>NW_011494754.1:1535615-1585864 GCF_000754665.1 Bison bison bison | reverse complement strand
ATACTTTGGCCACCTGATGCAAAGAGCTGACTCATTTGAAAAGACCCTGATGCTGGGAGAGATTGAGGGCAGGAGGAGAAGGGGACAACAGAGGATGAGATGGTTGGATGGCATCACTGACTCAATGGACATGAGTTTGAGTAAACTCCAGGAGTTGGTGATGGACAGGGAGGCCTGGCGTGGCACAGTCCATGGGGTCACAATGAGTTGGACCCGACTGAGCAACTGACCTGAAGTCAGACCAGTGCTTAGAATTAATTTAGTGTAGAATGGAAACTTAATCCACCTGTTAAGATAATACATTAGTCTGTTGGATATTAGATTTTTTTTTCTGTATGCCAGGTTTTTACATATTTTCCATATATGCAGTAGGATATAATTTATATAATTTCTTGATACAGGTTAGCATGGTTAAATATCCTATATGAAGATCTGCTTCTAACTTAGTAAATTTTAACCGTCTCCTCTTGCTGGTTGCTGTTATGTTTAGGCATTAAGAAAAATATAACTCCTCAGGTAAAGAACAGTCATGTTTAAACACTGGCCCGATCATTTAGTAAAGCGTAACACTTTGTTTAGCAGCCCAATGAAGGTACGCATCCTTCTAAATGAAGAGACGCAGTACGAGAGCATGCCTTTACTGAAATGCAGCATCATCAGCTTGGTCTTCACTCAGAATAAGGGAATATGAGTAAGGCGTTTCTGGTCCCCTAAAAATAAACTTTAATAGAAACAATTCTTCAAACAGGTTGAGCAGCCAATAGTTGTTAACCGAAAAGCAACTGGTGTTTCTGTGCTTTGTGCTGTGCCGTAGGAACCATGCGGCTAGTATACCTCTTTCAGAAAGATGAGATGGTCCTGGGAGTGAGCCAGAGGTCCCGTCTAGGTGTGAGCCTGGTTATGCTGTTCTCCTATATACACATTCACTATATCCTCACAGTTGTAATTCTACTGGTTTTTCCTTTGATTTCGAATTCAACTTAACTCTTCAGCCGAAACCCTGTGTCCTTTGACCAGTCTCTTTACTGCCCCAAGAGAAGCTAAGAGAAGGGCTCTGGTCATTTTAATTTTTTCCTGGTTTTAGAATCATTTCATTAGTGTCAGAAGAAAAGAGGTTCTACCCTGATAGAGAATCAGCTAGTTACAGTTTACGGATAACAGTGCCCGCAGATTTTTAGTGAAGCTGAAATCCTGTGGTCCGTTCCTTCCCCCTAAACGTGCCACCGTCCAGGCCTGGCAGATGAGACCTGCCCACTGAGACCAGCCCCGGAAGTAGGGAGGCCACGCCTGCCTCACTCCTTTTGGTCCCACACAGTCACCTTCAGCTCAAGACAGATCTCTCTCCTTCCTGTTCTGGTTCTGTTGGTGAGGCCTGTGGCAGCCTCGCGCTGCCTGAGGCTTCCTGAGATGACTTCAGATACGCAGATCACTAGGTGCATCGGCTGTTGGAACAGTCATTTCTCCAAAAGCATCTGAGGGCACAGTCAGGTGATGTTTTACTCTTTATGTTTGCCCTTCACTGTATGAAACACTGAAAATACAATAGTCCTCCTAAGAAAGGACCACATCAGTTACAACGTGATTTTGGAGTTGTGAGGTTATGCCTCACCCCCCATATTGTCTCCTCGTTCTCTCCTCATGCTGTTTATTGTGCTTTCTGTTTCACTTTGATTGGAATGGGTCACCAGTTTTAAGAGGACATTTTTAGCAAGAATTGTGCTATAGGCATCAGAAAGACACAGGTGCTCAAGTGGAAGAGGAAACGGGTTTTGCAGCAGGTCTGAGCACAGGAAGCCAGTTAGGAATTAAGTTCAGGTGCACAGGAAACAAGTTTTGCAAAGGGACATGGCTAACCAGAGCGTCCACTGTTCCACGTGCTTCGGGTGCTGTCACCACTTCTGTGGCCTGTTGGCAGCCAGACTGTGTGTGTCTCCACCCCAGGAGCCCCCACCTGTCGTAGGGCTACCAGGGCTCCCCTGGATACGCCACTTTGTCCCCCAGAACGCTCACCCGGAAGATGACTCAGCATGAGAGAGGGGGTCAGGTGAGGAAAATGGAGTGAAACCTTTAATCTTGGCCGAGCCTATAGATATGAAGCACCCCAGAGAGTCGGGCTCCCAGAGAACTCCTTCCAGCAGCAATGATGACTTGATTCTGTAGGAGACACAAAACAGGATTCATTCCAACCTGTGTCATGTTCCTGCTGTAGTCCAGGCATCATGTTATGCTCTGAGCTAGAAAAAGCAAGCTAGACATTGGCCAGACAAGGGCTTGAGCTTAAATGCCTTTTTCCCTGGGTTTAAATACCCTTTCTGAGCTCTGTAGGTTCAGAAAACCATAGCTGAGGAAGTTCTCGCTAATTCCTTCTCAGGTACACAAGAGAAAAGGACATCTGTGTGTGTCTGTTCAGCGTGCTAGCTTGGTGCAGTGTAGACAGCATATCTGGAGTAATCTGGCTTTGTCAGTGTGTTCACACCACCTCTGCCCCTGCTGCTTTCAAAGTTGCCTTCAAAGCTTATACAAGTTTTTAAACATTTTTGGAAGTGGATTTTAGTTTTGAAACTACCAAGAGTATTTCTGGACCATGGCTGATAGGTGAGGTGTGGCTGATCAGACTGACTGACGGGTACAGCAGGGTGTGACCAAACCTGTGAAGTTTTTCACTGACTTAATTTTGAAACCTCCCAATGGAATCCAGATGTGTCAGGTACTATGCATAACCCTTTGCGTGTATCTTTTTAAATACCACAGTGTCAATTAAGAGGGGAAGAACAAAGCTGTAAACTCTTACTTGTGGAATTGCTCATTTACTGGATACATCTGTAGTTTGGCCACAAGCTGCCTCCTGTTCTCCTGGTTAAACCATCTTCATTCCTAAAATCAAATCTTCCCCTGCTCTTGCCCTCTCTCTGCCCAGTCAGCCTCCTCTGATTTCCAGATCCACTCAGGCCCCAGGGGCGCTGCAAGGCCTTCCCCGACTCCCCCAGCCAATTTCCACTGATCTCTGACTGCCTTGGGATTTGGGTCATCATAAATGGGCCTGGATGGGCTCATGGGCATGTTTCATTTTTCCACTTAGATTCTAAGCACCTGGGGGGCAGGGGGCATGTCTCAGGTTTCTTTGTCTACAACACTGTTCCACCAGGGCTGGCAGGCTGGCTGAAGGCAGCCCCACAGGAGGTTCCAGAGACCTGGTGGCAATACCACAGAAGTAAGCGGTCCTCCTAATTCTAGTTGGTTACTTAATGCTCACACAGAGAAAGGAAGAGAGGAGTCTTCAAAATCGTAACTTTTACTCATGTCTTGGTAAGAGGCCATCCACTCATCATTCTCAGGTTGTGTCCATTTTTAAAACATAACCTTTGATTTATCTTCACACTCAAAAGAGTTCTTCAGGGCCCCCAGCCTCAGGTATGTGTTGGGAAAGTGGAGTAATTTTAATATCGACTCATGAACTGTAATTAGGGAGATGAATTTGCAGTGTTAAACAGAAAGGAATCAAATTATCTACACAACCCCCTTCAGTTGGTATAAACAATGGTTCATTATTTGTATACAGTTCATGGGTTCTTAGTAACGTCTGATTCTTGGAAAGTGAATAAAATTTAAAATGCAAACCAAATTTATGATATTCTTATGATCATGTCTTTTGAGAAGCCCCCCATAAGCTTATAATCCATCTCTCTTTTTGTTGTGGTTAAGCTTGCCTATAAATGAGTTAAAGGGCTACTTGCACTGTTGGCCAGTAGAGGGCAGTTTCACCACAGTGCCTTCAAGTCCAAGCCACAGCGCCTACCAAGCCCTGCAGACCTGGTTCTGTACTCAAAAATCTGACGGCTTCCCTAGCCTTTCATAGCACAGTTCACACTTCCAGTTAGCATGTATTACTATACTTGTTTGCCATTTAACTTCCCACATGTTAAATAAAATAAATCTTAGTTTTCCTCAAGAGCAGACACTTGGTCTCTTTCTCTTTCGTAGCCTAGCACAGATCTGTACAATGTCATGTCCTTAAATAAATGAGTGAAATCAGTGGTTTAGCTGTATGTTTTCAGATAAAATCCTTTAAATGTGTCATGGCTATTAAAATTCAAAGTGTGCATATCCTTTGACCTAGTTGTCTTCCAGAAATCTAGCCAGCAGAGATATTTGCACAATTATTCTAAAGTCATACAAAAAGAAACAAATACATAACAAATATATTGTTAGTATGTATTTGGTTCATTCCTAAAGAACCAAAATATATTGACAGTGCTTAGCCATTATGGCAAGGGTTGGCAGACTTTTTAACAGTGAAGGACCAAGATAATTTAGGCTTTGTGGGACATCAGTCAGCTGCAGTTGTGGTGGAGTATCAGAGGTAACTGCAGTCCATGGGGTTACAAAGAGTCGGACACGACTGAGCAACTGAACAAGCAGCAGAGGAAGAGAAAAGAATGAACGTGGCTATCTATATTCCAGTAAAGCTTGTTAGAGACACTGCAGTTTGAATTCTTATAAATATCTTGTGTCACAAAATATTCTCATTTTTTCCAATCATTTAAACATGTCAATCATTTTTAGTTTGTAGATTACACAAAAACAGGCAGCCAGCTAGAGTTGGCCAACAGGCTGTAATTTGCCAACCCCTATTGGAGAGGATGAAATTGGAGGGGTAGGAAGGAGAATCTTTCACCAAAAAATTATGGGATTGTGTGTTTTTTGTGAGTCCCTGTTTTTCAAATGAAATCTAAAATACATGCAAAATGAGAGCGCTCTCAAATCCCAACCTTAGAACAAACTCATAAACACCAAAGCTGTACACTCTTGGCACTTACCTTTTCCTTCGACCTCACAGTGATCACAGAGCTCCCAAACCTTGAGCCTGCCTGTGAAACACACGGTCTGTTAATGGCCTTTGAAAACATACCATATGATTTTATCAACTTGGGAAAGGGCTTTTTTTTTCTTTTAGAAGATACTTACTTCAGGAGAAATTAGTACATATTGGGCCTGAAAGAGAGTGATAAGAAAGGGAGACTTAATGTTATTGCTGTTCACGGATTTTTTCTTTAACTGGTTTTAATTATACTCACTCAGATTTCTACATCTTAGAGAAGCCCTTTGTCACCAGAAATTCTTACAGGAATTTAGCTCAGAAAAATAGATGTATAAATATGTTTATGTGAATATTTATCTTACTATAACAGCAAAAATTTGAAATAGACTAAGTGACTAACAGTAGTCACTTAAATGGTTTATCTACAGATAAACTGCTAGGTATCCGGTAGATATATTGTGTAAGAATATAGAAAGCATAGAAGACTTATTATATTGATAGGTAGAACAAGATAAAGTTATAAAATTGTATACAAAATCATGTACAATAGGATCATAGCCATTAATATATACACACAGACACAGTGTAACGGTTTAAGGGTGTGCTTCAGAATCAGCTCTTGGTTCAAGTCCCTGTTCTACCGTTTCCTAGCAGTGTGACCTGTAACAACTTCCTTCTCTGATCTTCAGTTTCTTTATAATGAACAAAATGCCAAGTTAATAACTTTGATGTGAATTAGATTTTATATGTTTATATAAAGCGCTAGGCATAGTGCTAGGCACTTCTTCAGTCCTGCCCAATTCTTTGACTGTAGCCTGCCAGTCCATAGGATTCTCCAGGCAAGAATACTGGAGTGGGTTGCCATGATCCAGGGATCAAACCCACATCTCATGCATTGGCAGGCAAATTCTTTACCACTAGTGCCACCTGGGAAGCCCAGGCACAGAGAGTAAATTCACAATGCTGCTACTAAGTCGCTTCAGTCGCGTCCAACTCTGTGTGACCCCATAGACGGCAGCCCACCAGGCTTCCCCGTCCCTGGGATTCTCCAGGCAAGAACACTGGAGTGGGTTGTCCTTTCCTTCTCCAATGCGTGAAAATGAAGTCGCTCAGTCATTTCCGACTCCTAGCGACCCCATGGACTGCAGCCTACCAGGCTCCTCCATCCATGGAATTTTCCAGGCAAGAGTACTGGAGTGGGTTGCCATTGTACATAAATGGTAGTAATTAAGTTCACAGAAAAAAATACTAGCAGGACACACATCAAAAGGTTACTACACATCTCTGCAGAGTGGAATTCTAGGTAGGTTTTCATTTTCTTAGTACTGCATTTTCTAATAGTTTTACAATAAACTTTCCTTTTTCCAATTTGAAAATTAAATTTTAAGTTTAAAATAACAGCCAAGTGTTTTAGATCCAGGGAACTTAAGCAATGAAAGATGAAATAAAAAGAGCTGGAGTCTTCATGAAACTCCAGTGGCTATAGCCTGTTTTTTGCCGTGGGCTCCTAACCAAGAACCAGTAAGACACCACATCCAGCTGAACTTCAGCTCTGGGGGCAAACACTGCAGAAGTGCAGGGAAGCAGGCGGCTTTCAAGCCAGCGACTGTGTTCTGACCTTAGGTATGGGTCAGGTTACCTGAGTCCAAGTAGAAAGTAAGTGTTCTAGAGTGGACATAATTTACCAAAGCATCAGCAAGTAGCCGTCCTTTCCCAGTTTGGTGTGGAAGTGTGTCCAACACTTACCTTTTCTTCTGGACACGGAGTTACCCATGATTTGCATTTGCCTGTCACGTCACCCACGGTGATCTGTTTGCCATTAAACACATAAACACGGCCATCCTCTTCCCCCATCAGTCCCGCAGTTGCGTCTGTGATCCTCAGCGGGGCTGCTACGATGATTTCATCTGTGAACAATGAAAACCAGCAGAAGGAAGTGTCTTATTCCTTGCTGTCATCCTTTCCATTGTTCCACTGCTGGATCCTCACCCAGCCTCCCACTAATAATAATGCATCCTTCACTGGTCTACCCTGATTTCTTTCCAACGCAGTCAGAGGCTTTTGTTTTCTGTTTCATCATTCCTTGATGTGGGTAGCTCTCATGTCACCATGTTCAAGAAGTACAACTCACTCTTGTACATCCAGCTCTGGTCTTGATTCATTATGAGGCTAGAACAGGGGTGATCCTATGAGGGGGACCCATCTTCTTGGCCAGAGCCACCGTTCCTTTCCTACCTAAGCCATCATTATCCAAGTCACTCAAGTGCAGAACGCCACCAAATCGGGAGAAGCGGCGGTTTCCACTGAAGGTGCTGAGCAGAGAAGGCTGTGAGTCAGGTGTCAGTTCATACATCCGAGTGCTCCCACCTTGGTGCAGGGTCATGGTCAGGAATGATACCTTAGACACGACATCTGAAATAAATCACGAAACAGTAGCTACCACCATCACAAGAACGAATCGAGGACACAGACTTGCAGTGACACAGGAGAGACTATGTCAGATTTGTGAATGCCAAGACTTTACATATGATCATTGCAAAAGGTGTGGAAGACACCCAAAAAGAGTATAAAGAAGAAAATGTATATAATGCATATATTTGTTTCTGGAGAGTGATATATACGTACATATACACACATACACATTTTAATGGGGTTTTTTGCAGATTACAAAATTCCTTTTACAAAGTTTTGGTTTTGTAATTAATACTAAGATAAATGATATTTATGAATTACTATGATCCCTCCCCCTTTATTAAAATAAAATTTCATTTTCTGAGAGCAGATTTTTTAGAAGGGACCCATCTAGCATTGGATTTGGGGAATGAATATTAGTTTTAAGGCTCTTGCCATTTTGCCAAACCTCTTACTAGAGAAAGCACATCAGTTTACATTTCACCAGCAGTGTGTGAGTTCCCAGTCTCACCACCCTGCCATTGAGTATTCTTTTTCATACCATAAATACTTTGTAGCTTTTAATGAGTACCGTAAAAGCTCCACTGAATATTTAAACGGCTGTGCGTCATGGCCACAGTCGGACCCAGAGATCCTGCCGAGCCAGAGGCTGTGGGGAGAGAGTGAGGAGGATAGGCCTAACCCTAATTATTCGTTTACTCGAACTCGCCCTGCAAGTGGGTCAGATTTTTCACATTTCACTCAATCTGTCCATAGAGCTGTGATTCCCCAACTCTACACGGAAACATTTCAGTGAACTCATGGGTATACTCAATTGTCTTTAATCTTTGCTGGTGAGACAGTGACATCTGTCTGATGCCACATGGCCCACCTGCTGGGGGAGGTCACAGTTTCCACACTAGATCCCTTCCCTACAGTCCTTTCAATGATGTCATATCTTTGCAAAATTGGAGTTTTATCATAACGGGTTGTTATGATAAAATGCAGGCACCACTGGAAAAGCAGTGCAGGTCAAAAGGATGATCTGATTCCAGGGTTTGGGAAGCGGCACAGTGCCCCAGAGGGGCTGTTAGGACAGAAACACACAGCACGCAACCTGTTCAGTCACTCGGGGCCCTGTGCTGAGAGGCCCTGTGTGTGGCTTTAGGCTTGTTCAGTTCAGTTCAGTCGCTCGGTCGTGTCAGACTCTTTGCAACCCCATGACTGACCTGCAATTCTGGATAATTTACTAGGTTTTTATTTTCCCTGGGCCCCTCAAATTACATGGGCAAAATACAAGTAAAAAGAGGAACATCTGAACAAGGTTGGTGGGTTATATCTATGTTGATAACATGCTTGTGACACTGATTATGGTTTGCAAGATGCCATTGGGGAAAACTGGATAAAATGTAACGTGACCTATTATTTCTTACAGCTGCAGGTGAATTTATATGACTATCTCAAAAAGCATCATTTATATATCACATATATCATGATATATATAATTAACCTTTCTGTTTTACATTTTATACAGTATTTTATAATAGAGAAAATTACTAAGGCAGTAAAGGGGCCAAAACTAAGAAAATTTGGGATGCTCTAATTCACAGCACTCTGACACCAACAGTGGTGAGACAAAATTAGTAATGTGTGTTGCAGGAGTTTAACTAGACTCTGTAGCAAAAAAAAAAAAAAAATTGCAGAGTTAGGACACAGCTTTATAACAAGTTGCTGACTTAACTCGTGAATTGAAAAATTTAACCATTCCTTTGCCCAATTCACGTATGCTTATTATTCAAATACATTGTATGAAACAAAAATATTTCTGAAAAATAATTTGACAGTATGTATTAAGAGCCTTAAGACTGGGCCATCCGACAGTAAATGTTGGCATGTACATATGCAAAAAAAAAGTGATACAGGTATACTTAATATGAGAACATGCTCAAGATATAATAATAGGTGTGAAAATATATTTCCTTATATTTTCACAAATTTCTACAATAAGCATAATCCACTTTTATACTCTTGGAGAGAATCATTTTTTGCTTGTTTTGTTTCTAACTTTCCCATAAAGTAAACAAAATACTGTTTTATTAACAATAAACTCTCAGAGTGGACCTGTTCCCGGTGAACTGGTTTATAAAATTTGCTGTGTCTCCAAGCTCAGTGGGATAGGAGTTTTAAAAACACACCAAGTTACTTTCATGTGTGATTTTCAACAAATCTCTGAATGTGGATACTGTAAGCTGTATTTTGCATTCAGGGAGTTTAAAAGCAACTTCCCCCAAGGTAACCCAGGTTGCTATTAATGAGAAAAACAAATATTCAAACTCAGGTCTATCTGCCTCCAGAGCTCATAACTTTCCCTCAGTATGACATGGTCAAGGAGTGACACAGCTATTCATGAAAAAGTGAAGTTTCATGGCGGGTGACCTACCTTGAGTCGGGGCCCCCACCAGCAGCACTTGGGTCCGGGTCCCGTTCACCATCACGTGGCCACTAGACAGGGAGGTACCCAGTTTCCCCATTGCCTGTGAAATGCAGTAAGTCACTACAGTACAGCTGAGAAACTTTCTCTGTGGTGTCCACTTCGCTGGGGAGGGAGGGGGCCACCATACCTTGTCTCCGGAAATGGTAAACCAGCTTTGACGGATTGGCGGGAAATAGCCGTACACCCGTCCAGGGCTCTGTTTCTCATCACGAGTGCGGAACAAGTGGCCCTGACTGGAAGCAAGCACACTGGGCTTGGGTGCTGGGACACAGGATACCGCCCTGGGCAGGTGCTCAGGTCCAAGGAAAGATGACCCACATCTTCCCCACTCACGGCGCCCCCTCCACCCCATGCTACTGGTCCTTGTCATCGCTGTAGGGGAGCTTTCAGAATGAACCCCAATATCAAGGCTCTCCAGGTTAAGAGGTTCACATTCTACTTTCCAACTGACAAAATGGGGGGGTACCTCCTGTTATGGGCTGGATTGTGTTCCCCAAAATTCATATGTTCAAATCCTAACCGCCAGTACCTCAGAATGTGATAGCATTTGGAGACAGGGTCTTTAAAGAGGTAATTAATTATGCTAAAATGAGGTCATCGTGGTGGGGCCCAGATCCAATATGACTAGTGTCCTCATAAGAAGAGGGAGAGACACCAGGGATCAATGCACAGAAAAGAGGCTGCATGAGACGCAGGGAGAAGGTTGTAAGTGACAGAGAGGCACCCTGGAAGATAGCAACCCCCTCACACCTTGATCTCAGATCTCTAATCTCCGAAACCGTGAGATCATCGATTCCTGCTGCTTAAGCCATCCAGACAACCCTAGCAAAATAACAGAGCTCTCTCGCTCAAACTTCTAAAAAGGAACATTTGCAACTTGACCCAGTCTTTGCTTTTCCTTGAAGGGTAGGACTTTCAGAGCCACTTCCTGTGAACCCCACATTCAGTGGGCTCCCCGGGCTTCAGGCACCCAGCCCCTGTGTCACTGGTCCCTGCACCCCACATCAGGTCTCACCTACTGGTGTCCTTCCAGGTCGGGCTTCCAGCCAGGAGCAAAGTCCTGTTGTTGACATTGACACCGTGAAGGGAGTACCCCAACCAAGCAAAGTCCTCCTCGCCTTTCACCATCCAGTTGGCAGCCTCCACATTCAGCTTTTCTGCACAAGACAAGCAGTGCCTTCTACTTTACGTGGAAAGACTACAGGAATGGGAAGAGTGGCCCTTTGTGTAGGATAATGAGAAATGGGTTCAGTGGGCTGTTTTTGCCACAACTCTTATGTGCCCCCCACACCTGTCCCCAGCGCCCCAGCATCAGAAATGGGACTCACACTTCATACGAAAAATACATTTCTAGAGCTAGCCTCTGTGGAATGGAGGGTGCTGTTTAAAAAGAGGACCTGTTGGGAATTTTTTTGGCAGTCCAGTGGTTAGGATGCTGTGTTCTCACCGCCGAGGATCTGGGTTCAATCCCTGGCTGAGGATTCCACAAACTGTGTGCACCCCACCCCACCAAAAAAGGCCTGTTGGACAGCTGGAGCATCACTGGGATGCTTGAGTGATACTTTTGAAGAATGCTTTTCATCCTTCCATTGAGACACTATGAGGGTAACTACTGCCCACCCCCCTCCCCCTGCTTTGGATCCAGGTCGACACACTGGATCCTTCTGTATAGTCAGTAACTCTGTCCACATCACTTGCTGGAACATCTGGAAGAGTGTTAGAGATTTAAGGTGAAACCACACACAACAAGGAAAATAGGACCAAAATCCGTATGCAAGAGAAGGCACCACAGACTAGAGCAGTGGGGATCTCCACCCACCCCACCCCCACCCTAGCAAGCACTACCTCGGCTGCTGTAACTGGAGCCAGAGTAAAATGCAGCCACAATTCCCTTCTGTTTCCCTCCACCTGGAGCAAAAGGGGAGCCAATCACCAGGTCCGGTTCACTATCTCCATTCACATCTGCCGCCAGGAGGGTCCAGCCCAAGTTACAGTAGGTATCCTGAAGAGAAAACGGGAACCCAACCACCTTTAATTCAGCCTTGAGGCAATTAGGATGTGGTGAGCTCTTGTTTTCTGTACCTGGTGAAGGTGGTCAACATACCTGGCAAGAGATGGTGACGTTGGGGGAAGAAGATAGTTGTCCTTGTTTGGAACCGAAGTAGACATACACTGCACCCTAGAAAAGGACAAACCACAGCGTGATCGTGAGACCTGGGAATCTTAAATAAGAGCAAGACAAAGATGACTGAGGATGAAAGAAATCACCGTCAGAGCCCTGTAGGGTCAGGAGCTCAGTTACTGACTGAAGTCAGTGTCCAGTCCATTGCATCAGCCTCTTCCATCAGATTATTAAGAGTCAGTCCCCAAAGCAGAAACCGTCATTTTCATCATGGTCTCCCCCACATCTTGCTCTGGGTCTGCCATCCATAATTGTTCACCATATTTGCAGAATGAGCTACTCAACTGCCCATGACCCTATCAAAGCCCAGCTCAGCTTCTGGCTCTTCCACGAAGCCCCACCACCACCACAACCCAGCCCATTACTTCTCTCAACACCAGTACATCTTGTCAGTATCACTCACTTGCCTTGGGACACAGGCCGTGCTGTTACTGTGTGATGAACCTGTTCCCATCTTACAACTTGCCTCTCTCCATCCCTCCTCCTTCTAGAATCATTTCCTTTCCACGGTGAGCTGAGGACTGAGTACACAGTGATGCATAAGACTAATCTCTACCCTCCCCAAAAGCTGGCCAAGGGGCAACTGTGACACTGCAGTGTGAGGAGCTACAAAGGGGCAGCGAGCACAGGACGACAGAGTCCCCTGAACCAAGGTTTAGATCACACTTCCTCCAGGAAGTGATGCGTTACCTGCTACAGGGGGGAAAAATGGAAAAGGGGTTTTCCAGGTAGAAGGAACTAGATGAGCATGAGTCCTAACATGAGGGCGCCCGATGGGTCTGGATGACAAATTGTTCCCACGACTCAAGAGTTGACAAGACGGGGAAGAGGTGAACCCGGTGGGAGAGGGTAACGAAGGGCTTTTGACTCCACAGCCACTCACGATGCTCGGCTACGGTGAGGACTCGGGGGAGGAGAGCCCTGGGGGCCAGGACCCAGGATCTCTGCTCTCAGGGAGAAAAAGAGGGAATGTGCTGGATTCCATGCCTGAGAGGAAGGATCCAGGGACTCACCTCCCTGCCCCATGACAGGAAGCTGTGGATTAGCTGGAATTTCTGCCTCCCTTCACCATCTCTCAGCATCCCCGGGGGAGGAATGGAGGGAAGGAGAATGCAGGACCTGGTGGAATTGGAAAATCCCACCTGTGAAGCCAAACTGAGGCCAGGGAGGCAGGAACAGGATCTGCCAGGTAACCTGAGGTCACAGCAAGGGCCTGAATGGAGGGCCGGGATCATCTCCCCTCAAACACTGCCTGGCACCCCTTCTGCCTGCTTCTCTCCGGAGGCTCCATGGGCACCAGCCTCCACTCCCACTATCCTCCCCTCCCCACCAGCCTCCTTACTGTGTATGTGAGCTTCTCGGAGCCCACCGAGGGGGCTCCCACCGCCAGGTCAGGCACGCCATCCACGTTAAAGTCTAGCACAGCCACAGCCGAGCCAAATCGACCTGAGGGCTGAAGAGACACCAGTTACTCCCCCTGGGCCGAGCCACAACCTTCTGAAGAGCACACCTCACTCCCTGGGGACCCCATCGAGCACCCAGGACCGAGGAACAAGACTGTAGCCTGCTCGTAACACATCCATGACCCTCCAGATGGCTAGCTCACCCTAAAGATGTTTCTGGCACATCTGTCTGCCTCAAGGAGAAGAAAAGGTGCCGGAGAGAAGAATGTAGGTCCAAAAGAGACACAAATGTAAAGAACAGACTGTTGGACTCTGTGGAAGAAGGCGAGGGTAGGATGATTTGAGAGAATAGCATTGAAACATGTATATTAACATATGTGAAATAGATTGCCAGTCCAGGTTTGATGCATGAGGCAGGGTGCTCAGGGCTGGTGCACTGGGATGACCCTGAGAGATGATGGGGAACACATGTACACCCATGGCTGATTCATGTGAATGTATAGCAAAACCACCACAATATTATAAAGTAATTAGCCTCCAATTAAAATTAAAAAAAAAAAAAAGAGTATAGGTCCTTAAAAGTTCTAGGTTTTCAGAAAATGGTCTTGTGTATCCTTATTAAGAACTAGACTCCTCTTGGAAAGTACCCAAGATTATAATCACTTAACAGCAACTAATGTCTGTCTAATATTCAAGATGTTCTAGAGCTGTACTGACCGGTGCAGTATTCACTAGATAAATGTGGCTGTAACATTTAAATTACTTAAGTCAATTTTTCAGTTTCACTGGCCACATTCAAATGTTCAGAAATCAAAACACTTAGTAGCTCCTATACTGAACAGCACAGCTTTAAAGCATCTCCATCATTACCGAAGGGTCTATTGATTCTGCTGTAGACACTGTTCAAGCATTTTACATGGAATATTAGCCCCTAATTTCATGTTTTACAGATGGAAAATTCAGCCCATTCAGGTACCATTTTCTTCCAAGGTGGGTTTTCTAGATCTTCTATCTCCTGCTGTCTGGAATCAGCCTAGACATAAAGGTAACTGATGAGGTTCTCCTATCCTTTCACAGCTTATCTAGCAATGAAGAGTCTTGCACAAATGATGCTTGCTACATCACACACACACACCCCAGAACCCACATCTCTTATTTGTTGGTTAATCTCTCTCTTATTTGTTGGTTAATCTCAGATGTGCAATGGCATCTGAGAACACAGCCCCTTTCTACCAGGAAGGGGGAGGTGGGGTGGGTACTTGATAAACGAGAAAGGATTGCCTGGAGATAGAAGCAAGCTGGGGCAGGTTGGGGACCCATAAGAAGGGGCCCCTGCCAGCTGAAAATAGGTTCATTTCATCAACACCAGCTCTACTAGCAAGCCCTCCTGCAGGGTAACTCATTCCAAGAAAAAGCACAGCATTCTAAAATAGGCAGATGCTTGATGGAATTCCAGCTGAGCTATTTCAAGTTCTAAAAGACGATGCTATTAAATTTTTTACTGCACTCAATATGCTAGCAAATTTGGAAAACTCAGTGCAGGCCACAGGACTGGAAAAGGTCAGTTTTCATTCCAATCCCAAAGAAAGGCAATGCCAAAGAATGTTCAAAATACCACACAATTGCACTCATCTCACACACTAGCAAAGTAATGCTCAAATTCTCCAAGTGAGGCTTCAATAGTACATGAACCGTGAACTTCTAGATGTTCAATCTGGGTTTAGCAAAGGCAGAGGAACCAGAGATCAAATTGCCAACATCCACTGGATCATAGAAAAAGCAAGACAGTTCCAGAAAAACATTTACTTCTGCTTTATTGACTATGCCAAAGCCTTTGACTGTGTGGATCACAACAAATTGGAAAATTCTTAAAGAAATAGGAATACCAGACCACCTTACTTGCCTCCTGAGAAATCTGTATGCAAGTCAAAAAGCAACATTTAGGACTCAACATGGAACAATGGACAGGTTCCAAATTGGCAAAGGAGTACATCAAGGCTGTATATTGTCACCCTGATTATTTAACTTATATGCAGAGTACATCATGCGAAATGCCAGGCTGGATGAAGCACAATCTGGAATCAAGACTGCCAGGAGGAATATTAATAACTTCAGATATGCAGATGACACCACCCTTATGGCAGAAAGCGAAGAACTGAAGAGCCTCTTGATGAAAGTGAAAGAGAAGAGTGAAAAAGTTGGCTTAAAACTCAACATTCAAAAAACGAAGATCATGGCATCTGGTCCCTTCACTTCCTGGCAAATAGATGGGGAAAAAAACGGGAACAATGACAGACTATTTTCTTGGGCTCCAAAATTACTGCAGATGGTGACTGCAGCCATGAAATTAAAAGACTCTTGCTCCTTGGAAGAAAAGCTACGACCAACCTAGACAGCATATTAAAAAGCAGAGACATTACTTTGCTGACAAAGGTCCATTTAGTCAAAGCTATGGTTTTTCCAGTAGTCATGTATGGATGTGAGAGCTGGACCATAATGAAAGCTGAGCTCCGAAAACTGATGCTTTTGAAGTGTGGTGTTGTGGAAGATGCTTGAGAGTCCCTTGAACTGCAAGGTGATCAAACCAGTCAATCCTAAAGGAAATCAACCCTGAATATTCATTGGAAGGACTGATGCTGAAATTGAAACTCCAATACTTTGGCCACCTGATGCAAAAAACAGACTCATTGGGGAAGGCCCTGATGCTGGGAAAGATTGAAGGCAGGAGGAGAAGGGGACAACAGAGGATGAGATTGGTTGGATGGCATCACCAACTCAATGGTCATGAGTTGGAGCAAGCTCTAGAAGTTGGTGATGGACAGGGAGGCCTGGTGTGCTGTAGTCCATTGGGTCACAAAGAGTCAGATACAACTGAGCAACTGAACTGAATTTGAGATATCTATCTTAATCTTCCATTTTATAGATAAGGACCAGAAAGGTTAATTGCAGACCAAGAATGATGGCTACAAGATTCCCATCTTGTAATTCCCATCTCGCATGCCATATGTGGCATCTTCCCCATTACTTAAGGACACTGGGAGACAAAGGCATGGAGTTACCTCCTTCCTCACTCCAAGGATCTTGGATGGAGTTTCCCATCCACAGGAAGCAGCTGCTTCTCTTACTCCTTGTCTACAGGAGCCCAAAGGATTATACTTTACCCCACAGTCTGACAGGGGAATGGCTTGGTGAAGAAGAAAGAAGTAACAGGAATGGGTTAATTTATTTTGGAACTTTTTCATGTGGTGTCAGAAGGGCCCAGAAAATGCTGTCCCTGTCCCTCTGGGACTGTGTGATCACGTACTCTGCCATCAACTTAGTAACACCTCTTGGACTCAGGGGCTCCTTCCATCAGAGCTTAAAGTGAAAGTGAAGTCGCTCAGTCCTGTCCAACTCTTTGCAACCCCATAGACTGTAGCCTGCCAGGCTCTTCCATGCATGGGATTTTCCAGGCAAGAATACTGGAGTGGGTCGCTGTTTCCTTCTCCAGGAGATCTTTTCAACCCAGGGATCGAACCTGGGTCTCCTATACTGCAGGCAGACTCTTTACCATCTGAGCCACCAGGGAAGACCTATCAGAGCTTAAACTAGATTATAAACCACTGGACTTTTCATTATTTAAAGTATGTTCAGGAGCACCATCCTATTTTTTCACACCATTAACTCCACAATGAAAGGTTTAGTGGGGTGTCTGGGACAAGTAAAAGTCTGACCCCCAACTCCCCTGATGCTTGACATTTGGAGTCTGCAGTGCCACCAAAGACCCCACACTCATCTGTGGTGGGTAACAGGGCTCAATCAGCCTCTCCTTACTTATCCCTCACGTAAGGACGAATACCAATCATGTCCAGGAGGAAAACCCTCCAGGTCTCTAGTGCTTCCAAGAGGAACTCATGCTGCCTTCATGTGGAACATCTATCTGTACAGTCACTGTGGGATTTTTCTGGTAATGAATAACCACTTAACACAAAGGAATAAAATCTGACCAAAGTCTAGAGTTTAGTTAATAGTAATTGACCAGTGTTGGTCTCCTAATTTGGACAAGAATGCCATAATTATGTAAGATGTTAACACAGGGAAAACTGGGTCGAGGGTACATGGGGACTCTCTGGACTGTCTTTACAACTTTTCTGTGAATTTAAAATTCTTCCAAGAGGACTTCCCTGGTGGTGCAGTGGTTAAGAATCCACCTGCCAATACAGGAGACATGGGTTCAATTTCTGCTCCAAGAAGATTCCACATGCTGTGAAGCAACATGTTGCTTAGTTGAGAAGATCCCTTGGAGAAGGAAACAGCAACACGTGTAACCCACGTGCTACAACTACTGCAGCTCGTGCCCCCCAGAGCCCGTCTCTCCAACAAGAGACGCATGTGTCTGCCTCTTTGCAATCGCATGGATTATAGCCCATGAGACTCCTCTGTCTATGGAATTTTCCAGGTAAGAATACTGGAGTGGGTTGCCATTTCTTCCTTCAGGGGATCTTCCCAACCCAAGGATTGAACCCACGTCTCCTGCAATGGCAGGCAGATTCTTTACCACTGAGCTACCAGGGAAGCTCCACAATGAGAAGTCCACACACCTCACCTAGAGAGTAGACACCTCTCACTGCAACTAGAGGAAGCCCATCCACAGCAATGAAGCTCCAGCACAACCAAAAATAAATGTTTTTAAAATTTTTTAAATAAAATTCTTACAAGATAAAAAAACAATTTATATTAAAAAAAAAACACCCCAACAAAACAAAACAAGGTTTTGTATTATCATATTATCAAGACATCACATCCTGATTGGTTATTCAAAGGCACTCGATAGTATGGGTGTTTAGGAAGGTGTCGGACAAACCATTAAAAGATAGAGAGACAATGAGATCAATGAAGTGAACATGCTTTTCAAAATAAAAGTCACTACACAGATGCAGGCCCCTGGCTGTTTGTTACTATCATTGTTCTCCCCATTGGACATTTATCCTGGAGAGTGTGCCGGGAAAGGCTGGCAGTGGCTTATCAACTTTTAAAGGGAAAATGTGAGATGCGGCCTCACCTGGAAACCCTCCAGGATCCCGTGGGCCTCCTTGTCCAGGTCCAGGTCGACAGTGGGCAAGCCCAGGTCATTGCCATAGATGAGGTACACGCGCCCCACGTGAATGCGGCCTGGGTGGCTGTAGCCAGGGGCACCCACCACCAGGTCACCGTATCCATCCTGGTTGAGATCAGCTGAAGTCATTGCCCTGTAAGAAGAAGAGAGAACCCACGGCAGTGCTACTGAGAGCTCTGGGCAGAACTGTCTCCTGTTCCTTTCTAGATTTTAGAATTTAACTTCCTCTCATTGGTTTTTCCATCCAAAAATATTCAGAGGTTATATTCACTTCTGAGGTTATATTGTTTGTGGGATTCAGTCTTGTTCTCCGGAGGAAAACAACAAAAGACGAAATTGGACAAATCAAGGCCTCGGAGCATTTCTGGACCATAGAACCTGAACACACAAAAAACACCCTCACAAAGCTTCTTGTTCTACATGCAAAACCCAGAGCAGACAAAGCACAATTCCAGGCTCCACCTGAGAACAGAGAGGAAACTCACCTCGAGCCAGTGACACAGATCGTTTTACAATTGGCTCGATGCAGCTCAGTTTGTCAGCTGATCAAAGACAAGCTTGTGGTAAGTAGACCATTTTATTTCTACCATAGCTACACAGAGTGCCTTATATTGGAAAAAATTAAAGAGACTTAGTGGATGTTTCTAAATAAGAGTCTATGACCTGCTGGTTAAAGAGAGGGACAAACTGAGTCAATTGTTCAAATGTATCATTTGGGGCTGGAATGACCAAGTCATGTATTTATTTTGGCTCTGATGGCCACATAAAGAATAAATAGCAGGGACTGCTCTGGTGGTTCAGTGTTTAGGACTCCACCTGCCAATGCAGGGGACATGAGTTCGATCCCTGGTCCCAGAAGATTCCATATGCTGCAGGGCAACTAAGCCAGTGCACCACAACTACTAAGCCTGCGTGCTGCAACCACTGAAGCTCCCGTGCCTAGAGCCCCTACTCTGCAACAAGAGAAGCCAGTGTAATGAGAAGCCCACACACCACAACAAAGAGCAGCCCCACTTGCCGCAACTAGAGAAAGCCTATGAAGACCGAGTGCAGCCAAAAATAATTTTTTTAAAAACAAGAAACAGCAGAACAGAGGAAAAAGAGAAGAGCAGTTTCTAACGGGTGTGACGCCTGTTGGATGGGGTCAGACACACACCATGGAGACACTGCTGGTCTGTATTCTCAAGGTGGGACCCTGGCCAGTAATGGCCCCCGAGAAGGAGCTCTGTGCTGCACCCCTGTCCATGTGGCAAAGAGCCCAGCAGAAGGCCCTCATTTGGATTTTCAGGAAGGCGGCCAAGAAGAACCATTCATTATTCACAAATGAACAGCCAGTTAAGACAGCACTCACCCCCCATTCCTTGTGCTGGAGCTGAATACATTAGCAGCCTGAAGAGGAAGGGCTGTTGGTTTATTGTTCCAAGGAAATTGCAATGTTATTTGTATTTTAAAAGTGTGATTTTTAAAAATACATTTTATAAAAACCTCCAAAAAAAAAACAGTCACTTTTACATCCTTGGGCTGTTTGGTTGTGAAACAGAGTCCCCCTAAAACAAAGCTCCCTTATCAAGTTTATGATTAATCCCTCTATCCAAACCTTTATTCCCTTTCTTGTGCCCTCTGACCTCAATCCTGTGCTAACTGAACACTAATCAACCAGAGTAAGATGACTAAAACTACTATTGTCCATAACACTGTTAATGTACTGTAATTGATGTTGTAGATGTCATCATTAACGTACAAACACAGCTTGTTTCTTCAGGGCAGGATAAGCTAACAGATCCCCAAACCATGGACCACCTGGCCAGAGAACTGCAAACCAGAAACATCCTAACCCCTGAAATTATGATTAAGAAATGTCACAGGATGTTGATCCCAGCTTCCTTGGTCTTCCCCTTTAAAACACTCTAACTCAGAGACCAAATTGGAGTGGACCTGAGGCTTATCCCCATCGCCCTTGCTTGGTGCCCTGCAATAAACGCTGTGCTTTCCTTCACCACCACCTGCTGTCAGTACACTGACTTTGCTATGCAGCAGGTGATGGAAGCCTAAGTTGAGTTTGGTAACAGTTGTTCTTTAAAAATCAGAGGAATCCCTAAAATTCTCTTTATTATTGTGGTGTCCCAGGCTTTTGCCTTATGAAGTTATAATAGTCCTGTCAGTATAATAGCCACCCACTTTTATCCTAATGTCATTAGACGCCCAAAAACGTGTAATAATCTATCTCCAAAAAACACTGAAGTTTTAAAAATATTCTATAATGTAATAGTTTATTGCTGTGGTTATTTAATAAAGTCAAACTTCCTTATATTTAAACATGTTTTTTGGTCAGAATGACAATCATCAAAAAGTCTACAAATAATAAATGCTGGAGAGGGTGTGGAGAAAAGGGGACCCTCTTACACTGTTGATGGGAATGTAAATTGATACAGCCACTATGGAAGACAGTATGGAGATTCCTTAAAAAACTAGGAATAAAACCACCATATGACCCAGTAATCCCACTTCTAGGCATATATCCTGAGGAAACCAAAACTGAAAAAACATGTACCCCAATGTTCATTGCAGCACTATGTAATAGCTAGAACATGGAAGCAACCTAGATGTCCATAGACAGATGAATGGATAAAGAAGTTGTGGTACATATGCACAATAGAATATTACCCAGCCATAAAAAGGAATGCATTTGAGTCAGTTTTAATGAAGTGGATGAACCTATTATACATTAGATAGGATGAGCCTATTATACAGAGTAAGTCAGAAAGAGAAAGATAAATATCGTATACTAACACATACATACAGACTCTAGAAAGATGGCACCAAAGAATTTTTTGCAGGGCAGCAATGGAGAAACAGACATAGAAAACAGACCTATGGACACGGGGAGAGGGGAGGAAAGGGTGAGATGTATGGAGAGAGTAACATGGAAACTTACATTACCATATGTAAAATAGATAGCCAATGGGAATTTCCTGTATGTCTCAGGGAACTCAAACAGAGGCTTTGTATCAACCTAGAGGGGTGGGATGCGGAGGGAGATGGGAGGGAGGTTCAAGAAGGAGGGGACATATGTATACCTAAGGCTGATTCATGTAGAGGTTTGACAGAAAACAATAAAATTCTGTAAAGCAATTACCCTCAATTAAAAAATAAATAATTTTTTTTTAATCAAGGTTTAACAAAAAAACATTTTTGAGCAATTTTAAGGAGATAGTTTTATCTTTACCATAAATTAAGCAATAAATTCATGTTTTTGTTGATAAACTGATTGGAAAATGAAGTGTTAACAGGCACCATGTTAAATACTTGCGAGTGACTGCTTGAAATTAATAGTGATGAAAACGTTCAGGAATTAGATACACTCATACCTACCAACCAAGCCTTGTGTAGGGAAATGACAAGTAGTAAGATGCTGAGGGGCTAGAAACATGTGTCAGTGGCTGAGAGCTGCCAATAAACATCTCCCGTATACTCCTCTCCAAAGACTTGTACATGAAGGATAAGGAATCCTGAAATTAAATGATTACAGACAGAAAAAGACATAGCATAATCAACAAAGCTACCACTTCATGTCAAAGGCATTAGACTTTAAGAAATAAGTTTGAGGTTTTTTTAACATCTATTTATTTATTTGGCTGCACTGGGTCCCAGTTGGGGCACGCAGGATCTTCAGTCTTCATTGCAGCATGTGGGTCTTTTAGTTGCATCATCTGAACTCTTAGTTGTGGTATGTGGGACCCAGCCCCCTGACTAGGGATCAAGCCCAGGCCCCTGGGAGCACAGAGTCCCAGCCACTGGACCACCAGGGAAGTCCTAAGAAACAAGTTTTCACAAGTGCTGAAAAATAACTTATTGACTCCTATCAACATGTAAGGAGACTTAAGACTGGAAATTAGGAGAGTGAAATCACACCCGCAATTTTTGCTCAGGGATGGGAGTTATAGCCTAAAGGTCAGGACCATCACGAGAAGAAAGAGTCAGTTGAGATTAACTTGAACCAACCAAGTTAGGATAGTCTATTAATGTGCAGGATGTAACCGAACAAAATAATTGTTAAAAGATTAAAATTTTTAGAAGGTAAGTCCACTCAAATCTAGAACTATAAATATATTTGTGTATATATATATCCGCCTTTTCTCCCCACAAACAAATGAACTGGAATGCCACCACGATGCCAGAAACCCTCCCAACCATATTCAGATTGAGAGGCTGCTAGATTTGCTTTGAGTCCCAAGAAGCTGGGAAGGCATGAGGGGCTGGAAGCTGTGTGCAAGAGAAATGGGGGGACAGCAAGGCCCCCAGCTTAGGGTGCCAAATTGTTCTTAGTGTGGTTACTGCAGACACACACAGACAAGAGTGGGCCCAAGCAAACTGGCCAGGCACTAGATCCATCCAAGTTCAGGGAACACAACTCGAAATCCACCCCAAGTGACATAAGATCAAATGAGAACTGTCGGCTGCCCCAGAGCAGGTTCAGCTCAGAGCCGTGGGGAGCCCTGGACGCCCAGGCTCCAGAGAAGCACAGCTTAGAAGAGCCCTGCAGGAAGGGACTCAGCCTTCTGTTTTTCCAGTCTAACCTCTCTGGCAGGTCGCCCCCGGATTGCTCACCTGAGGCCCACTTTTGGCTTCCTCTTTCATTCAGAAATACCCATACCAGGCATCACGCCAGGCCTTGGGAATGTAAACTCCTTCTCTTACACAACTTTTCCTTTTGTGAAGGAGACAGATACAAATAATTGCAGCATGCGTGATGTGTGTTTGGACAGAGCTTCCTGGTCTAAGTCTCGGTACATTATTTGCAGAACTCATTGCAAAATGAAAATGCAGAGCTGCTTGTTCAAAAGTTATTAAGAATTTGACCCTTCTCCACTGCTGGTGAGAATGAAAATTGATACAACCACTATGGAGATGAGTATGCAGTTTCCTCAGAAAACTAAAAATGGGATTTATTATATGATCCAGTAATCCCAATCCTGGGCAAATATCCAGAGAAAACCATGAATTCAGAAAAATACATGCACACCAATGTTCATTGCAGCGCTATTTACAATAGCCAAGATACGGAAGTAACCTAAATGTCCATCAACAGAAGAATGAACAAAGAAGATGTGGTGTGTGTGTGTGTATATCTATTTACACACACACACACACACACACACCAGAATACTACTCAGCCATAAAAAAGAACAATATAATGTTATTTGCAGCCAGATGGATGGACCTAGAGATTATCATACAAAGTGAAATAAATCAGACAGAGAAAAACAAATATCATATCATAAGTGGAATCTTCAAAAAATGATACAGGGAACTTATTTACAAAACAGAGACTAACAGACTTTGAAAACAAACTTACAGTTACCAGAGGGGAAACAGTGTGGGAGAGAAAATTAAGTTTGGAATCAACCCATACCCACTGCTATGTATAAAATAGATCATCAACAAGGACCTACTCTAGAGCACAGGGAACTCAATACTCTGTAACAATCTACACAGGAAAAGAATTTGAAAAAGAAGGGCTATATATGTATATGTATAACTAAATCACTTAGCCATACACCTGAAAGGAGCACAACATTGTAAGTCAACTATACTTCAGTATAAAATAAAATTTAAATTTAAAAAAGGTAAGAATGTTAAGGCAATAACAGCAGAACATTAAACCAAATATGGGGAGGGACTTCCCTGGTAGTCCAGTAGCTAAGACTCCATGATCCCAATGTAGGGGGCATCAGTTCAATCCCTGGTCAGGGAACTAGATCCCACACGCTGCAATTAAGATCGAGTGCAGCCAAATAAACAAATATTTTAAAACTTTAAAATGAGTAAATAAACCAAGTAGGCGGCCCTTCTAAGCATGACGAAGGGGACCTTCTACATGACTGCACAGGCGGCGCACCGTGAAGCGGGCTCTATGGGGCCCTCACCCAGGTCACAAAATCGTTTAAACCCTTCTCTACAATCTGATGCCAATTCCCCTTCCCGACTCTCGCAAGTACTTTGATTCCTTGTCTTGTGTTCCGGGCAAATAAGACTGCTCAAATTTCCAAACATCCTGAAACTTTCCTAACCCATTACCAGAAATACATGCTCAGTGACGAAAAACTATTAGTTGGCTACTATTTAAGGACTAACTCAGATTCCAGCTTCTGCATGAAACCTTCTCTGATGACAGTTACATAATATTTTTTTAATCTGAGAGGCTGTGTCTCTCCTCCCACCAACCATGGTATAGTTGCATCTTACTCAGAAATGGTTAATTTTGTATTTATCACCCCATTAGACTAAAATTTTCTAAACATCAGAGACTATTTCCCTTTCATCTTCTATCGCCCCAGCAGAATGGCTGACACTTAAGATGATCTCATGGAGGAACTGGATAGGCAGTGGCATTCCCTTGGTGTGGGGCTTTGCACTATGAGCCTGCAATACTGCTGACACATTTTGCACCAAGGACAGAGCAGGAGTGACCCAAGGGCCACCTTGAGCTCCACTGGGCTTTCCAAAGGCCACTGAGGTTCAGACCTTCGACATAGGATGTCTCCAGAACAAACCAGACTTGAAGACCAAGGATACTTGTGAGCCTGGCTCATGCCCAGATGACTTTCACTGAACGATTAAACAGCCAGTGATCCTACAAAATGCAGTATCACAGGAAGCAGAATGTACCTCTCCATTAAAAGCAGAAAATTCTTACCATGGTCCAGGAATCCACACTAAAGAACACTCCTCTTTTGGTATAGTTTATATGCTTTCCAATATTTTTAGTTAGGGCTGCAGTCACATTTTTATGAAAACCATTTTTCTGTACTTTTGAGCTGTTAGAAAGAGAGAGGAATGAAATAGTTAAGACTGAGGAAATAGCAACTCACCTTTATTCAGGGTGAATTGAAGATGTAATCAAGTTAACCCCAGGTTAAAATGTCATAAAATTTTAACATCTGCAAGTTGAGGAAACAGCAACACAAAAAGCAAAATTTTAGAAAAACTTCTATAGGATATTCCACAACACCTTTTAATAAACCCATTTCCAAGGTTGAAAAAGCCAGTCCTTACAAAAATATTTTCTATAGCCTCAAAGTTCTATAAGTGTATGAGTTTGAATTCCTTCCAGATTACTAAAAAAAAAATCAGAAGTTAAATCAACATTTCATATTAATGGCCCAGAAATGGTCATAGCTATTCAGGAAACTGGTATGCAAGTGGACTGATTTTGCTTTAAAGACATGGGAGAATTAATTATACAATAAAAATACATTTTTAAATCCTATGTTTTCACAAGTCTACATATCAGATCCCTAAAAAGCCAGGCAGGTTTCAGAAATGCTTACGGATGGGCCACAGATGAACAAAGAGGGCCTAAGACATCAGCCAGTGTAGGGACCCCAACAATCTAGAGTTCTTAAACCCAACCTAAAGACATTCAGTTATATTAAAACAAAACTTGCCTGATTCGAATAACTTAAACAGTATGGGCTTCCCTGAACTGTTTTTTGTACACTTTCAATTCTCTTGAAGCTCTGAACTCTCTCCTTAGCATCTTTTATGGCAATGATTTTCTTTTTGAGTATCTAACACTTGCTCACCCTTAAATATCCTGGCCGAAGCATCAACTCTTCACAGGAAGTCTCCTGTGACTGAGTTAGGACACTCTGTGGTACATCATGAGAGCCCAGTGCTTGCCCTTCCTAACGCTCAAGGGTACTGACAAGTTCTCGTTCAGTGACCATCTGGCCACCCGCCAGGCCATCCATCCTCTGAGAGCAGAAGCTGTTTCTGTCTTGTTCACAATGAGGTCTCTAAATGCCTAAACTAGTTCCTGGTACCTAATGATGAGGAAATATTATAATTTGTACTATCTTATTAGTAATATAGTATCTATAGGATTAATATAGTTATTAAATGCATGAATAAATGGTTGGTACCCAACTCCAGCAGGGAGTACCACCTCATAGAATACAAATCAGACCCTCTGGCTCTTTTCCTCAGAAACTAACTGAAAGGGCTTCTCCCCACCAGTATCATTGATGGGAAGAATATGGTCACTAATGGCAATAATGGTGAAGATGATAATATGATTAGCTATCATTTACTAGTTAGTGAGCAGCTTAGTAATGTGGTTTGCTAAGTTGTGTCCAGCTCTTTTGCAACCCCATGGATTGTAGCCCGTCAGCCTCTTCTGTCCGTGGGATTTCCCAGGCAAAAATACTGGAGTGGGTTGCCATTTCCTTCTCCAAGGGATCTTCCTGATCCAGGGCTCAAACCCACATCTCCTGCACCTCCTGCACTGGCATGCAGGTTCTTCACCACTGGCACCACCTCGGAAGCCCTACTAAGGTGGTAATTGCTTTCTATCCATTCACGCACATACCACAACTCTGGGAGTATGGATATGTATTTTTTCCAGTTTTCCAGAGGAAGCTGAAGCTCAAAAAATAATTAGGCAACTTGTTTAAAAATCACACAATGGCAGCCCCGGAGCTGGAACCTCTGTCTACAAAGCCCAGGTTTTCAGAGTCTACTGAGCACCCCTCTGAGTGAGATGCTCTTTTTCTGTGAGTCATTTGGGAATCCACTTACCCATGGGTGTTGTTTTGTTGACCGCCACATGTGATGAACAGAGGGTTCTCAGGGAGGTTGCAGTTACTGGGGAAAATAGTCAAACGAGTTAGGTGTTTTTCTACCTTCTGTTCAAGCATGAATTTTTCTGAGAATCAGTGTCACATTTCAAGCCATCTCCCCAAAGTCTTAGTGTAGAGGTGTTTATGACTTAGCCAGACAGGACTGGTGAAGGGCCTGAGTCCTACTTGATAAGGGTAGATAAGCAGGTGGTGCCATGGTAACACAGGCCACCCCAAACCACTGGTCACCCCCAGACTCAGCTTCCCCCTTCCCTCCCAATTCCATCTGCTGAGTTCTCCCTGCTGACAGGAACCATCTCAGAGTTAGAGACTGAAAGAAAATCACTCCCAACTGTGTCACCTTCTGCCCATTGATGTTTGGTGTTATAATTTCTCAGTCTCATTCCTTTCAAAGCTAAAATTTTTAAAATTGCCTGGTGAGGATTTCCCTGGTTAACACTTCACACTCCCTGTGCAGGGGGCCTGGGGTCGATCCCTGGTTGGGGAACTAGATCCCACATGCTGCAACTATGATCAAAGATCCTGAGTGCCACAACTAAGACCAGTGCAGCCAAATAAATGTTTTTTTTTAATTTTTAAAATAAAATTCCCTGGTGTTCCAGTGGCTAGGACTCTGCACTTTCACTGCCATGGGCCCAGGTTCCATCCCTGTTTGGGGAACTAAGATACCATAAAGCCACTGGGCACAGCCAAAAAAACAAATAAAAATAGCTACAGCGCTTCTAACCTTTGCTTTAATAAAAATTAAAAACAAAAATTTACAAACTCAATAATTAAGTAGGTAACTAAGTCTGCCTTTTTACAAGTAAAAAGGCTCTGATAGAATGTAAGACGTGAACTTTCTCCCTAACACTGAACAGACACACTAAGAGAGCGGGGATTACATAAGAGTTTATTCTAGGATGAAGACTATTTGGAGGGAGAGAAAGACTGGAAAATCCCCTGGACAGAGGAGCTGCCACAGACCCTCTTTCCCCCTGCTGGCTGATGCTTAAGCTGTCCTTTCCCTGCAGGAGTTCTGTCTACGGTAGTCCCTATCCAGACCCGGCCCTACCCTGCCCAGTTCAGCAGCATGGGAGGGGCTCCATCCTGAGTGGTGTGGTTGGAAATGGGTTCTGAGAGAACCTCGGCTCCCTCAGACCATGAACAGATGCTGTGAGAGCCGAAATGTCTAATGTTGCAGTTGGAACTGGGGACAAGACCCGTCTACCCTGGTCTGCATCTGAGTCTCTGGTTGACATTCATCCTGGGTGTGCTGGGACAGAGCAGAAAAGGAGCTGGAGGTTGAGATGCTCTCCCATTGGGGCTGCATGTCAGATTCCAACAGAAGGCTGCGCCTTACAAATGCCTTCATTTCCGACTTTCTTTTGGAGTATGGGGCTTAAGTGAAATGCCCTCTGAAACCCTGGAGCCCTGAGCGCTCAATCAGGGTGGAGAGGAAGATGGCCGTATCCACTGCTGGAGCATGGGGAGGTGGGCACCCCAGCCCACAGCATGAGGTCTCCCAAAAGAAACAGATGTTGCACAGCTGGGGAAGCAGATTCCTTCTCACCTGAGCCATTTCTCCCAGGTCATGAACTTGGCAAAATCTACCTCTCCATCCCTAGGACAGGAGAGACATCAGCAAACCCAACCAGATGGGAGCAAGTTGGAGTTTTGAAGTGACAGTTTCCATTCTTTCCCTGCTTCATTAGGACATGACAACACTTCCTGAGACTTTGTCCTCATTTGATCAACTGAAAAACCTGGGAGTTATGATGGGGATGGAACAGCAATACAGGGAGTGATTGGTAGGAGAAAGAGTAAGAATTCACCTGGTCCCGTTCTTTAACATGTAACTTGTCAGATGGTAAATATTAGTGGACCAAAATGCCATATCTTCCAGCCCTCCTAGGAAGTATTCTTGAAATTGTTCCACCAAAAATGGGGATTTTACAGAATAAGTGGGATAAAGCTATGGCAAAGAGAAAGAAAAATAATCTAATAAATAACTGAATCAAGTGCTTCTCATGGTATCTTTATAACACTTTCAATTCAGATTTTGAAGAATAAATGCCTTTACCTTGGAAATAGCTAACATCTCCGCATACCTGCAACATAAGCAATAATTTAGACTGTGAGTTGTGATTTCCACAAAGAAATGAAACAAATGAATGAAGAAAAAGTTCCAGCAACAGGTATCCACTATCACGCAACTGACTTTGAACAAGCAAAATCCATAAATCCAATACCCACACTCAGGCAGCTAAAGCATCGGAAAGTGTGTTAAGGAAGTCACAATAAAATCACTTGCAAATATTCCTCCAGTTACGCTTACATTTCCAAGAACTGAAGGTATGAACAGTCAACAATGGCTTTTTTGGTGATGACTATTCGGCCGTAGAGTTCTCTATAAATTCCCAGGAGATCTTCAGCAGGCACATACCTGAGAAAAGCATTAGAATAAAATAAGGTCTGTTTTGATTCTGAAGTTGAAGATAACAACAGCAGTCACAGCAGCTACCAGTGATTCCAGGATTAATAGGTGCCAGACACCATGCAAAGGACTTTACATGCATTATTCATTTAATCTTGCCAACAACCCTGGGTGGTTGATACTATCACAGTCCTACTTCACATACAGGAAACTAAGGCACAGAAAAATTCAATAATTTGCCCAAGGCTGCAGAGCAAACGACTGGCACCCTAATCAAATATTTATACAAAGATAAGAAACTATGAGTAGCTCTCACAGTCAACAAAAGGGTCTGAAATGTGGTACTTGAGTGCAATCTCAGAAATGACAGAATGATCTCAGTTCATTTTCAAGGCAAATCATTCAACATCACAGTAATCCAAGTCTATGCTCCAAACATTAATGCCAAAGAAGCCGAACAGTTCCATGAAGACCTATAGAACTAACACCTGTTCAGAACTAACACCAAAAAAAGATGTCCTTTTCATCATAGGGGACTGGAATGCAAAAGTAGGAAGTCAAGAGATACCTGGAGTAACAGGCAACTTTGACCTTGGAGACAAAATGAAGCAGAATAAAGACTAACAGTTTTGTCAAGAGAACACACTGGTCATAGCAAACACCCTTTTCCAGAAATACAAGAAAAGCCTCTATACATGGACATCACCAGATGGTCAATACTGAAATCAGATTGATTATATCTTTGCAGCTGAAGATGGAGAAGCTCTATATAGTCAGCAAAAATAAGACTAGGAGCTGATTGTGGCTCAGATCATGAGCTCCTTATTGCAAAATTCATGCTGAAATTGAAGGAAGTAGGGAAAATCACTAGACCATACAGGTATGACCTAAAGTAAATCCCTTATGATTATACAGTGGAGGTGATGAATAGATTCAAAGGATTAGATCTGGTAGACAGAGCGCCTGAAGAACTATGAATGGAGGTTCGTAACACTGTACAGGAGGCAGTGACCAAAACCATCCCCAAGAAAAAGAAATACAAGAAGGCAAAGTGGTTGTCTGAGAAGGCTTTACAAATAGCCAAGGAAAGAAGAGAAGCAGGAGAAATATCAACAACCTCAGATACCACTCTGATGGCAGAAAGTCAAGAGGAACTAAAGAGCCTCTTGATGAGGGTGAAAGAGAAGAGTAAAAAAGCCATCTTAAAACTCAGCATCCAAAAAAACTAAGATCATGGCATCTGGTCCCATCACTTCATGGCAAATAGAAGTGGGGAAAGTGGAAGTAGTAACAGATTTTATTTTCTTGGGCTCAAAAAATCACTGCAGATGGTGACTGCAGCCATGAAATTAAAAGATGATTGCTCCTTTCCTCCTTTAAGGAAAGCTGTGACAAACCTAGACAGCATATTAATAAGCAGAGATATCACTTTGCTGACAAAGGTGCATATAGTCAAAGCTATGGTTTTTCCAGTAGTCATGTACAGATGTGAGAGGTGGATCACAAAGAAGGCTGAGTGCTGAAGAATTGATGTTTTTGAATTGTGGTGGTGGTGGAGAAGACTCTTGAGAATCCCTTGGACAGCAAGGAGATCCAACCAGTCAATCCTAAAGGAAATCAACCCTCAATATTCATTGGAAGGACTGATGCTGAAACAGAAGCTCCAATACTTTGGCCACATGATGCGAAGAACTGACTCACCAGAAAATACCCTGATGCTGGGAAAGACTGAAGGCAAAAGGAGAGGAGGGTGGCAGAAGATGAGATGTTTAGATAGCATCACCGACTCAATGGCCATGAATTTGAGCAAACTCCAGGAGACAGTGAAGGTCAGGGGAGCCTAGCATGCTGCAGTCCATGGGGTCACCAAGAGTCAGACAGGACTCAGCGACTGAACAACAAAAAATAAAAGGAATGTTTAGTTTTGTGAATTCAAAGAGCAATAAAAGATATTTTTATTCTTTTGAGTTGAATCATTCTCAGGAATCATTTTTTAAAAATGCTCCAAAATAACGCCTCATCCCAACATCCTACTTTCAGAATACACAGTGGTAGGTAGTAAAAGAGAATTCTAAGTCAAGTTTTTGATTCAAAGGTATTAGTCATTTCAGTTGGAGGAAGAGCCACATTTTAAAAATTAGGTTTATACTGTTATCTTTTATCTTTAAGAAACCTTAGATTATACCAGACATAAATATAAATACAAACAAAACCTAATTTAGTGTATCTATAAGAAGGAATCTATTGAGATGTCCATTTTTTTACTTTACAAGCACACCAGAATGGTCTTCTCCATAAATATAGCTTAAAAGTCTAGCAAAAGGCCTAACAAAAATATTTTTTTAGATGAATCACTAAGTTAGCAAGAAAGTGAAACGTTCCCATGGCCCAAAATAAGTTGGAGCTGGAAACTTTGGCAGGTAAGTGAGTGGGAAAGCCAGTTTTTGCCCTGAAGACATCTGCTAAACCTGGAACTTAGGTGGTTTTTTTTTTTTTCCCTCGGGTAATTGTATGGCATACAAGAGACAAGAGCTGAAGTATAGGAATCAACCAAAGTGGGCCATTTCCCACACGAAACTCCTCATTAAAGGCTATACCTTCTGCATGAATATTAGCCAGAAATAAATCCAACATACTAACAAAGACAGCAAAGAAACGTCTGTCTTCATCTTGGAAATGGAAGGAGAGAGGGAAAGCTATCTCGCCACTAAAATCGGTATCCACTACCCAACCCTATAAATGTTTGGTCTTGCATTCATGCTATCTGCGTAGTCAGAAAAACTTCTAGGGTTGAATATCATTTAAATGTGGTCCCAGTTAATGGTGCCTTGAGGTATCCTGCAGAATGCAAGACAAGTCTTCCCTGGAGAAATGCAACTGTAACTTAAGCCTTGAGGAATTCAAGCACCATTGAATATAACTGAAAGAAGACCAGATCCCGGATGATGTGCAATGTGAAATGGGCATTTCATCCAGTGCAGAGCACCCTGTGTGGAGAGTCGGTGGGGAACCTCAGGTCCCTGCTGCCGCCACCTCTTCCTGCGGCATCCAAAGGCCAGTTGTCCTCAACTGCCTTGAGAGAGACCTGTTGGTTCTGGGTCTCCCTTAGTTCTGAGGCAGCTGGACCAGGAATGGGAACGGGCAACTTGCCAGGCCCCCAGCTCTAGTTCTTTGTTCTGTAAGCATTCCTCCCTGCTTCCAGCTCTCCGTACTCAGAGACTAAGACTGAGGGACAGAGTCATGTCACCTCCCATCTGCTTAGTAAACGTGTGAAGAAAAAACAACAACAAAAAGAACAGTGTATCCAACAGTAATATCTGATAAATCGGACTTGAAGGCAGTAAGTATTGTAAAATATAAAGACAGAAAGTTCGATTCACCAGAAAGACATGAGATTTGAAAACGTGAATATACATAACAACATAAGTTCAAACACATGTAAAGCAAACTTTGACCTAACTACAAGGAGAAATTGAAAAATTTAATCATCATAGAAGGAGATTTTTAAATGAATTTCTCAGTAATTGTGAGACTGTCCAGATAAAAGTAATTATATTTTTATATATAAATATATAAATATTTATAAAATATTTATAAAATATAAAAATATATAAAAAGATTATATTATTTAAAACTTATGAATCTTCTGATTTGAGCAGTACATTTAAAAGCTTGAGCTAATATATATATATATATTATATATATATATATAATGTTAAACCACAAATTGGAGAATTAACATTCTTTTCAAGTACAGGTGAAAAATTAATAATAATTAAATAAATGTTAATATATAAAAATTAATCATTTGGTGGACCTTAAAGTCAAGACTCAAATTTCACAGGAACCAAAGAAGAGTAGAAGGAAAAAAATAAATATAAGAAAAAGTAATAAAAGAGAAAAAGAACATATAGTATTAATAGAAAGGATCAATAAAGCCAAAATTTTTTTTCAATAATAAAACTGAAAATATTAGACATGATTAATTGTTTAAAAATATAAGAGAAGGCACAATAAATAACATTATAGATGCCAAACGAACAGAAGTACAAGTAAAATGAGAGGGAAAAATGAGGATATTATGAACTCCCTTATGCCAAAATGTTTAAACACTCAGACAAAATAGAAAAGTCCTAGAAAAATAATAAAACTCTTTAAGAAGAAACTGCAAAACAATACAGTCCTAAAACCAAAAGTCACTACTTTTTAAAACATGTGGCTTTATAGACGAGTTCTACCAAACATTCAAGAAATCAAAGTTACAATCTTACACAAACTTCCAGAAAACAGCAAAGGAAGGTATATTCCCACCTGATTTCACGAATCAAGTGAGGAGTATACCTTTGAAGAAAGGTACATTTCTTCAAAGGTACATTTCTTCAAGGTACATTTGAAGAAAAAGGACAGGTTGGGAAATCAGCCCTGACAGATGTCAAAATGCATTAAAGCTGTCTTAGTTTTAAAACTCAGTATTGTTCAGGAAGAGTCAATTAGACCAATGGAACATGATAGAAAGCCCAGAAACTGACCCACATACACATGGAATTTTATGTTAGAGAGAACATTACAGATCAGTGAAGAAAATTAGACTATTGATAAATGGTTCTGAGACAATCAGTTATCTCTGTAGGAAAAAAATAAAATTTCTATCACAGAATATACAAAAAATTAACTCCAGGTAAATTAAAGACATAAAGTTAATAAAGGAAACTATACTGTGATAACCTAGAAGGGTGGGAAGGGGTGGGAGAGAGGTTCAAGAGGGAGGGGATATATGCACACCTATGGCTAATTCATACTGATATATGATAGAAACCAACAACACTGCAAAGCAAGTATCCTACAATTTAGAAAATAAATTAGAAAAAAGAAAGAAAATGAAACTATAAAATATTTAGAAGGCTATGTAGGAGAATAACCTCATGCCCTCAAGGTAGGAAAGGATTTCTTAAATAAGATGTTAAAAGTACAAATTACAAAGGAAGAGACTGATACATTCAACTACATTAAAATTAATAAACTCTATTTATCAAGATATACCATAAGTAAAAAGACATGCCACAAACTATTAAAAGATATTCATAACAAATAATTGATAAACTAACAAAAGATTAGAACCCAGATTATACCAAGAATACTCAGAAATAAAAAGGAAAGCCCAACAGAAAAATAGGCTAAAAACCAAACAAGGTTCTCACTTAAAATGAAATGCAATCAATAAAATAGGAAAGAATACTCAACCTTATTATAACAGTAACCTGGGAAATGCGAATTAAAACTTTAAGGAGATATCATTTTATACCAAATAGGTTAGAAAAATTTTAAAGCTGGACAATACCAAGTATTAGAGAATGCAGAAGAGGGAGAACAAAGCTGATGGGAGTATAAATTGGGAAGACCATTCTAAATGACAGCCAGGGATTATTTATTTAGGTTAAACATGCCGAAGTCCTATGGCCCAACAGTTCCACTTCTGGTGCCATTTACTTGAAAGAGATTCTCCTCTAGTGCAAAAATGCATGTACAAAAATGTACATAGCAACATGATGTATAAAGCAAAAACACTTAACACTACTTACACATCCATCAACACTAGAATCAAGTCATTTTGGCAGATTTACATGAGGGAGGACCATACAGCGGTGAAAACCAATGCACTATCCCCGAACATATCAATATGATTAAATGTCAGGGAAATAATTTTAAACAAGAAACATTTTTAAATTAAATTCTAATTTAAAATTTCATTTTAAGCCAAATGCATGATGTAGAATTCTATTTAAAGTAAAAACCCAAATAATATTTTGCATACAGATATGACTGTGCTTATGTGCTCAGTTGGATCTGACTCTTTGCAACCACATGGACAGCAACCCACCAGGCTCCTCTGTTACTGGAATGTCCCAGGCAAGAATTCTGGAGTGGGTTGCCATTTCCTACTCCAGGGGATCTTCCCAACCCAGGGATTGAACCCACGTCTCTTATGTCTCCTGCATTGACAGGCAGGTTCTTTACCACTGGTACTACTTGGAAGCCCATGGATATGGCTACATGTAGTAAAACTCATGTAAGGGAAAAGCAACTAAGTGATTAAGTGAACCTAAGGTTGTGGTTATGCCTAGTGGGAGAAAACGTGATATGACAGAAGGAAAGGCAGGGAGCCTCTACATTCCAGCTATGGTCTACTTCTTAAGGTAGAAGCTTACAGGCAGCTATACAGTGTGGATCATCTTATTTTTTATTTATAAAAAATACATTATTTTACATGTTTGGCATAATTCATAGATTTTTTAAAAGAATCTACTTAGACTAGTCTAATCTTTAGTTATACTTTCCAACATGTACAAATGTAGAAGGCTCCTTATTATACATTGTAAGTTTTATTTTCTAAGGAAAAAAAGAGTCAAGCTCCTAACTGCCACTTGGGTATCACATATTTAAATGTACATTGCTCTTACCAGTGCCGTGAGAGGTAATTAAATTTAAACTCGAACTGGCTCAACACGTCTCCTCCTATGATATGAGAAAAATATTTGCTTTTGGAGAATTAATGACAATATATAGCAAGCTTCTTTGAACATAAATTTGCACAATCCAGTTTATTAGTTCTTCACACTGTTATAGGTTTCTGTTCATTATTTTAGTTGCATAAGCACATCTTTAAGAAAAAATGACCTTTTAAAATCTTAGTGAAACACATGAATTAAGAAAGAGAATTAATTCAGAGAATAAAGAAACTCATATAACCAAAAGGTTTTTCACTTTAAAATGGACCATAAAGATTCTTCTATTTAAATAAACACTACTCACCAATACTGTGCATATTTAAAGGTAATTAAATATAGAAAAAGGTGGAGTTTATCCATTTAAAGCTAAAGTATTAGGAGACACTAGGCAATGAATTTAAATCTGATTTTAAAAGTAATGCTTTTCTAAAATAATGGCACAAGTCAATGATAAAATACAATGGTGTTTTTTTGGTTGTTTTGTCCTTTTTTTGGCTACACCTTAAGGCAAGTGGAATTTCCCTGACCAGGGATTGAACCTGAGCTCCCTGCCGTGGAAGCACAGAGACTTCTTTACCACTGAACCACCAGGGAAAATCCCATTTTTTGTTTGGTTTTTACAAAATACATATATAATATTATATATTATATACATATACACATATATACATATATAACGCATTCATATATTTATAATCTTTGCAGATGTGCATCTCTATATTAAATGAAGAATTCCTGTACTCTAAACAATTGCAACGTTAAAATAGAAAGCTAGTGGCGAGAAACTAAAAGCATACATACATAGGGTTCAATAGTGACTACAGGTGAAATATAACTACCACGAAAGAAACTCTGGCAATATGTAAACAAGTAGTACCGAAATCACCAGCCGGATGTGCCTCGGGATAGGAGTTGTGAAAATCAATCTGAGGGAAAAAAGAGAACCATCTAGTATATATCACAAATTGAAGCCCACACTTCTACCCCGCAATGAAGCGAGGCATGGGGAGATGATAGCCTAACCCAACGACTGCTGAGGACGCGTAGTGGTGACTGGACTCACTTTTCAAAGAAACATTTACTTTTATCATTTGTTAAAAAAAAAAAATGATCCTGGCAGCTGAGTTGTATGCTTCATGTTTTAACAGATAAAGCTGCTGCAAACATTTGTATCTAATAGGATACATGAACAATCTCTAAGTGCAAGTTTATATTTTTTACAGGATAGTATTAACATCAGTGAATAACCAGAGGGGACTTTCATCGGGTAAGGTCACAGTTTTCAGTGGGGATATGGCATCTTCATATAGAAAAGAAAAAAGGAAAAAAACAAAACAAAAAACAAAAGCATGCTAACTTACTTTTAAATAGAAACAGATAGTAGGGGTTTATACCTGTGCTATTAAGATGCACAGCTTGACTAAAACATAAAATGTCTCAAATACTGTTTGTGACTAAACAGAACATGACATCTATGGCTGTTTTCAGGGCACATTAGTCAATCTGCCCACGTGGATGAATTTACCCAGGTAGCAAATGTGTAAGAGCAATGAACAAGAAGAGATGGAAATCTAATGAATACTGCATTGGGCAAAGAGTCTTATTTCCATGTGAATCTGAATAACCTAAGTTTTTCTTTTCCTAAAATAGTCAGGTTTTAATAAATTTTTTTTAATTTCATTTTTTTAGCACTGAAAACATTTTGTATTTAGGTATAGCCAATTAACAATGTTGTGATAATTTCAGCTGAACAGCGAAGGAACTCAGTCATACATATACATGTATCCATTCTCCCCTCAACCCCTCTCCCATCCAGACTGGCACATAACATTGTTGATTATCCATTTTAAATATAGCAGTGTGTACATAACCTTTCCAAAGTCCCTAACTATCCTAAAAGAGTCACTTCTCAATCTTGGGTAGGACAATATCATCCCCACAAAGTCATTAACCTGAAGCTATGTACTCACGGCAGCCATCGTCCTAAGGAATCCTTGTTCAATACCCAGGCTATGCCAGTTGACATCAGCCACCATGTGAGACGTAATTCCAAACAAGAAAGCTACCAATTTCTCTGTGTCCTGCCAAATAAGCAAATTAGAGTTGGGGTTAGGGGGAAGGTAGTAATTTTATAACAATCTTATTAAAAGGATTAACAAATAAGAATTCATTTCCATTACTGAGACTTAACAAAACATCAGAGACAGGTATGTTGTAGTTACCCGCGAACCACAAAGGACTTTTTTTTGAAATGTTTCTGAGTGCCTTGAAACTGCTTTCAGATTTATTTACTAGGGGAGCAAAATGACCACGTGACATGCCCCAAATTTTAAAAACATTGCTTATTGAAAATAAAACTGAAGATGTAAATTTTGAAAAATCATTTGTTCAACTGTTGACTAGCTATTTACTATGTCCCATATGCTGTGTTTGGTATTGAGGCAGAAGGGTGAGTAGCCCTCAGAGCCTGGATTAAGGGTTGGGGTTAGAAATGGAGTTACTAAATAAATAAATAAAAAATAAAAAAGACTATGCAACAGTCAAACATAGGACATTTGCTTTAGATTCTTAGATATTATAAAAGGTGAACCTGAGGAGGAACTTGCTTGTCTGATGGGCACGTTACTGTCCAGTCCAATAAACTGTTGGTGGGCTGAGGTCTGAAGCTGCTGTTTGAAGGTGGGGAAGAGGGCTCAGAAATAGGGAATCTGATCTGGTGTTGGCTCTGAAGTTGGGTCAGATCCACAGGTGTGGAAACTTGCAACCATGCACTCCATCAGTGCCACCTGTGACCCAGCTGTCACCCGTGAATGGCTGGGTTGCACACATGAAGTTCTGGCCTCTTTGAAACCCACAAATCCTAACCAGGCTGTGTTGATCTTGTGGAAAGAAAATTGAATTTGAGGTCAGGGGTGACCTGCTATCTGAGTCCTGTGTGGGCTGAGTTGCCTTAAAGGAGTCGCTTGACCGCTTTGGACCCCAGCTTGCCTAGAGGGATAACATGAATGTCTCACAGGATTTTTGCTTCAGTTAGGTGAGATACTGGATCTGGGGGGAAAGCTTTGGGAACTATGAAGTATGAAAGAAATATGAGTTACCCTCATACTAATAAATGGTGCTGTGTCGCTCAGTAAGCTAGCCACAGATGCCTGCTGGTCCCCCTTTCCTTCTAGTACATAACTCCTGAGATAGCTCTTTAACCAGCAATGAAAAGTCTCCCATCATCAAGGTGGCTGCACGGCCTGGTGCTCAGAAAAGCCCTGTGCTTAGTTTAATGCTGTGCCGTCATCTTGAAGTTCTCGATCATTTCCAAACAAGGACCTTGTGTTTCTTTTTGTACTTTGTACTAAGCCCTACAAATTGTGCATTGCCTATCGTGTTTCTGTAACTTTAAATAAATGTCTGACTTAAAAAAAAAAAAAAAAAAATCAAAAAAAAAAAAAGAAATGGAGTTACTGCAGGTGCAACAATAGTACTTGGCAAGTCTGGAATGAAGTATTTTTAGGGTTACAGGCTGTGCCTACCTCATCCCAGGGAAGAGGATAGTTCTTCCGGATATAATGAACACTTGCGTTAAGAAATGGAGTCCAGTGAGTGCTCTCTGACACGTCATGGAATTGTCCTGACAAAACAGAGGCAACCGTCAGAGCTCCTTAAAAGGTTGGAGGTTCTCTTGTATATACACACCACATCTTTGTTCATCCATTCATCTGTCAGTGGGCACTTAGGTTATTTCCATGTCTTTGCTAATGTTAATAGTGCTTCAACAAACACTGGGGTACTTGTGTCTATTTAAACAATGGAATATTACTCAGTCATAAAAAGGAATGAAAGTGGGTCATTAGTAGAGATGTGGACGAACCTAAAGACTATCACACAAAGTAAGTCAGAGAAAAATGTTGTATATTAATACATAAACATGCAATCTAGAAAAATGGTACAGATGAACCTGTTTGCAAGGCAGAAATAGAGACAGAGATGTAGGGAACAAACATATGGATACCAAGAGAGAAGCAGGGGATGAACTGTGAGATTGGGACTGACATATGGACGCTAATATGCACAAAAGAGACAACTAATGAGAACTTGCTATATAGCACAAGGAACTCTACTCAGTGTTCTATGGTAACCTAAATGGAAAGGAAATACAAAAAAGGGGATATACGTATACAAATAGCTGGTTCACTTCAACGTACAACAGAAACCAACACAACATTGTAAAGCAACTATACCCCAATTTTTTTTTTAAGTTGGAGCTTCTCAATGAAATATTCTACCACCACCTGCTGTGTTGCTGCGTTCCTTCGCCTTCCCTCCAAACCTCTTAGTTTCCTGAGTCAATATTCAAAGGAAGCCTCTAGGAAGAACGGCCAGAAGAACGGCCAGCCAAAAGAAAAAGGAGCCTTAACTGCTCATAGAATCTAGAAGTAGCTGGGCTGCAAGAGAAGCTGGAAGTGTTAAGTTCTGTACCCTAAAGCTAAAGAAATAAGCTGTCCCTGTTTTTTTTTTTTAATTTGGGTTTTTTTTTTAAATCTTCTTTTCCATCACAGTCAGCCTCCCTAATAGCACAAAAGAAAAAAGCAGATATTTCAACAGCTTTCAAGTATTTGAATTTATAATATTTTTAAATGGGGTGTGCTATATGCCTCTTTATTCCCACAGGAGGCAGGAGGAGTAAGTGAAAAAAAAACAGGAACTGACATCTATTCTAAACCTTCAAGTGCCAGATTCTTCATGGAGTGTCACGTGACATAGAAGCAATCAAAAGCAAAATCCCAGAGTTCAGATCCCTCAAGTCAAATTTTTTATATCATTATTAAACTAAAAATAGCCTAACCACTTTTGTTTAAAGCATAACTGAAGCACATTTAACTTAATATTATCTTGGGTTTCCATAACACTTGACAAAATAAATAACATACGTTAATGCCAACAGCAATTCAGTATAGCAGCCAGGCCTGCGTTAATTATTACTATTAAATAGTAATTAATTTAGATATGGCTATGTTGCAGACATGGAAACTGAGACTCAGCATGGAAGGCGCTTTTTCAAGGTCACACGCTAACAGATAACATCCAAGGAATAAAAACTCGAACCTTTTGATTTCCTTCAAAATGTTCTCTCTTCTGCCACGAAGCAGGAGAGTAATTCAGAGTGCTTAGAATAAAGCTTTCAGAATTTTTACCCTTAAGCAAGTGAGTTTCGGTTAAATGGAAAACACAACCAAACTAAGTCATTGATCAACAACAGTGGAAAATATAATGTGTTGTTTGTTATTTTTTCGAATCTGAGCTATTCCTATCAACCAAAGAAAAGCAACATCATCTGGTCTGTAAGTCTCCATCTTACCTCTCTCACAGATGCTAGGGTAAAATGAGTCAGGAAACACGGATCCAGCCTGATATGCATCCTGGTGCCTAAGTAACAGCTGGGGAGCAGGAAAATACAGAGGTTAGAGGGCAAGAGTCAACAGCCTGAGAAAAGCAGGCCCAGGTGTGGGAAGTTAGAATGATGTGATGGTAGGGGAGAAGTGATGGAAGGAAGAAGTGAAGGAAGGCAGGCATAAATAAATAACTCTTATATCAATATAATTCAAACAGCACCTTACCAAATGTAATTTCAGGTTCTTCCCTACCAAAAACAAACAAGCTGATTAAGTAGTAGTAAAAAAAAAAAAAAAAAAAATCACCTATTTAAATTAAATCTCTTGCTTTTGTTCTGTCCACCCAGAAGAATAAGATTTCTCCAAGACTATTTCACTGACCCAGAACTGGTGTGTGGTAAGTTTTTTGATGACCTAGTGACAACCAGTAAAATGAGAAAAATACAGACAGGTATACATATATATTTATTGGGGCTTCCCAGGCGGCGCTAGTGGTAAAGAACCCACCTGCCAATGCAGGAGGCATAGGAGATGCAGGTTTGATCCCTGGGTCAGGAAGATCCTCTAGAGAAGGAAATGGCAACCCACTCCAGTATTGTTGCCTGGAGAATCCCATGGACAGAGGAGCCTGGTGAGCTACATACAGTCCATGGAGTCATGAAGAGTCAGACACGACTGGGCAACTAACACACACATATATATATTCATACACATATACATGTATCAGTTCATATCTATTTGTGTGTGTGTATGTTTATAGTTGCTACCTGTGCTTTAGAGTAAGATGATATCCTTTATAGATTAAAGGTTAAGATTATAACCTTTTGGAGGGTTACAAAAATACCCTTTCCCATTTCCAAAAATGATGTGTAAGTCGATGGTAGAGGTTTTCTTCCCAGCATTCTTCCTTGGTGGCCTGGCTCACTCCATCCCATTCCAACCCCCTTATGGCTACACCCAGATGAGTGCTAGGGCCTAGAAAATGAAGACTACATTCCCCAGCCACTACTGAGGAGCCACTTCTCCCTTGTTTATTCCCAGCCAGCATGGAAGTGTTTGGCCTTTTGGCAGCAGCAGTAGAGGGGGCCCAGGTGATCACAGGCAGAGTAGAGGGCATCTATTTTGTTACTAAGGAATGTGGCTGAGGTGATGAGGTCCTGGAGCCAGCAGTCAATATGGCGGCTTCTTACTTTCCAAATCACACAGGAGACAGTTGGACATGGAGCTCGTGAATGGAACAGTGTCTGTTTGACTGCTTAGTGGCTCTGGCAGGCCAGTTCTGTGTGTTGTTCTGGGAGTCCTTTCTGGATACTCAACTCAATGGAGAAGGCTGCTCCTCCATTTCTCACAGTTTGTCAGCGCTGAATCCCCTAATACGTGGTCTTGTACCCCTCTCCGCATAAGAGGGCTTTCCTCTTATGGAAACCCAGAGGGGTTTCCACTATCTGCAAATGAGCTCTGACCCAGTGGGCAAAGGAAAAGTCTGGCAATCCAACTTTTTAATTTTTCAATAGGGACTTACTAATAACATAGGCTAGATGTAGAAGCAACAAAGAAGTACCTCAAGTAACTTGAAACAGAAGGAAATACAGTATCACCTACTTTTTGTTTTTGCTTTTTCAAGCAATGTCTCATCCCCAGTCTTCTAAAGACAGAATCACTTCCATACTGAGCAAGCAATGTCTCATCCCCAGTCTTCTAAAGACAGAATCACTTCCATACTGAGCAGGTGAGGCAGACTGACCACAAGGGCGGCATATCCATTCCCACTACAGTATTTGGCTCAGAGATGTTTGCTTAACAAAAGCTACTTCAGCTAGAACGTCCCCCAAGACTTCTCAGCTAGAGCTGTGGGGAGAAGAAAGAAGATGCTTTCTTCTCCTCAGAGTTTTTGCTTGTTAGTTTAAGACATTCTTTTGTTTTTAAGATGATGCTCTCTCTCCGTCTTAATTTATTTATTTTTGGCCACATCTTGCAGGTAACTGGTATCTTAGTTCCCCGACCAAGGATGGTTGAACCTGTGCCCCCTGCAGAGACAGCGCAGATTCTTAACCACTGGACTGCCAGGGAAGTCTTCAACTCTCCAGGGATTTTAGACTAAGAAACTGAGTTCTGGATGGCCAGTGTCTTCCAGTGTCTAGGAGAGTACCACTTAGACCACTTAGACCTCTCAGTCCAGCTGTGCCCCAGGCTTATCAGTTACATGAACCCTTAAAGTCTTTTTTCTAAAGACAGTTGGAGTTGGACTTTTGCCACTTAAAAGTAATAATTAACTTTGCTGAACATTTACCTTAGCAGCCACTGTAATGGTCACTTCATATGTATTAAGACTTGTTGAATCTCAATCTCCTGGTGAGATAGTGTTATTTAACAGGGGAAAATAATGCTAAAGCAAATTTTAAATAATTCTAAAGCAAATTTTAGAAAGTAAAGGTGTCGGGTGGGACGGAAGCTCAAGAGGAGAGGATACACATATACATATAGCTGATTCATGCTGTTGTATAGCAGAAATGAACAACATTGTAAAGCAATTAAAATCCAGTTAAAAATAAATTTTAAGAAAAGGTGTCAGAAAAAAAAATCAGGAAACTGCTAGAGAGAAAAGAGTACAGAAGGAGGATATGTCCTTCAGATATAAAAATGCACCAAAAGACACAGATCAATGAAACAGAATAAAGAGTAAAGAAATAGATTCAACCATAATGCGTGATAGAGATGAATGAAGGATGGAGTAATTGACAATTGTGTTGGCACAACCCCACTGCAATGAACACTCCATTCTTGCAGGGAATCCATACTTAACCTATGTGACACTGACTTGAAATTGACATTATCAGTAACAGGTCACTGGATCCCTATCATGCTTTATGCAAAAATTAAGTACAAGATGAATTAGAGAGTTAAATGTCAAAAACAGAGCCATGAAAATAACAAGACACATTTTAAGTGAATAATTGTATAATCTCAGAATGGAAATGATGTTTCTAAGCAAAACATACAGGCAGAAACCATTAAAGAGAAGATTGATGCACTTAACTACACAACAATTTTAATGCTGTGCATGGTAAAAAGAACCAGACCGTGGCGGATGCATGTTGATGTATGGCAATACCAATACAATATTGTAAAGTAAAAAAAATATAAATAAATAAATAAATAAAAAGAACCAGAAACAAATTTAAGAGAAAAATAAATAACCATGAGAATCATTTGACACATGATAAGATGCTGTCTTTAGTAAAACAAAAAGTCATTCTTCACATCAAGATTAATATCCTAATAGAAAAATTAGCAAAGACACAGGCAATTCATAGAAGAAGCAATAGAAATAGTCAATAAACACTTGAAAATATATTTAACCTCATTAATAATAAATTAATTATTTGTCAATATAACCTATAACAAAATACCATTTTCACATATTGGCAAAAATGAAAAAAATAATAAGAACAGACTTCTAAAAGTGAATCTGTTTCCAGAGCTGAAGATAAAGAAATTTCAATGAACTACAGGAACAATTAAGGATATTAATCCTTTCTTGGTCCCGTATGTCTTCCCTGTTCTGTTTTCGTTTTTCATTTGTTTCTGGGCCAAGGGGATTCGACTAGCAGTACCAGAGCTGAAGGGACTTGCTCCTTGGATTACCTACAAGGAGATCAAGCATGTCAGAACCAGAACTTGTATTAAGGATAATGGAGGTCAGGTTTCACTGTTGCAGAAAGGAGTTACAGATAAGAACCTGGAGAAGATTAGATTAGATCCTGTGCTGATGGATTGGAATTGGAGATGTTTTCCTGTGAATCCAGGGTTTTAAACAGACACAAAAGCCAACTTGAATTCTGGGACAACTGGAGCATCAGAATAAATAATATTAGTAATGTGATATAGGGCTTCCCTGGTGGTTCAGACGGTAAAGAATCTGCCTGCAATGTGGGAGACCTGGGTTTGATCTCTGGGTTGGGAAGATCCCCTGGAGGAAGGCATGGCAACTCCAGTATTCTTGCCTGGAGGATCCCATGGACAGAGGAGCCTGGAGGGCTACCGTCCTTGGGGTCACAAAGAGTCAGATATGACTGGGTGACTAAGCACTGCACATAATGTGATATAAACCATTGAATAAAAGAGGAATCCATGAATATATAATATAAAGAGATAGATAAATGGGGAAGAAGAGTCTTTACCTTATAGCAGAATCCAAATTTATAAATGTACAAGGAATGATAGAATCAGATGAACATTTGGCAAACATCAAAATTATTTCAGGCAAGAGTCAATGGATGCTAAAAAGTTTAATGAGAAACAGAATATTTGCATTACCTCAATATATCTCCCTACAAAATATTTACTACTTAAAGAAGTAGAAAATATTTATTAACTTTCCAATGTAAAATGCGGCAGACTCCATCTTAACCAAAATTATCATCGATAGCAATAGGACTTCTGCTTCCAGGAAGATGGAGTGGGTGTACTTATCCCTGTTCTTTTTGCTAAATACAGCTGAAACCCTGGACATTGTCTAAGAAAAGAATATAACTTATGACTCAAAGGTGGATAAAAGTATGCACATTGAACAGGAGCTGAAGAGTAACACTGTGGTGAGTTCTGTGGATTTTCTTTTTGCTTCATGTAGTCCAAACTGGATATTGGAAAAGCCAGCTGCCTAGAAACTCCAATGGGTGTAGACAAAACAAAAGCCTGCAACTCTCAGGCCACAAAACCAGGCATGGGACAGCCTAGCAAGACAGAACTTCTGCACAGTAACCTCTCTGCTCTAGACAAACACCAAAGAAGAAAACACAGACTCACGCTTCCTCACCACTAGCTAAGGTCTCGTGGGGAGCCTCGGCTTGCCCTCTCACCAGGCTGCAATGAGGTGCCCTGGCTCCCCCAATGCGGTGGTATCAGAGAGGGCTAAGGAGGGAGCCAGAACTTTCATCCCTGCCATCCTGTCCCCTACCCTATGGTATCAGTGAGACCATGAGGAGAGCCTGGACATCCAATCCCAACTGGAACAAGGGATTTCTCCCCTTCCCTGCTGTGGGAAGGGGGGCAGTATAAGAAGAGGCCCAGGGGAGATCAGGACATCCACCTCCACCCAGGTAAGAGGCCACCTCTGCCTTCTGACATCAGTAAAGACCATGGTGAGGAGCAGCCATTAGGTACTCTTACCTATGCTAGCCAGGGAGGCATCAAGAGAGGCCCAGTGAGGAACCTTGAATTCTAACCCCCGTTGGCAGTTAGGAAGGAGTGTCCCCTGACTCCTTCCACTACCTGAGTGGTATCAGAAGAACACAACTAGAACAGGAAGTTTAAAGAAGATCCAGTCTCGTAACCTAATACCTAAAAAGTCCAGGCTACAATCAAAGATCACTCGTCATACCAAGAACTAGAAAGATGTAAAAAGGAATGAAAAAAGACAGTCATCAGGTGCCCACCAAGAGATGGCAGGAATTTCTGAATTATCTGACAAATATTTTATAGCAACCCTCAGAAAAATGCTTCACTGAACAATTGCAAACACATCTGAAACCAAAAAAAAAAGAAGAAAGAAAAAAGTTCTCTCAAATAGAAGACATAAAGAACTGAATGAAAAATACAACAGCTGAAATAAAAGTTACATCACCAGAAATGGTTCAAGTTGACATTACGGGCCTTTTGGTAAAACACAATGAGAAGAGTACAGCGTCACTTCAGTGGTCTATCCTATTTCTGCCCAAAACTAACCTGCAGGAGAATCTAATCGTGAGGAAACATCAAACAAAACCAAATGAAGGTGCGTTCCACAGAGTTACTGGGCTGTACTTTTTCAAACTATTGAGGACAATAAAGAGAAGGTAGGCCTAAGGAACTGTTCCAGGTTGGAGAAGCTCCGAGGGAACCAAACACATGCTTCTGTATCAGCCCTGAAACGATGAAGTATGTTGAGTTAACTGTTGAAATCTGTAAGAGCCTGGGATTGGGCAATAGTGTTATTTCTATGTTGATTTCCTGATTGTCATTATTATCATACTGTAGTTATATACACGTATATAGTAGTGTGTGTATATGTACACACACACATATATATAGTCCTTGTTTTTAGGAAATATAGTCCCTCCTTAACCACGGTTTTGCTTTCCTTGGTTTAGTGACCCAAGTCCAAAAATATTAAATGGGGCTTCCCTGGTGTTCCAGTGGTTAAGAATCTGCCTTGCAATGCAGAGGACACCCCGTTTGATCCCTGGTCCAGGAAGATCCCACATGCCATGGAGCAACGAAGCCTGTGTGCCACAGCTACTGAGCCAGCTCTCTCTGAGCCACAACTGCTGAGCCGTGTGCCACAACTATTGAAGCCCACGAGCTTAGAACCCATGCCCCACAACAAGAGAAGCCACTGCAGTGAGAAGCCTGTGCGCCACAAGAGTAGCCCCCATTCCTCATAGGTAGAGAAAGCCCATGCGCACCAGTGAAGACTCAGCCCAGCCAAAAATAGATCATCTCAGACGGAAAATTCCAGAAATAAGCAATTCCTGATTTTTAAACTGGCCACCATTCTGAGTATGATGATGAAAGCTCGCACCATCCTGTTCTATCAAGCCTCCCTTTGTCCACTATATCCTGCCTGTTAGTCTCCATCATTAGACCTGCGATTTAGGTAGTACAGTGCTTGTGTTCGAGTAGATCTTACCTTACTCAGTAATGGCCCCAAAGCACAAGAGGAGTGGTGCTGGCCATTTGGACATACCAAAGAGAAACTTAAAGGGCTTTCTTTAAGTGAAAAGGTGAATGCTGTAGATAAGGAAAGAAATATTCTAGCTATGAAATTGTGAAGGAAAAGGAAATTTGTGCTAGTATTGCTGCAGCACCTCAAACTGCAAAAGTACAGCCACAGTATACAATTAAGTGCTTAGATAAAATGGAAAAGACAATAAATTTGTTCAGTAAGTTATTTTGATAGGAAGACCATAGTTACATAATTTTTATTACATATATTGTTATACTTGTTCTATTTTTTAGTCACTGTTGTTTCTCTTACTGTGCCTAATTCATAAATTAAGCTTTATCATAAGTATGTACATATGTGTAGGAAAATATGGTATATATGAGGTACTTTTCCAGTAGTCATGTACGGATGTGAGAGGTGGACTATAAAGAAAGCTGAGCGCCAAAGAATTGATACTTTTGAACTGTGGTGTTGAAGAAGACTCTTGAGAGTCCCTTGGACTTCAAGGAGATCCAACCAGTCCATCTTAGAGGAGATCAGTCCTGAATATTCACTGGAAGGACTGATGCTGAAGCTGGAAACTCCAATACTTTGGTCACTGATGTGAAGAGCAGACTCATTTGAAAAGACCCTGATGCTGGGAAAGATTAAGGGCAGGAGGAGAAGGGGACGACAGAGGATGAGATGGTTGGATGGCATCACCAACTCAATGGACATGAGTTTGGGTAAACTCTGGGAGTTGGTGATGGACAGGAAGGTCTGGCGTGCTGTGATCCATGGGGTCGCAAAGAGTCAGACAAGACTGAGCAACCCAACTGAACTGAACTGTCCACAGTTGCAGGCATCCACTGAGGGTCTTGGGACATATCCCCTGAGGGTAAAGGGAATTACTGTACACAAGGGTGCATTGAAGGGTAATTACAACCACTTCAGCAATTAACTCTCAAATGGCTCAGGGGAAAATCATATGTATACATAGGCTCAGAAGGCAAATAGGATAAGTTATCAACAATTGGGGGAATTAGGTAAAAGTCATACAGAAAGTATTTGTCTAATTTTTTTCAACTTCTCTATCAGTTTTAAATTATTTCAAAATAAAAAGTTAACATAGGGGACCAGGGGAAGGCGCCAAGATGGCGGAGGAGTAGGACGGGGAAAACACTTTCTCCCCCACAAATTCATCAAAAGAGCATTTAAACGTCCAGTAAATTCCACAAAACAACTTCTGAATGCCGGCAGAGGACATCAGGCACCCAGAAAAGCAACCCAACTCCTCGAAAGGAGGTAGGAAAAAATATTAAAGACAATAAAAGAGACAAAAGAGGGAGGGACGGAGTTCCGTCCCGGGAAGGGAGTCTTAAAAAGAGAGAGGTTTCCAAACACCAGGAAACCTTCTCACTGCCGAATCCGTGCCGAGCTTTGGAAGCACAGAGGACAACATAACAGGGAGAAAAAATAAATAAACAATTAAAACTCGCAGATTGCGAGCCCTACGGTAACTCCCCCAGCGGAGAAGCAGCGCAGACGCCTGCATCCGCCATTAGCAAGCGGGGGCTGGGCAGGGAGGCGCAGCGCGGGCTGCATCGCTGAGAGTAAGAATCTGGCCTGAATACCCTGAGCACTATCTGAGCGAAATAATTTGGGCTAGCAAACCAGACTGTGGGATATCTACCATGCGAAAAGCCAGCCCTAACCTAAGACACCGCCAGCCCGCGCATGGAACAAAGGACTAAACAGAGGTAGCCGGCTGCAAACCTCCCCCCTCCGGTGACAGGCAGCCAGACCCGGAAGGGGGCAATCGCAGCCCCAGAGAGACATTATCTATAAAACTGGCTTCTTTGCTAACTAAAACTTATTGGGGGTCTGGACGGTCAACATCTGCCTGAGAAGGTGCGCCGGTTTTACACCCAGATAACCAAGTGGCGGGGAGGCGATAAGTCGCAGCATTGGCGCTCACCAAACACCTCATCACCTGAGCTGCTCGGACCTGGGAAGAGCACAAAACGCAGCCCCAACTGAGTCTGCGCCTCTGAGGACTACCTGAGTGCCTGAACCTGAGCGGCTTTGACCTGGGAGGTGCATGCAACCCAGGCCCAGCCTCGGATTGTTCCCGGCGGAACAACCTAGAGCCTGAGCAGTGTGGGCAGGGAGGCTACACGCGCCGTGAGCGGGGGCAGACCCAGTGTGGCTGAGGCATTGCGAGCGCACGCCAGT
>NW_011494754.1:1533605-1534935 GCF_000754665.1 Bison bison bison | reverse complement strand
CTACAACATTCGAATCATAGGGGTTCCAGAAGAAGAAGACAAAAAGAAAGACCATGAGAAAATACTTGAGGAGATAATAGTTGAAAACTTCCCTAAAATGGGGAAGGAAATAATCACCCAAGTCCAAGAAACCCAGAGAGTCCCAAACAGGATAAACCCAAGGAGAAACACCCTAAGACACATATTAATCAAATTAACAAAGATCAAACACAAAGAACAAATATTAAAAGCAGCAAGGGAAAAACAACAAATAACACACAAGGGAATTCCCATAAGGATAACAGCTGATCTTTCAATAGAAACTCTTCAAGCCAGGAGGGAATGGCAAGACATACTTAAAATGATGAAAGAAAATAACCTACAGCCCAGATTATTGTACCCAGCAAGGATCTCATTCAAGTATGAAGCAGAAATCAAAAGCTTTTCAGACAAGCAAAAGCTGAGAGAATTCTGCACCACCAAACCAGCTCTCCAACAAATACTAAAGGATATTCTCTAGACAGGAAACACAAAAATGGTGTATAAACTCGAACCCAAAACAATAAAGTAAATGGCAACGGGATCATACTTATTAGTAATTACCTTAAACATAAATGGGTTGAATGCCCCAACCAAAAGACAAAGACTGGCTGAATGGATACAAAAACAAGACCCCTACATATGTTGTCTACAAGAGACCCACCTCAAAACAGGGGACACATACAGACTGAAAGTGAAGGGCTGGAAAAAGATTTTCCATGCAAATTGGGACCAAAAGAAAGCAGGAGTCACAATACTCATATCAGATAAAATAGACTTTAAAACAAAGGCTGTGAAAAGAGACAAAGAAGGTCACTACATAATGATCAAAGGATCAATCCAAGAAGAAGATATAACAATTATAAATATATATCCACCCAACATGGGAGCACCGCAGTATGTAAGACAAATCCTAACAAGTATGAAAGGAGAAATTAACAATAACACAATAATAGTGGGAGACTTTAATACCCCACTCACACTTATGGATAGATCAACTAAACAGAAAATTAACAAGGAAAAAAAAAAATGTATCTATAAAGTTCACTAAAGCAAAGCACAGTAAAATGAGGTATGGCAATAAAAGGCGTTAAATTTATCAAATAAAAAAAAAATAAAGTGCTGAAAAATTAAAAAAAAAAGAATAAATATCTTGGTAATTGATCTCAATTTGTCTCTATATTGCATTTAATAATTGAATAGCATGCAAAAAGGAACAAAATGCTGACCTTGGACTATATGAATACATGGATAATTGATTTGAGGATAATATAACTTTAGTCTAATGGTAGATAATTGGACTCTGATACTC
>NW_011494754.1:1532773-1533505 GCF_000754665.1 Bison bison bison | reverse complement strand
TTGAATGCCCCAACCAAAAGACAAAGACTGGCTGAATGGATACAAAAACAAGACCGCTACATATGTTGTCTACAAGAGACCCACCTCAAAACAGGGGACACATACAGACTGAAAGTGAAGGGCTGGAAAAAGATTTTCCATGCAAATTGGGACCAAAAGAAAGCAGGAGTCACAATACTCGTATCAGATAAATTAGACTTTAAAACAAAGGCTGTGAAAAGAGACAAAGAAGGTCACTACATAATGATCAAAGGATCAATCCAAGAAGAAGATATAACAATTATAAATATATATCCACCCAACATGGGAGCACCGCAGTATGTAAGACAAATCCTAACAAGTATGAAAGGAGAAATTAACAATAACACAATAATAGTGGGAGACTTTAATACCCCACTCACACTTATGGATAGATCAACTAAACAGAAAATTAACAAGGAAAAAAAAATGTATCTATAAAGTTCACTAAAGCAAAGCACAGTAAAATGAGGTATGGCAATAAAAGGCGTTAAATTTATCAAATAAAAAAAAAAATAAAGTGCTGAAAAATTAAAGCTGTCAAAAAAAAAATAAATAAACATGTCACTTCTCCCTTCCTTGGTGCTGGGACTTGTTGCTGTCCCCACAGGGGCAGTTCCTCCCTGCTTGTGTCTTTGGTGTCATGTGCAGTGTCCGTGGGTGCAAAGAACTGTCCAGCAACTCCCACCCAGGGGCTGGGAGGGTAGGAACCAT
>NW_011494754.1:1518822-1532673 GCF_000754665.1 Bison bison bison | reverse complement strand
ATGCTGAAGCTGAAGCTCCAATACTTTGGCCACCTGATGCGAAGAGCTGACTCATCGGAAAAGACCCTGGTGCTGGGAAATATTGAAGGCAAAAGGAGAAGAAGGAGGCAGAGGATGAGATGGTTAGATAGCATCAACGACTCAATGGACATGAATCTGAACAAACTCTGGGAGATAGTGAAGGACAGAGAAGCCTGTAGTGCTACAGTCCATGGGGTCGCAAAGAGTTGGATATGACTTAGCAAAGTGAACAGCAACCACAATTGTGCACACAGGAGAGAGGTGCATTGCTAGTGCATGTCAGAGTGAACTCACTGTGGCTTAAGAACAATGGATTTATTATTATTTACTAGGTTTCCTTCTCTTAAGACACACAGTGTTTCAGCCTCATAATATTATACTAAACATGTCACTTCTCCCTTACTTGGTTCTGGGACTTGTTGCTGTCCCCACAGGGGCAGGTCCTCCCTGCTTGTGTCTTTGGTGTCATGTGCAGTGTCCATGGGTGCAAAGAACTGTCCAGCAACCCCCACCCAGGGGCTGGGAGGGTAGGAACCATGCCGAGTAGGAACCATGCCCCAGCTATTTCATTATTTCCCCAAGACAAAGGGCAGTTGTTCTGCTTTAGGCTCCTTGGGCAGGTAACTAATGCACTTTCCTTTTTGGCTGGAATCCTAACAATTCTTGAGAGCACCTTTGTGAAATCCTGCTGATTAGAAAGCTCTCTGGCAGTTACATGTGACTTCAGTCCATAAAGAAGTGAGAAAACAAATAAAAAAAAAAAAGAATTTACCATAAACAAAACAAAACAAAACAAAAAAGTTAACATAGGAAACTGGCTAAATAAATTATGGTACAAAGAATTATGTAATTGTTAAAAATTATTCTAAAGACTTCTATTAATATGGACATGAACAAATATATGATCTCTCTGATATAGTAAATTACCAAAAAGGCAAGTTTACAAAATAACGTAACTTTAAATTTTTTTTACGATCAGTTTCTATTAGTTCTATGATCAGAAAAGACCAAACCTATTCTACAGGCAGTGAGGGAGGAGCAGAGCAAAGAAAAGACAGCAACCAACCGAACACCATTGTTCTGATTTCCTGGTTAATACACCATATTTATTTATTTATCTAATAAATTATATTTATTCTTGTAGAAGGACTAAAATCAGGGCAATAATGACCACCAAACTCTGGGAGATTGTGAAGGACAGGGAAGCCCACTGCAGACCATGGGGTCATAAAGAGTCAGACACGACTTAGCGACTGGACAACAACAAAATTACCACCAGTGTGAGATATGTTTGGTTCTTACAGTTCTTATACATTAATAAACTGACTTTCTCAGCTTTATGCATTAGTCTCTTATTAACTTGATTATGGTAAGTTAGCAGTGAAAGACGCTCAGTCGTGTCCAACTCTTTGCAACCCATGGACTGTATAGTCCATGGAATTCTCCAGGCCTGGGTTGGGAAGATCCCCTGGAGATGGGAAAGGCTATCCACTCCAGTATTCTGGCCTGGAGAATTCCATGGACTGTATAGTCCATGGGGTGGCAAAGAGTCGGACACAATTGAGCAACTTTCACTTTCTTAATACTGGAGTGGGTAGCCTTTCCCTTCTCCAGGGGATCTTCCCAACCCAGGGATCGGACCCAGGTCTCCCGCATTGTGAGAGGATTCTTTATCAGCTGAGCCACAAGGGAAGCCCAAGAATACTGGAGTGGGTAGCCTATCCCTTCTCTAGGGGATCTTCCCAACCCAGGAATTGAGCCGTGGTCTCCTGCATTGCAGGTAGATTCTTTACCAACTGAGCTATCAGAGAAGCCATGGTAAGTTAAAGTCATTACAAATGCAGTCACCTCTGGATGGATCAGCAAAAGATAATCCCAGAACCAAAAGAACCCAGACCCTAAATGTGCAGGGCTTGCTGAGCACCACCAGCCTGTGGGATCTGTCTAGCCTCCTTGGGGTAGCCTCCCTCTGGATCCTTTCACCAAACTGGACCAATGAGTCCAGCACTCACCAGAGAGCACGTTTTAGTATAGAGAAGGAGAAACTTCAAAGCCCCACATACGAAGTTATAAAACAGATCCTCAATCTTTGAAAAGAGGTTTTCTGATAACATGAGAAAAGCTAACATAATCCCTGTCTTCATGAGTTAAAAGGGGGAGGTGTGCGTTCTCAGGGCACTCAAGCCGTTTCCAGTGACGACATCTGTATACGGATTAGGACCAGTGCTGAGGGGAAGGATGTGTGTCCATTTAACATGTTTAAAGTTAGTGATGCAAGCTTGAATACCTCTACTAGAAAATCACCCTGGGCACGCTCAGGATTGATTGTTCACACCATGAATGAGGCAGATTCTTGCTTCTCCTCTTTCCTACCACTTTCTATCAGGGTCAATGAAGACAACAGATGTAAACGCTGTTTTTTTCCCTAGCGGGCCTGTTAAATTGGTGAATAAGGAAGTTGAAACTAATGACAAAAAGCAGTTTATGAACAATGCTAGATTTCAGTTTTTGTATCATCCTGCATTCCATAGTGGATTACCAACACTCACAGGTAAATAATTTGATCCAATTCTGAAGTCATAGAGAATTTAACCACTCTTCTCAAAGGTAATATTTAAGAATCATCTTTGTCACAGTTTTATTTAGCTATAGAATTAGAAAGAGTGTATAGTGCCAGAATGGTTTCAACTAATTTGAAGATGGATAAAGGTGAGTCATCAGCTAGTTGTACTAAGAGCACAGTAGGCAGAAAAGTCTTAATCTCAAAGCACACTTCTCAATAAATACTTACTTCTTCCCATGATGATGCAGTTTTTACATAACACAGAGAGATAAGAAGTGGGAAAAAGTGGCTTACATATAACTTTTCTTTACAAAAAGAAATAAAGTGTACCATTTTAAGAAATTCTCTCAAACACTGCTTTCAAATGTTTTTCGCACTATAATTTATATAAAATATTTCATTATTATATATATTCAAGTAGTGCTAAAGGAGATATACATTTTAACCCCAAATATTAATATTTTATAAAGACATAAAAAGGACTCATCTTTTTAATTGAAACTAGATATTTCAATATCTGTTAGGACTTTTGTCACCTATGAGAGGAAGCTAATGCCCAAGGAATAAAAGAAAAAAATCAAACTTTTTACCTCTTTGTAGTTAATACTCCCATCCTGAAGGTGGAGAAACTCCAGAGCTCTGTGTCCTGAAAGAATGAGTATATAAATGAACTAAATCCAACTATAACTGAAAACAGAACTGCCTGAAGATCATTTTAAAAGGAAAAGATAAAATTTTGTGCTTGTAACTGTCAAGGAAATGGGATGTGAAAATTTAATTTGTACTAGTAATTTTCATTAGCTGATAGTTAGATTCAAACAATATTTATATTGTTATGATACAAATCAAAATTACAGTTTCTGCTTAACTAGCTCTTATGACCTTGGGTAAGTTACATTACCTCTCTAGGCTTCAGTTCCCCCCTATGTAAAATTAAGTAAATAACATCCACCTCATAGGTTTGGTGAGAGAATCACACAAAAAAAGAAAAAGGCTAAGTGATGAGCTAATGACTGACACATGTCAAAAACTCAAACAGAAGTTATATTTTGCTTCAACAATTCACAACAAACCAAGTTTATCTGTACAATACACGGTGTAAACCATGGACTGAATTAATGACCCACAAGTGTTTTCTCATCATTGGACTATTTTAGAAGGAGAAAAAAAGTCTCAAAAAGCCATGTGCTCCACCTACACACCCACACCCATAAGATATGCACACCCACATCCTCAATCTTCTTAGTATCAATAACAGGAACACGCCTTGTGAAGAGACAGTCAAAGGTGACACCTTATTTCTATTGGAAGTCACATACACAAAAATGTAGCCACTACCATATTATAAGCATTTATATCATAAAGAGACAAAGTCGTAGCAGTCAGAAATAACAGGTAATAGGATTATAGAGGTTTACAGACTGAAACCAATGAAGGAGGCCAATTCTAATTAACTCACAAAAATGTCAATCATCCACACAGGCCTTATATAAGAAGTGAAAACAAGAACCAAGATATTTATTAAATCATGTAAGTTACTGGCAAATAATTATCAAAGTTTTAATCTCTTTGTATAAGAATCCTCACAATCTGCGCAGATTTGGAATTGCCTTCAATTATGTCCACATAAACATGTTATATTTATATTAACATATTAATTATTAGGGCCCTTGTTTGGCACCTACTGAAGAAAGGCAAGCAATTATCTGAATTTTAAAAATTTTGAAATTTCATCTGTCTTGCTAATTTTTTAACTCTTAACATTAAAAAGTTGAATATCCCCACTTATATTTGTTCCTCTTTGGCCCACTGCTCAAGTTTTTAGCAATTTCAGTTTCACAGAACTTAGATGTGCAAGATAATTTAGAATTCATTAAGAAGTTCAGCCCCCTCATTTTGCAAAAGAGAAAGAGAAAGTGAGTTGCCCAGAGTCACTCATGTAGTTTATAGCAGAGCTGGTATTAAAACCTACGCCTGAGTCTCTTTTCCACTGTCTCCTGACTCTAACATCTAACATTTTAGATGTTAAATGACTCTAACATTTTAGCATAGATGTTTCATGAAAGAATACTGGACCAACTGTTAGGATATGTAATTCTAGACTAGGTCACTAATGAGTTAGCTGTGAAAACTCTCTGCGATCAATTTCCTGTTGTAAAATAAAGGAACTATACTCAGTGACCTCTAGTATTCCTTCAAATCGTAATTCTGTGATCATATAGTTCCTGCCCAGCAGAGCTCAATATTCTGTTTTGCACTGATAAATTTTCATATGTTCTTTAAATTGGGGAATAGTTGCTTTACAATGCTGTGTTAGTTTCTGCTGTACAACAACATGAGTCAGTCATAAATATGCATATATCCCCTCCCTCTTAAGCCTCCCTGCCCCCTTTCCAAATTTTCATTTTTCATTCATAATCTTGTTCTGCTTTGAACCTTCTAGAGGCAGCATAACTAAAACATTGTTACTGTTTTTATCCAAAGAGTAAAAAAACATTACGAATACATTTCATCCAAGAACCAACCTTTTGTGCTACCATCTACCTTTATCCAGATCACTCAGCCTTTGCCCCGAGCTCACAGGCATCAGCTTATTATATCCCCAGGCTCCCCAAATCCTGCCATCATTCTGGGTATCTCTAATACCAGGGACCATTCAAATTCCCCCGCTTCCTTGCTCTCCCTGAAGCCAACCATCTTTAAAGCCATTTGACTCAGGGGACCCAGTCCTGTGGCTACATGTGGTCCTTCACGTATACTTGAAAATGTAAAAACAAAAATAGATTCCTCTACTCCTACCACACTACCCCCATTTTTCTCTTCTCCTATTCTATCAGTTCTTCTGCTTCATGGGACCGCCCCCCCCCCGCCCCGCCCCCGCCAAGTTTATCCAGTTCCTATTTCCCCATGCAGAGAAACAGCCCGAGACACAGTGATCAAAGCACCTTCCTGCTTCTCCATGGACTTCACTCCGATAGTCAGTCCCCAGCCCTGGACGACTCCAGCCTGGGCTTTCTCCCCTTCGCTGCCGCATGGCTCAGGGCAGCAGGGGAACTTGTTGTCAACAAGTGGGATAGATTTTAAATCCCCTCCTTAACGTTTCTGACAGATACACTGTCCTTCATACCACGACAAGAGGCTGCCACTTACCTATTTCTATGTGTGTCGAAATGCCACATGGTGAACTTCTAGGGCAGAGGAAGCCCAGTAGCATCAGCAGTCCTGACCAGAATCTGAAAGCAGACATGCTCTCATTACTCCCCGCTCCTATGGTGACGAGCAATGCTCAGAGCTGCGGCAGCACGGAGTCTAGAAGCCTGGCCTAGACCAGCTGCTCTCCCTCTAACCAGGTCACTGACACGGGAAACCCTGCCTCATTTCAAAATAATATCATTTCCCAGTGAAGTCAACTGTTTAACTACTGTTTAACTTCACCAGGACAGCAAACAAACTCCACCTGGGAGAGGAAAGGAGAAAAAAAAAAAAGGGATAAACTGAAATCTCAATGCCTCCTGGTATGAGCATTCCCATCACCGGACCCTGGTTTCTCCTGGATTTCTTTTTAATATGACATTTGGACGGAGATGCAAAGTGGTCTCCAAATATTCTTTGCTTTCTTTAAAAATAAAAAAGATATTGATAACCTTTATCTTTAAAAGTTATTGATTGTATTGATAATCCATATATTGGACCACCTCACCTCACAAGAGTCGACTTCTCTTGCATTTTTTCCGCACATATATCTGGTTGCCCTGCTTCCTCGGCCTCTGCAGCCACAAGTGCTGGGAAAGGTTTTATGATGATCAGTTGGAACCAGCTTCTCTTTCAGATTTGGCAACAGATAATGACACTTGCATGGGATTACACAACAGCAACTTCTCCTGGTCTCTTTCTCCCCGGCTGTTCTTATAGCACTTATCCAGAACCTGCTGCCTGGTCAGATTCCTGCAAGCAAAGATGCTGATAACACTTTCAGTGCGGGAGAGGGGAGTGTGAGTGGAGAGCGACAGATTTTGGACCAAGAAAGAAGGATTCAGAAAATGAGAGGTTCAGAATACACCTGACGTTACAAGTATGCAATCTATTGCACTTAATCAATGGGAGAACTTAGGTATAACTCTTTGTAGAAATGATGGTGATCTTAAAGCTCGAATGACGCATAACATTAGAAGCAGGAAAGTTGATTTTGAAAGAGGGGGAGGACACAGTGTTCATTCAGGTTAGCCAAATGGAAGAGAAGAAGAGAAGACGGGATGGTCTGAGACCCTCGGGTGTCTGCCAAGTTTCCTTTGCTCCTGCAAATCCCCAAGGAAAACAATGCTAACAGCTCTTCCCCAACCCCGATGGCATGAGGCCCTGCTGCTCCTGACTGTAGGTCAGAGGCCAGAAACTGAGTGTTTTGTTTGGCAAATGGATTGTTTTATAAACTTACATTTTTTTTTTTTAAAAAACAGGAAAAATCTGCATATAAATCTAGATTTCTGGGAATTTGCTGCTGGTCCACTGGCTACGACTCTGTGCTTTCACTAGCTGAGAGCCCCAGGTTCAATTCCTGGTGTGGGAAATAAGATCCCAAAAGCTGTGCAGCACAACCTAAAACACAAACAAAAAACCTGACTTCTAGCTGTTTTTAAAAAACAAACAAAGAACTGGCTTCATGAACTGATGCCCCCATGTGTGAGGACCATCAGCTGGACTCCATCCAGCTGGCAGGTCTCTGTCCCCAGCCAGAGGTACCCTCCCCACGTTCCCCCGTCCCCACCAGCCACACGATATGTGCAGACTACCGGACCTTTCTGGCCACCAGAGGCCATGGAATTTGCTCCCTTCTCACTCTGAGTTTTCTGAAGCCTGCATGTGAGAGGGTGGTGATTACAATTTAGGGCTCTGGTAAACCCAGAAGAACTTTCCCTGGTGGCTCAGACAGTAAAGAGTCTGCCTGCCGTGCGGGAGACCCAGGTTCGACCCCTGGCTCAGGAAGATCCCCTGGAGAAGGAAATGGCAACCCACTCCAGGATTCTTGCCTGGAAAATCCCACGGACAGAAGAGTCTGGTGGGCTACAATCCATGGGGTCAAAAAGAGTTGGACATGACTGAGCAACTTCACTTCACAAGCCCAGAAGACTCAGGAGTATTCAGTGACTGACAAAGTAAGAGGTCTGCAAAGGGTCAACAGGGAAGATGAAGCACTGCCTGAAAACGATATCTAATCAGATTTAATAAGACAAATCCATCCACAAAGCTCCAGAGAAAGAAACAGGTTCAGGGATCCGTAACTAAGCAATACTGATCCCGAGTTTCTCATTACATATAATTTTCGTGTTTACGGTTCAGAATGACTTAATTTTATGTATGCAACAGAACGAGAGGTAATTACTTGCTTAGGCAGTCTAGTGTGATAAGTTATGAGATAGGGCCTTTACAGGACAATACTGCTTGAGCTTTTGTGAAGTTTGTATTACCTTTGTAACCATGAAAACAAAGATACGACTTTTAAAGGAAAGTTAAAATACAGCTTGCAATATTAAGAAAACTATCTGACAAATGTGTATGGAATTATTTTTCTTTCCACCCCCCTGCCCTCTTTCCTAATACAGGTGGCTTCATCATAAAATAGAGACCATGAGTCTACCATTCAGAGCTTTTCTATAAATAGAGATGCAAGTTGAGAAGTAAACAAGCAGGTCCATTAAGGAATGGGGGCAGGAAGTATAAGCTTGAGCACAAGGCCTTGGGTTTCATTTGGGTCCTTGTTCTACTGCCTTCTATTGGGGTGACATTGGGCAAAGTTACTAGAAGTTTATTTGTCTCAGTTTCCTTACTTATAAAATTATCCATAAAAAATGGGAATAATAATACTGCCCACCACATAGGGTCGTCATGAAGATCAGATGATTAAATACAGTAACATGCTTAGAATAGAGACTGGTACACAGTTTAAGTGTTCAATACACGTTGGCTTCCCCAGGGGCTCAGTGGTAAAGAATCCATCTGCCAATGCAGGAGATGCTGGTTCTATCCCTCAGTCAGGAAGATCCCCTAGAAAGGGACATGGCAAGCCACTCCAGTATATTTTGCCTGGTAAATCCCATGAGCAGAGGAGCCTGGCGGGCTACAGTCCGTGGCATGGCAAAGAGTCAGAAATGAGTTAGCAACTAAACAACAACATCGTCGTTCAAAAGAATTTGAATTTTGCCTTTCTAAAAGATATACCTAAGACTTCTATTGAGGGAATTCCCTGGTGATCCAGTGGTTGGGACCCAGCGCTTTCACTGTTGGGGCCCAGCTCGATCCCTGGTCAGAAACTAAGATCCCACAAGCCCCTCTCTCCCCCAAAAGACTTCTACTGTGTAACTATATTTCTTATTGAATTCAAAAATAAGAAAAATAATTTTACAGTCAACATATACAGCAATACATTTTTAATAACAATATAGATTTGTGTATAAATCCAGCACTGGGTAGGGCGTTTAAAGTGAAGCCGGATCTCCTTGTGTAGATAAATGAAATACAATTTTAAGGTCCAGAAACGTTTGAGATAAAGCAGACACTTTCAGCTCACATCTACACATTTTAATATGCTGCTGTCATCATAGTGTCCTTAGAGTGAAAGGAAGAGAGGATGGAGAAAGGTAAAAGCTAGGAGGTGGAGGTGCTCAGGACAGGGGAAAGCCAAGGGGAAAGGAAGAAAAGTCCCTGTCACTAGGTGGCCTTATCCTTTCAAGCCCTGGTGAACACACCTGGCCAGCTCTGGGAGGTGTCAGAGCAGCCTAGAAGCAAGATGGGAGTCAGGAGGGAATCATTCCTGCTCTGAATGGGAGTTTGCAAAGAGCACAGAATAGTGGGGGAGTCAGGCAAGGGACATGGTGAATTTCCTAGGCCCTAGGCACTTTTGCCTTGGTGGGGGCCTCCTCTTTCATAAGAATAAACATTTTTCTTTTTAAAAAAATCACCTTTTACATCTGCATTGGTATCAAGGTTAATATCTTAATACTTAAAATCTTATTTTTCAATTCTGACTTTATAAGAAGGGAAACATTTTTGTGTTCCCATAAAAATACTATGGGCCCTATGCAGAGTGGGCACCGTTTGAAATAGAACCTTGGAAAAATAAGAGTTATTTCAGATCAAGAGAAGCAACACAGCCGACTTCATTATTCTGGTCCTTAGTTTGCTCAACAAAACAGATTTCCCCAAACCTTAGAAATCAACCATCCGTAGAGCTTCCTCTGCAGGCAGAAGATGGAAACACACCAGTTCCCCAGGCCAGTTCAGTTCATCTGCTCAATCATGTTCGACTCTTTGCAACTCCATGGACTGCAGCATGCCAGGCTTCCCTGTCCCAACTCCCTATCACCAACTCCTGGAGCCTACTCAAATCAGCACTGCCTCTCACCCACAATTCCTTCAATAGAATACATGAAAGATTAAACTCAGAAAGTGCAAGTAGCTCAGTTGTGCCCAGCTCTTTGAAACCCCATGGACTGTAGCCTGCCAGACTCCTCTGTCCGTGAAATTCTCCAGGCCAGAATACTGGAGTGGGTAGCTGTTCCCTTCTCCAGGGGATCTTCCCGACCCAGGGATTGAACCAAGGTCTTCCTCATTATAGGCGGATTTTCTAACCATCTGAGCCACCAGGGAACCCAATGCTATTGCCATTTCTGCTACAAATGTGACCGACTCAAGAATGAATGACAGTAACTCAGCAAAAACCAAAGTCAAAATATAAAGTACAACCTCGGCCTTTCACAAAAAAAAATCTAGAAAAAGTTGAAGAGCCCACTGTTCAGTTCAGTTCAGTCGCTCAGTCGTGTCCGACTCTTTTCGACCCCATGAATCCCAGCACACCAGGCCTCCCTGTCCATCAGCAACTCCCGGAGTTCATCAAACTCACATCCATCGAGTCGGTGATGCCATCCAGCCATCTCATCCTCTGTCGTCCCCTTTTCCTCCTGCCCCCAATCCCTCCCAGCATCAGAGTCTTTTCCAATGAGTCAACTCTTCGCATGAGGTGGCCAAAGTACTGGAGTTTCAGCTTGAGCATCATTCCTTCCAAAGAACACCCAGGGGTGATCTCCTTCAGAATGGACTGGTTGGATCTCCTTGCAGTCCAAGGGACTCTCAAGAGTCTTCTCCAACACCACAGTTCAAAAGCATCAATTCTTCGGCGCTCAGCCTTCTTCACAGTCCAACTCTCACATCCATACATGACCACTGGACAAACCGTAGCCTTGACTAGATGGACCTTTGTTGGCAAAGTAATATCTCTGCTTTTCAATATGCTATCTAGGTTGGCCATAACTTTCCTTCCAAGGAGTAAGCATCTTTTAATTTCATGGCTGCAGTCACCATCTGCAGTGATTTTCCCACTGTTAGGGAAACTAAATAGTCTTGTTTAGATTTCAGAAACAAAGCAGGGAAGGCTTCTGACCTTGCTTCTAACCTGCCTGGACACTACCTTGACTCTGAGTGCAAGATTTGATAGATAAGCCCCATACATAAGATAGGGGACCTACCTTCCCTGGAGGGGATTAGGCCAACCAAGCCCCAGGCTTAATAAAATTCCAAGTTTTACAGGACAAAACAAACAGCCTTAACATGAAATCAGAGCTGCAATTTGCTCACAGATTGATGATGATATCAGTTTATGTCCTGGGATTATAAGCAGGAGCCTTGAACTGTGAAATTAAAAAGAAATTTAATGAAATTAAGACACTTGCTCCTTGGAAGAAAAGCTATGACAAACCTAGACAGCATATTAAAAAGCAGAGACAATGCCAACAAAGGTCTGAATAGTCAAAGATATGTTTTTTCCAGTAGTCACGTATGGATCTGAGAGTTGGACCATAAAGAAGGCTGAGCACTGAAGAATTGATGCCTTGAAACTGTGGTGTTGGAGAATATTCTTGAGAGTCCCATGGACAGCAAGGAGATCAAACCAGTCAATCCTAAAGAAAATCAGCCTTGAATATTCATTGGAAAGACTGATGCTAAAGCTCCAATATCTTGGCCACCTGATACAAATAGTCAGTTCATTGGAAAAGACCCTGATGCTGGGAAAGATTGAAGGCAGGAGGAGAAGGGGACCACAGAGGATGAGATGGTTGGATAGCATCACTGACTTGATGGACATGAGTTTGAGCAAGCTCTAGGAGATGGTGAAGAACAGGGAAGACTGGCAGTTTGCAGTCCATGCGGTTGCAAAGAGCCAGATATGAGTGAGCAACTGAACGACTACTGAACTGTAATTTTTCACCCACAGAGCAGACTCACTTCCTGGGACATTTTCCCAGTTGGGACTCCAGATGAGCTGCGTCATGGGACTTCCCAGTGCTAAGTCTGGATGTTGGTCAAAACCCAATTTGATGATGTATCCTCTGCTGTTTCTATTTCTTTTTTAATGTTAGTATATTGAAAGTAAGCTGGATAATTCTCTAATAAATATTGGTATTATTTGTTTGTATATAACGAGTGGCTTGTTAACAAATCCTTTGAACCTGAGAAGGGAAAACTTTCTGTGAAACACCACAGGCTCTATCTACCAAAGCCAGCAAGAGCCTCTCCTCTTAGTAGAAATATAGGGAGTTTTTTGGGACTAGTGATCCTAAATCAACTCAGAGAGTTAGGTTTCATTTGAACCCACAGACTCTGAGTATAGGCCTGCTATTTATATCCTCATCAAAGTTGAGGCTTCCTTGCTACTTCCAGAGTTTTAGGCAAAGTCTAATTGTGATCATACCTTGGTTGCTTGATTTTGACAAAAGGGTCCTGTTGACTCCCTGGTAGCCTAACTTTTGTCAGCTACAAATTGGCACTTGCCAAGAGCATTGTTAGCCACAGAACAAAAGCACTTGCCATGTGCCTCTGCAGAGATTGAACCCCCTGGTGCTACAGCTGTTGAACTTCAACACTCCTTGAGGGAATTCAGGGTGGAGGGAGGCACTCTGTGCTCCAGGGAATCTGGTGGGACAGGTCTTTAGACAGTTGGACATTTTCAGGAACTGATTTCATGATTCCAATACTTGCATCTCCTCATACCTAGAAAGGCGCTAAAAGCATTAAATTTCTTCATGGTGACATCAGAGCCTCCTGACCAGCAGTAAAGTGAAAGTCAAAGTCGCTCAGTTGTGTCCGGCTCTTTGCGACCCCCTGGACTCTCTAGGCCAAAATACTGGAGTGGGTAGCCTTTCCCTTCTCCAGGGGATCGAACCCAGGTCTCCTGCACTGCAGGAGGATTCTTTACCAGCTGAGCCACAAGGGAAGCCCGACTAGCAGAAAACCTTTTGTAAAATGAGCACTTAATTGTATTGAACTCCCTCCTTCACCAAAATCTTATATACTGACCTCCCCCCTCTGCCTCTTTGGAGCAGTCTCTTAGAGCTGAGGTGCTGCCTCCCGGGCTGCAGTCCTCATTTTGCCCCAAATAAAACTTAACTAGAAACTCTCAAATTGTGCATCTTTTTAGTGGACATTTTAATCTCACTAGTTGTTTGACCCAGGTCAGCTAGCATGGATTTTAACACTGAGCTGAATTTAAGGTAGCAAGTGTACCGAGCCTTATACCTTCTCCCACAACAAACCTATGGGGCAGGTTATCATTCCATCCCGCAAAGCAGCGGACCCAGGGTAAAGGACTTGTGGAAGGTCACAAGGCTTGTCAACAAGAGATTCTGAGTTTGATCCAAGTCTGTTCCTCTCCAAAGGCGCTTATATCAAGGGCATCCCTGCTCCCAGTTAACGCAGAAATAGACAAGCATCCAGGCAGCAGAACGCTGGGCCACACTGCACCCCCTCCGAGAACACTTGCCCCAGATTCTAAATGCACAGGAGCTACGACAGTGAAGCATGCTGCTCACGTCCTAAGAAACTGGGGCTGACATCGGCACATCCATGGACCAAGCACTAATTCCAGCGGCGGGGAAAGCTGGTTGTGGGATTGGTGGTGAGAGGGAGCGGCGGAGGGGCTAAGGAATAGTTACAAAGCTGACGCGGGTCCGCAGGCGCCGCTACCAGCGAGCTTTCCCATTCGCATCCGCGATCCTTCCCCGGTCGCGCAGGAAGCCAAGCCTGCTGGCGCCCTCGGTCAAACAAGGTCTAAAGTTCGCGGCTGTGCGGCGCTAAAGGCGCTGCTCCGCGTCCCCGCCGCCCGGCGCGCCCCCGCCGCAGCCTGGGTCCTGGGTGCGCACGCTCGCTCGCCTGCTTCCTGCCGCCACCGCCAGGGCCATGGCGACCTGCCTGCGCCTGCGGAGCTGCGCGGCTCCGCACCT
>NW_011494754.1:1518354-1518692 GCF_000754665.1 Bison bison bison | reverse complement strand
TACGAGGCTTTCTGCAGCTGGAGGGGGGTCTCGGCCAAGGTGAGTGCGCGCAGGATCCAGGGGCGATAGGGGCTTTGTACCCTAGTGAAACCAGCAGTGTCACCTCTCCCCTCCCCAGTGCTCCAGGATACACCTTGTGGAAAGACAACAGAGAAGTTTGGTGCGGGCGTTAGGGAGCATGGCCCGGCTCTCGAGCCTCATAAAAGGTCGGGTAGAGGAGGAAAGTCTTCCCTGGTGGCTCAGACGTTAAAGCTTCTGCCTGCAATGCGGGAGCCCCAGGTTCGATCCCTGGGTCGGGAAGATCCCCTGGAGAAGGAAATGGCAACCCACTCCAGTAC
>NW_011494754.1:1512424-1518254 GCF_000754665.1 Bison bison bison | reverse complement strand
AGAAGGAAATGGCAACCCACTCCAGTATCCTTGCCTGGAGAATCCCATGGACGGAGGAGCCTGGTAGGCAGCAGTCCACGGGGGTTGCAAAGAGTCGGACACGACTGAGCTACTTCACTTTCACTGTCAGGGGAGCAGAACACTAACCTGCAATTATAAGCGAACAGACCGCTGGGGGAGGGTGGTTGGTTTCGGGAAAGGTGAGAGCACGTATGATTTCAGAGCATCTGAAGTACCTGCCTGGCTGCAGGAAGACCACGCAGGAGGCTAACAGGGTGGTTTACACGGAGGCTGGTAGTGAGTGCTCGGGCCAAGTCATGAACTGGGGAGTGAAGAGAACTGGGGGAAAAAATCGGGGGCTTTGGGCAAGGGAAGAGACAAGCCCAGAACCACCCTCCAGGTTTGGGGCCTGAATAGGGAGATACATCCATTAACTGACATAGGCAGAAGTAGAGAATTGGGGGTGGGGGGTGTCAGAGGGGGAGAGACTGTGGGGGATGTTGAGGCAGGGAGATTTCCTTTCTCCTTCATTTAGTTTATGACAGGTAGTCAGCCCAGAGGTCATTTTCTACCCTGCCCTTCAGCATTCTTCGTCTGAAGAAGACAATCCAGCAATGAGGTCCAAGTACCAAGGGAATCTAACACTGATTCATCCATCAGACATTTTCTGAGCACCTGTTATGCTCCGCACTGTGGGAGGTTCTGGGATACAGCAGTTCCACAAAAGAAACATTCCTGCCCTCATGGAGTTCACTTGGAGGCGAGGGGAGGGAGGAGATTTAAGCTGTGACAAATAGCATAGCTAAACAAGTCACTGCTCCTTTCCCCTGGGTCCTGGTGCACACAAGATGTGCTTGCTCCTTGGAAGAAAAGCTATGACAAACCTAAACAGTATAAAAAAGCAGAGATGTCACTTTGCCAACAAAGGTCCCTGTAGTCAAAGCTGTGGTTTTTCCAGTAGTCATGTGCAGGTACCAGAGCTGGAGCGTAAAGAAGGCTGAGTGCCGAGCAACTGTTGCTTTCGAATTGTGGTGCTGGAGAAGACTCTTGAGTCCTGTGGACAGCAAGGAGATCAAACCAGTCAATCCTAAAGGAAATCAATGCTGAATATTCTTTGGAAGGACTGATGCTGAAGCTCCAATACTTTGGCCACCTGATGCAAAGAATTGACTCATTGGAAAAGACCTTGATGCTGGGAAAGATTGAAGGCAGGAGGAGAAGGGGACAACAGAGAATGAGATGGTTGGATGGTATCACCAACTCAGTGGACATAAGTTTGATCAAACTCCGGGAGATGGTGAAGGACAGGGAAGTCTGGCGTGCTGCAGTCCATGGGGTCACAAAGAGTCAGACTTAGTGACTGAACAACAAACAAATAAGTATGTTAGAAGTAATGAATGCTATGAGAAAAAGTAGAGAAGGCTAACAGAATCAGAGGCCAGAGAAAAGGGGCAAAATGTAAAGTAAATAGTGTGGGCAACTGTATTAATTTGCTAGGGCCGCCATAACAGAGTATCACAGACTCAGTGACTTCAATAGGAATTTCTTGTCTCAGGGTTCTGGAAGCTACAAGCCTGCTCTCAAGACATGAGGGCAGGGCTGGTTTGTCCTGAGGCCCCTCTCACCCGGGCTTGTGGGTGGCCATCTTCCCCATTGTCACATGCTCCTCCCTCTGAACTTGTCAGTGTCCAAATCTCTTCTTGAGAATACACTAGTTATACTGGGTTAGGATCCACTCTTATGACCTCATTTAATCTTAATGACCTCTTTCCAGAACCTATATCCAAATGCAGTCACATTCAGAGGTACTGGGGAGTTACGTGAATTTGGGGGGAACTGAATTCAGGCTGTAACCTCAGGGTAGGTCTCATTGAGGACATGAGAAGCAAAGACCAAAGGGGGTGAGAGAATTCAGCTGGAGCAAATACCGAGTCAGGAGAGTGCCTGACACACGTGTAGATCAGCAAGAGCCCTTGTGCTGAGGAGACTGATGCAGAATTAGGAGGAGAGGGCTGGATGGAGTGGGGTGTGTAGCCATTGTAAGGACTACGTGGGGTCTTACTCTAAGTGAGGCGGGGCTTCATTTCAGGGTTTTCAGAGAGATCTAACTTGCCTGCAGAAAGGATGCTCTGGCTACAGTGCTGAGAATAGATTGTAGTGGGGGCAACGGTGGAAGTCCAGGGACCGCTAGGAGGTGGTGATTTACATGGGAGATGCTGGTGGCCGGCACTAGAGTTAGTGGTGGGGGCGGTGAGGAGTGTTCTGATAAAGGATATGTTTTGAAGGTGGAAGACAGCTGGTTTCCCCAACAGACTGTTACAGGAGAGAGAGAGAGATGAAAGACAAGACTGAGGGAGGGGGAGGAAGGTGAAAGACAGGACTGAAGGATGACTCCAGGGCTTTCGGCCAGAGCCACTGGAGGGAGAAGGAAAAACCACACACTGGGATGGGGAAGGGGCGAGAGGAGCATGGGGCAAGAAACTGGAGCTCAGTTTTGGCCCCACTGAGTCTGAGATGTCTGTTAGATGCGAAGTGAGGGTGTAAGGGGGACGTTGAGAGGAGCGGAACTGGAGAGATAACGCACAGGAGTGCTAACAGCTGTGGGAGACACGAGCTTGCAGGAAGCGTGTGCATCGAGGTGAGCCCTGGGCCCTCTGAAGTCCTTTGGGAGCTCCCCCCGACCCCCACCGGGGCCTGCAGCCTCAGCCTGCCCCGCTGGGGTGTTTCAGGGGCTCAGGAGCAATTCCAGGTTCAGTCAGACGGTTCTCTGGGGCCTTTCAGGGAACCCTTCCCGAGAGGACCTCGGAGCGACTTACTAAGGAAGTAGTGGGGTCAGCTTCCCACCTCTGCCGTCTGGATGGCGGGGTGCAAGCACAGCTTGTAAGGCAACTCTCTTGTCCCCCCACCTCCGGCTATTTTCCACTCTCCTCTCTAGGCCCGTTCACGTCCCGGGTTCCTCACGGGTGGTGGCTCCTATATTACTTCTGCCAGGGAGCCCGTCGGCCCGCACAGCCTGCCGTCACTCTCGCTTCTCTGAGCCCGTGGCGTGGCCCCCACCTCCTTCCCCACCTTGTGCACCCCTGGAGGGGCTGAGAGAAGAGAAGGGAGCTGACGCTTGCTGACCGCCTTCTCACCTGGCGCATTCGCTTCCTCTGGCCGCTGGGACGAATCATCCCCAGCCTGAGGGATTTAACAGGACGCAACAACGTAAATACGCCCTGGAGGTCCGAAGTCCAAGAGGGGTTTGCAGGGCTACATTTCCTGGAGAAGCTCTGGGGTTTCCTGGGCTTTTCCAGCAGCAGCAGCAGCAGAGCCCTCCCTGGGGCTTCCCTTATAGCTCAGTTGGTAAAGAATCTGGCTGCAATGTGGGAGACCCAGGTTTGATCCCTGGGTCGGGAAGATCCCCTGGCGAACCGGGACATGACTTAGCCACTAAACCACCACCACCCCCTCCAGAGGCCTCCCTGAGTTGGTGGTCTGTGGCTCTGCACCACACCAACCTCTGCTTCTGGAATCACCCCACCTGCCCCGCCTCCGACCCTCCCCCTCCCTTTGGTAGCCCTCCTAGTGATTATATGGAGCCCACCTAGAAAACTCAGGCTCCGCTCTCACCTGACCTTAATCACGTGGGCAGAATCCCTTTTGCCTTGTGAAGTAATACATGTAGTCACAGGTTCTAGGGATTAGGAGGGGAATGCTCTCAAGGGCCACTCTTGTGCCCTCCACAGCTGAGCACAGTACTTGGAGCTTCTCGTCCTTTCAGTGGCTGGTTTCCTTGGTGGCTCAGATGGTAAAGAATCCGCCTGCTATGCAGGAGACCTGGGTTCGACCTCTGGATTGGGAAGATCCCCTGGAGAAGGGCATGGCAACCTACTCCAGTATTGCGGCCTGGAGAATTGCACAGACAGAGGCTACAGTCCATGGGGTCACCAGGGTCCAACTAGACTTAGCAACTACACCACCACCAGCACTCTACAGAGAGGGTGAAATGACCGTAGTAATATTAAGAGCTGTCGATACCTCTTCTCTGGGGGTTTGAGATTCAGAAGATTCAACAACACCCTTGAGAGCTAAGATAACAAAGCGTGTCAGCTTATCCAAAATAGGGAGGGGAAAGAACCCAGAGAGACAGTTGGCGGTGTTTCCAGTCTCAGACTCTCGGCTCATGAGAGGTATGAGAAAATAATTTAAATCTTACACCTACTAAATGGATTAGAATGACAGAATGACAAACCAGGTTTGCTCGTTGCTATTGGCAACCTCTCAGGCAGGTAGGAATAAACCACAGAGTCTCCTTTGCTTCATGTACACCTGTTAGATGCAGGAGACCAGAGCTCTGGGGACACCTTCCTTCAGGGCACCTCTGTGGTCTGCTTGACCTGGGTTCTCTGGGCTCTCTCTTTTGAATATAAATGAATTCTTTTTTTAAAAAAATATTTAAGAAATCATTTCTTCTACAATATACTTAATCTAGTTTATTCGTCCATCCTTTTATTTTTGAAAATTTTTTAAAATTGTGGTAAAATGCACATAATGTAAAATTTACCATTTTACCTCTTTGCAAGTGTACAGTTCGCTGGCATTAAGTACATCCACAGGGTTGTGCCTGGCCTCTCTTCTGAAGTGTGCAAAACCCTTTCCTAAGCGTCACAGACCCCACACCCTCCACCCCAGTCTATGGGACAACTTGCCAGGGAGTCATTAAAATAAAGACCTGGCCATTTGTCAGCGGTCACTGAGCAAAGGTGTGGGAGCTCTCAGGGGTCTGTGGGGGGCTCCATTCAGGGCTCCTGAGCGGTGCCCGAGGTCTACACAGCTCGCCTGTGTCCTGTGGCAAGAACCTGCTCAAGAAATTTGCTTCGAAAACCAAGTAATGTTCCCGAGTGGGGGGTCCTGCAAAGGGTGGGGGCTCCACCTGGGCGTTAGCCGGGCACCGAAGCCCGCAGCCAAGTCTGTAAGCGCAGTCTCCGCTTGTGAAAGCCCACCCGTCACCGTTATCGTTTGCGGTTTTTCCACCCAGCCTTTTTTCTGTACTTGTATACAGTTGTGATGGTTTTAATTCTGCTAAAAGCAAAGTGAACTTTTAAAGCAAAGTGATGTTTACATTCCACCGTGGGTCCGAGGTTCCAAATCCTCGGATTCAACCAACCTTGGACTGAAAATGTTCTGCAAAAATTCCATGAAGTTCTAAAAACACAAAACTTGAATTTGCCTCACTGGCAATTGTTTTTGTAGCATTTACATTGTATTACGTATGGAGAAAGTTTTGGTATGAAGGTCCTTCCTTGGGCTCTCACTTGACCCACAAGCCATCCCAGTTGGAGTTCTTGATGAAGAGCACCACCAGGAGAACCCGAAGGAAGACCAGGGCGCCTGAAGGCGCTGAACATTCTCCTCTACAAAGCGCTCACAGGCTTGCTATGCACCCCGGAAGTGAGCCAGGAGCTGTGCAACCTGAACGCGGAGCTCAGCAAGGTCTCTCTGGCTTCAGGCTTCTCTGCCTGCCGCATCTTCTGGAGGGCGACCCTCTCTGAGGCCCAGAACGCACACCGGAGGCCGTCCTGCAGAGGAGCGCTGCGCACATGGGGCATCTTCTGATGTCCCAGCAGACCCCGAGGAACGTGCCGCCCAGAGTGTGTGTTCAGGACAAAAAATACGTAGCTATGGTGGAGATTGATCGGCCACTGGCAATTGCTGATTTTGGACCCCGGGATGACAAGACTTTGCACACAAAGTGATTTCAGCGACCCCGAGGCCCTGGACACTGCTTCGCCAAGTGATACCCAGGGCCCTGCGGCACACTCGAATCTCAGTGGGATTGACCACTAGG
>NW_011494754.1:1508976-1512324 GCF_000754665.1 Bison bison bison | reverse complement strand
GACCATGAGGCACTCAACAAGCAGATCCTGGAGTACAAGAGGAGAGAGAAAGGGCACGGGACCGTGGGCCCCCTGTGGCCAGAGCACATGGCTGAGCTCAGGAAGCAGACGAGGAAGAGGAAGGCCAGACCCTGTGTAGATGATGATCTCTCTCCCAAGAACTACCTGCAGGGCGGGGAGTGATGACCGAGGGGGCCGCCTGAGGAGCGTTCCCCGGGCTCCAAGTGGGGCTCCAAGAAGCAGAGCAGGAACTGAGGTGGAGAGAAAGGATCAGAAGGGAGTGGATCGTGACCCAGCTCCGGGTGCCTGCGCACTGCTGGTGCCACCAGCGCCCTCCTGCAGCTGCAGGTGGTGTCTGCATCCTTTGTGCTGTGTTGCAGGAGAGGTGGCAAGGCCTGCGGGAAGGGTGTAAAACCCTTAGTGGAAAAAAATGTAAAAATAAAGAACTATACTTGAGGACACTGAAATAAGCCAGTCACAAAAGGACAGAGGCTGTATGATTCTACCTGTATCAAGTTCCTAGGGTAGTTAGATTCATAGAGACAGAAAGTATTAATAGAATGGTGGTTGTCAAGGCTGGGAGGAATGGAGAGACAGGTCCAGACTCTCAGTTTTGCGAGATGAAAAGGTGGTGATGGAGGGTGGTGATGGCCGCAAGACCATGTGAAGTGTTGTACTTAATGCCACTGAACTGCGTACTGAAAAGTGTTTGAGATGGTAAATGCTGTGTTCCGTGTATGTTACTGCAAAAAGTAAGGAACTATACCTTTGTGTGGTGAAATTCATTATTCGCATTTACTGTAAATAGTAACAGTCGTTCCACAAAACTTTTTTTCGATTTTACAATTTATGACTCAGCACACCCAATCTTTTGATATTACTCACTGAAGAAAGGTCTGTACCCCTGGAACAAATACAATATTGCATGTCAGTTATACCTCAATTTTTAAAAACAGGTCAATATATGTTTCCCCAAGAATGAGACTGCACAGCAAATATTTTAGGAAACTGAAGACTATTTAATAGTCTCTCTTACACTTGGCATTTTACTATTTTGTATTTCTTTTTCAGGAGAGGAGTTCTTTACTTCGCAAGTGGTATGACTTAATGATACAAAATAAGGATGACCTTGCCAAGATAATTACAGCTGAAAGTGTAAGTTCGGGACCTAACTTAGTACTTGAAGAAACTGTCCAAGAGTTCTTAGAAGAAAGCTTGGAGGAGTCTCTAACTTCACTGTTGTTAGGTAGCTAAAGAAAATGTGAATTCTAAAAAAAAAAAGAAAGAAAATGTGAATTCTTTACTTCATGATCAGATATCAGTTATTATTTTCGGCACAAATTTTATGATTAAATCAGGCACACATATTTGCTAAATCAAAATTTCTATGTTGTAACTTACTCTTTAATAATATGCAAGAAATCAATTTTGAGTGGACTATGTGAATACTGCTTTTCCACCATTCTAGGTTTTTTTTTTCCCCCACATGACTGCTTTGATTTTTTATGTTGTTTTTGTACATTTGCAAAGGTACCAGCTTTTTGGTCACTCTAATAAATTACTTTCCACTGTTCACAACATTTAGAAATATCAGAAGGAAAAAAAATTTGAAGAGGCCATTCTAGGCACCTCCTCCTGATTGTAAACCTGTTAAGGAGACAAATGACGACTGTGGCTCAAGGTGACCTGGCAGGCTTCCTTCCATCACCATTTGTGATTCTGCTTTCAAAGACTCACACTGAGGCTAGAAATTTCTCCACTGCCCAGTGGGTTTTGTAATGGGAGACTTTGTACTCTGCTTGCAGCTTTGAAGAATTGAGAAACACAGAATTGCGCTTTTGTTATTAGAAGGTAATGAGTGGCTCGACTGAGGCAGCCGTCTTGCTCTTGCCGTGTGCTGGTGTTGGAGGACCCTCCCTGCTTCAGATTTACCAACAGCATGAATCAAGAAAAGTTAGCCAAACTTCAGGCTCAGGTCCGGATAGGGGGCAAGGGTACAGCTCGCAGAAAGAAGAAGGTGGTACATAGAACAGCTACAAGCTGATGACAAAAAACTTCAGAGTTCTCTAAAAAAACTGGCTGTGAATAATATAGCTGGTATTGAAGAGGTGAACATGATTAAAGATGATGGGACAGTTATTCATTTCAACAATCCTAAAGTCCAAGCTTCCCTTTCTGCCAACACCTTTGCAATTACCTGCCACGCAGAAGCCAAACCAATCACAGAAATGCTTCCTGGAATATTAAGTCAGCTTGGTGCTGACAGCTTAACAAGTCTTAGGAAGTTAGCTGAACAGTTCCCTCGGCAAGTGCTGGATAGCAAAACCCCAAAACCAGAAGACATTGATGAGGAGGAGGATGATGTTCCAGATCTCATAGAAAATTTTGATGAGGCATCAAAGAATGAAGCTAACTAAGATCTTTTCTGATTTTTGGAAGCTGGCATGGACTAGATTTAACAAATCAGCTATGTGGTTCCAAAGTTTTACAGACACGGAGAACATCAACTGTTACTAGTTCAGTAATATAAATATTTTGTATATTGATAATGCTGTTTGTTCAGCATTTTTTGGTCATTAATTTTGCATTTTGTACTTCCTCCCAGGATCTATTCTTTTGGACAAAATACGAAGTGTTGGTGTAGTTTGAGGGTCTTTTGGGTTTTAATTCTTGTTTTTTTTTGTTTTTTGTTGGGGTATTTTAGGTGTGTGTATGTGTGTGTGTGGGTATGTATGTATACAGTGGAGAGCAAATTGGAAACCAGTTTTATTTATCCTCCTCCTTACCCCAGTAGAAATATAGCAAATCTTTACATTTGTTAAAAAAAAAAAAAGAAGGTAATGAGTGTGTCCTCTTCTGATTTAATTTAGGGAAAGCCACTGAAGGAGGCACAGGGAGAAATTCTCTATTCTGCCAACTTCCTGGAGTGGTTTTCAGAGGAAGCCCGCCGTGTTTATGGAGACATTATCTCCACCCCAGCAAAAGAAAGGCGGGCTCTGGTCCTCAAGCAGCCCGTCGGTGTGGCCGCAGTCATCACCCCGGTATGTGGCAGGATCAGCGAGATCTAGGGGAGGCTGAATGGGGCTGGAGCAGCTGGGCTCATCCTGTTCTCTCTGCCACCTGTTCCTGGCTTCCTGATGCTGCTCCTGGAGGCGGGGGCGTGTTTCCTGGTCCTCTGTGATAATGAGAGGTGTGGTGGTGGCCAGTGTTTCCTAACGCCTGCAGGAGGGGGATGACCCACAGGAGGACCCTGGGGGCTTCTCTGTCTTGGCATTAAAGGCTTCTTGGCGTTGTCTATGCTATGCTAAGTCACTTCAGTCGTGTCCGACTCTGTGCGACCCCTTCCTT
>NW_011494754.1:1493870-1508876 GCF_000754665.1 Bison bison bison | reverse complement strand
GTCGTGTCCGACTCTGTGCGACCCCATAGACGGCAGCCCACCAGGCTCCCCTGTCCCTGGGATTCTCCAGGCAAGAACACTGAAGTGGGTTGCCATTTCCTTCTCCAGTGCATGAAAGTGAAAAATGAAAGTGAAGTCGCTCAGTCGTGTCTGACTCTTAGCGACCCCATGGATTGCAGCCTAACAGGCTCCTCCGTCCATGGTATTTTCCAAGCAAGAGTACTGGAGTGGGGTGCCAACGATCTTCTGGTGTTTATCATTTTTAAAAAAAGACTTAAGATGTGACACTTTCAAAGTATTTTTGTGCCCTCCAGCAGGCACTGGGCCACATTCTGAAAGTTAAAAGGCTGAGAAATAAGATACTGCATCTGCCTGGATAGGACTGCAGTATCCTTGTGGGGCAACCAGCTTTGTCTACATGAGTTGCTTCTCTTGGGTCCATCTTCGGCTAGTTACCATATTAACTTCTCTACGGTGTCTGCCAGCTGGTCTCAAGACTGCTAGTCTTTCCCTGCTCACTACAGTCACAGAAACATTCCCCTCGCTGTCTAGACTGACTAGGCTTGACCCAGAACTCAGTCTCCACTAGCTGTGTGACCTTGAGGAGGTTTCTTAACTGCTCTTGCTGTCTCCAAACCTGCAAATGAGAAAAATACCAACCTCATTGGGTTGTGATGAGGGTTTAATTATAATAGTATAAAAGTACTTACAACAGTGGGCTTCCCTGGTGGCTCAGAGGTTAAAGCGTCTGCCTCCAATGCGGGAGACCTGGGTTCGATCCCTGGGTCGGGAAGATCCCCTGGAGAAGGAAATGGCAACCCACTCCAGTATTCTTGCCTGGAGAATCCCATGGACGGAGGAGCCTGGTGGGCTACAGTCCATGGGGTCGCAAAGAGTCGGACACGACTGAACGACTTGACCTCACCTCACGTACAACAGTGCCTAGGTCAGAATAAGCACTATACATGGTTTTGTTGAAACAAAATATTACTATAAATATCCACAGAGAGCTGTCTATGAATATCTAGAGAGGGAAGTAATATATCATATACCATCTTCAAAATCACCTTTGCTACTGTTTTTCCCCAGAGGGTCACCAAACTACAGCCCTCAGGCCTGTTTGTAAATAAAGTTTCACTGGGACAGAGCCACTCCCATCTGTATACATGTTGTCTAGTTGTGACAGAAACTGGACGTCCCACAAAACCTAAACTATTCACTACCCAGCCCTTTACAGGGAGAGTTGGCTGTCACCCAGTGTAGATAATTTTATAGTGTTTTAAACCCTGAAGGTGTTTTTGTCTCTGTGAGCCCTTGTCTCCACAGTCCCTGGAGCCAGCAGGTGCCAGGTGTTCTGAGCTCCCGTGTGTAAGAACACCTCTGCCAGGCAGAACTTGCAGGCTGGTGTCTCGACCCGCCTGCCTTTGGACCAGCCCTTCCTCTCACTCGCCTCCTCTCTTCTGATCCAGTGGAATTTCCCCAGTGCCATGATCACACGGAAGGTGGGGGCCGCCCTGGCAGCCGGCTGCACTGTGGTGGTGAAACCTGCCGAGGACACGCCCTTCTCCGCCCTGGCCTTAGCTGAGGTGAGCCGCTGCACTGGGTCCAAAAAACGACGTTATCTATCTGGGACACAAAGAAGCATTGTCGAAGCCTCTTCCTTTGCCTGCATCTCTTGTTTGGTGGTGCTGTGATTTAATTCACTAGTCATTATTTTAAGTCAGATGTTCCTCTTTTTAGAAAAAGTAATGGGAATTTTCTGACATCATTGTTTAGGCTACCCTAACAATGATATCTTGGAGAAGGCAATGGCAACCCACTCCAGTACTCTTGCCTGGAAAATCCCATGGATGGAGGAGCCTGGTGGGCTACAGTCCATGGAGTCATGAAGAGTCGGACACGACTGAGCGACTTCACTTTCACTTTTCACTTTCATGCATTGGAGAAGGAAATGGCAACCCACTTCAGTGTTCTTGCCTGGAGAACCCCAGGGACGGGGAAGCCTGGTGGGCTGTCGTCTATGGGGTCGCACAGAGTCAGACATGACTGAAGTGACTTAGCAGCAGCAGCAATGTGACTAAAAGCTGGGCATTTCTCACGTTGAGGGCACCTCTTATTAACCACTCCCTTCTCCAACTCAATCTGCGTTCAGTCAGATCTTGTTCTTCTGTTTAAAACCCTCTAATGGCTTCTCATGTCACGCAGAGTAGGATTGATCCAGACTTCCTGCAGTGGCCTCCACTTGTTAAAATTTTGAATATCTGATGAGTTCCTTCTATTGGGCAGATTCCCCTCCATCCTTTTCTTTCCAATATAATCTGTCTTTTGAGGAAGCTGGACATCTGACCGGTAGAGCTCCCCATCAACCAGGCTTTGCAGACGGCACATCAGGGACCACGTTCTTGTCTCCTGTGCTTTCCAAACTGGCAGGTGTATCCGCACACCTCATCAGACTCGGGTTCGATCCCATCTTGCGTCCTTTTGTCAGAGGGGGAATAAGGTCTGGGTGTCTGTTTTCACGTCTGCACTCACTGCTGTACGATGCTGCTCGGTCTGTTAATTCATTAGGAGTTGCCCAAATGGTAATATTTGAATTCTTTCCTTTTTCATTCATTTATTCACCAGACCACTTCTATAAATCAAAGCTTCCCATCAACTCTGTGGTTACCTGGCGGCGAATTCACAGAGGAAAGGCAGTATATTTGATTCTTTTTATTTCCCAGTTTTTCAAATAAATGAATCTATTCCTGTCATCTGCCAAAGGTTCCCAATTAGTTTGTTTTTTTAAGGAGCATTATGTGCCAATAGATTTTAATGTGCTGGTATTTGATGAGTTTCACTTTCTTGTGGTTATTATCCTTGATGAAGCTCCCACTGCTCCCACTTTTGGCCGATGGCAGCCTCTTGGAGTTGGCTCTTTTATCTTCTAACTCTAACAGTTTTTGAGACCTTCTTTGCTATCTAGTATGACAAGATGTTTTAGACTTATCATACGTATTTCTTGTCCCAGACCTGGGATTAACCATTTCTGCAGAAAGCCTTTATTTCCTCTGGTAAGAAATGATATTTTAAGGCTACATTTAGGGCACCAGGGATGGTCATTGCTACTGGCTGGTCACTGTTTCTAGGCCTTATTAGTGGCACAGCTGGGAAATATACATACATGTGTGTACACACACATGCATATGATAAAATACTGCTTAAAACTCATGCAGAAACTTGCAATATATTAATACCACATTGTCGCTCAGTCGTGTCTGACTCTCTGCAACCTCATGGAGTGCTGCCCGCCAGGCTCCTCTGTCCATGTGATTTTCTCAGCAAGAAATGCACTGGAGTGCATTGCCATTTCCTTCTCTCGATCTTCCTGACCCAGGGATCAAAGCCGGGTCTCCTCCATTGCAGGCAGACTCTTTACCATCTGAGCTACCAGAGAAGCCTTAATACCACATTAGCACTAGTAAGAATCTTATTTCGGTTCTAAATGTATTCTGTCCCCAAAGTCAGCCTATGGGTTTTTTGTGGTTTTTTTTGCCATTACTTTCTGAGTTAAAACATTTATTTCTCTTTTCTGTTTTTCCAGTTTGATCATTTGCTGCCACATGTTTGCTGTTTCTCTTTATAGCTTGCAAACCAGGCTGGAATTCCCCCAGGTGTGTACAACGTGATTCCTTGCTCTCAAAAGAAGGCCAAGGAAGTAGGGGAAGCACTTTGTACAGATCCTCTCGTATCTAAAATTTCCTTTACTGGTTCGACAGCCACTGGAAAGGTATGTGACTTAAGTCTCAAAGGAAACAAGTGTCATTCTAATAACTTCTCTTTATACAGTATCAAAAATACTACTTCATCTCAGTCACCATTTGGAGGAAGGTTTCCAGCAGAGTGTTAGAAGCTCTGTCCCATATTGTAATGTCTGATCATCTTTCAGAAATATTTGGATGGTGTTCCTCATTGTGACATGATCTAGGTTCCTGTTTGACAAAACTGAAGGTTTAAGGGTAGACAAGGTTCCCATTATTTGTTGCATGTGAAGTAGCTGAAAGTCGTCCATCATATATTCCCATAACACTCAAGTGTGTGTTTCTTTCATAATCTAGAATTAAAGAAATGGATGCCTTAGAACAAAAATGTGTTTAGTATAAAGGTACTTACAGAAACAGAAAGGTCTTTTTTTTTTCTAGCTTCCTTCTCCCTTATATGTTGAAAAGTTCTTTCCCCAAAACCTCATTTGTGTGCCTATGACTGCATTTTTATTTATCCTTTTAAATATTTAAAACAGGAAAAAGGCAGACTAGAACAAAAGTTCCTAATTATGGTGTTTCTCACCAGATAGTACACATTTTTCCTGCTAGTATTTATATACATACATGCATATGCTCATATTAGAGAAGTACATAAACGTATCAGATTAAAATAATAAAAATCTAATCTGAAAGTTCTGGTTAAACTGGTCATTTTTTGGACACCATGAGAAGCAGGAGAAAATAAACCAATTTTAGTAACTCCCAGCCGTAACCATGATTGTTATGCTGCAAACTCATACTTGGGAAGCCTGCCACTCATTCATTCATTTCAGAAGTGTGAATTTTTAGATCCATAAAGTGCTACCACCCTGATCCAGGGATCTTGCAGACAAACTTATTCTCAGTGGGTTTCAAAGTCGTTAGAGAAAAAGAGGCCTGGGAGAAGAAAGGTTATAAACCTTTGCCACTGAAGCCAGAGAAGTACCCAGATACTGGGCAAAGACCAGCCACTCACTGCTTAACCTTACTTTGCTCAGCAAACTGTCCCCAACGGACAGACCCCTAGGAAAATGCTGACCGCGTTCCTGCCAAGTCCAACTGTCCTTTTAAGTTATTTACATGGGACAGTGCTTCGCTTCAAGTGGTTTAAAGGGAAGAGTGATAGAAATCCCTGATAAGTAGCCATTCTCCATACCAATAGCCTCTTCTGAGCTGGTCTTTGCAGAGAATCAGTGGCTCAGCTCTGGATCTTGGCACATAGAATCTTGCCTCTAACTGAACCCCCGTCGGTCAGCCTCTTCTGGAGATGTGGCCCTGCCCTTACCCCTCCTGGGGAGACCGCCCCTCCCGGGGCCTGTGGAGGGGACAGAGTACTCGTCTGCTCCCCACAGAGAATTCAGCCATGAATGGACATTTGACCTGAGGAAAACAGATTCAGAGGCTGGCCAGTGACCAAGGGCCGGTGTCTCATAGAAAGGTAAGCTGGGCAGTCATGCTCCCTTTCTAAGGCTTTGGAGGCTGAAGTCCCGAGAAGTTCATCAGGGGGAATGGGAGCAGAAAAGAGTCCTTAGGACGTAGCAGGATTGTAGGCGGCAAGGGCCATGCAGCCAGAGTCGGGTTCAAGCTCTCATCATGGGTGCTGAGTGGGAAGAAGACTCAGTCAGAGGACACAGGTGGAGGCAAGCAACCCAAGAGCAAGCCGAGTCGGAAAAACCAATGGCCTGGCAAAGAGCATTTCTTTAAAGTTCAAAAAAAAAAACAAACAGCTATCTTGAGTCCAATAAAGAAATAGGTTTACTCACACCAGTCAGAATGGTCATCATTAAAAAGTCTACAAACAATAAATGCTGGAGAAGGTATGGAGAAAAGGGAATCTTCCTACACTGTCGGTGGGAATGAAAACTGGTACAGCTACTATGGAAAACAGTATGCAGGTTCCTTAAAAAACTAAAAAATAGAGTTGCCATATGATTTAGCAATGCCACTCCTGGGCATTCATCCAGACCAAACTATAATTTGAAAAGATACACACACCCCTGTGTTCATAGTAGCACTATTTACACTAGGCAAAACATGGAAGTAACCTAAATGTCCATCAACAAATAAATGGATAAAGCAGATGTGGTACATATATACAATGGAATATAACTCAGCCACTAAAATGAATGAAATAATGCTATTTGCAGCAGCATGGATGGATTTAAGAGATTGTCATACTGAGTGAAGTCAGAGAAACATTGTATGACATCCCTTATATGAGGAATCTAAAAAGAAATGATATAAATGAACTTATTTACAAAATAGAAACAGACTCACAGACCTAGGGAAAGGGATACTTAGGGACTTTGGGATGGACATGTACACACTGCTGGATTTAAAATGGATAACCAGCAAGGTCCTACTGTCTAGCACAGGGAACTCTGGTCAACGTTATGTGGCAACCTGGGTGGGAGGGGAGTTTGGGGGGAGAATGGATACATGTATGTGTATGGCTGAGTCCTTTTGCTGTCCACCTGAAACTATCACATTATTAATCAGCTATACTTCAATATAAAATACAAAGTTGCTTTTTAAAAAAGGTACATATCCCTCTGTGTATATAGCCATATTCTGGATAGATATACCTTAGGATTTTATCAGTGGTAAACTAGGGGTTCTGGGTGATTTTATTATCCTATCTCTGTGATTGTTAAGCCTGTTTGTAATGTTCTGAGTAGGTCAGACATTGACATGGTTCAAAAATCAAGGCATTATAAACATGTTTATATTCAGAAGTTTCACCCTTACCCCATCCCTGGTTTCCTCCCTTTTATACATAATTATTTTTAGTTTCTTGTCATCTTCTCCATGTTTATCAAATATAAGCAAGTATGAATATATATATATTATATATATCATTTCCCCTGTTTCTTATGCAAACTGTCATCCCGTATACACTACCGTGTACTTGGCTTCCTCCTCTATTGGGGACTTTTTTGAAACGAAGCCTTACTGGCCCCTGTTGTTGACTGGCGCTCATAGCATCCTCTGTCTGCTCCCAGGTCCTGTTGCACCACGCAGCAAACTCTGTGAAGAGGGTGTCCATGGAGCTGGGTGGCCATGCCCCTTTCATCGTCTTCGACAGTGCCAACGTGGACCAGGCTGTCGCTGGGGCCATGGCCTCCAAATTCAGGAACTCTGGACAGGTGAGTCCCGGAGCATTTTTCTGGGTTGTGTGCTTTACAAAGATCCTACCCCCTCCCTCACCTCCTGGGAGAAAGGGCACTTCTGGGTTCCTTCATTCTTCGTGCGTGTCCTCTTTCATCGGATGTTTAGTGAGTGCCCTCTCTTTGTCTGGGACTCTGCTAGGCTCAGAGGGTATGAAGGGAAATAAGGTGTCTTCATCCCTGGCTTCGAGGAAAATTTGCTGAACAGCAGATGCCTTTTAATCAAATCGTTCTCTTCTTTCATCTCCTCTTTGAATCTGGTTATTTTCATAGTTTTCCCTTGCTGGACTTTTCTCTGCTGAACAGGTTTAAACATCTCCTCAGATACAAAATAGCCTGAACAGCTAGGGTCTGGAGCCCACAGTCTTAAGGAAAAGAAGGTTGGAAAATGTTGAGATGGTGCCTTGAAAAACTCAAAACCCTACCGCCTGGGTCTCACTCTTCGCGAGATGAGGAGGGCAGGACAGGCCTCCACTAGAGGGCCACACACACCACAGTGGGCCAAGGAGGGTCCAGCTTGTCCTAGGGAGAGTGGTGGCCTCCGCTCACACCTTCTAGGGAATCCCAGAGCATTAGATCCAGCAGGGACCTTTCAAGTTATTTCATACAAGGTAAGCACTTCATCCTAGAGTACCATCAATAAGCGATTTTAAATGCGTTCCAGAAATGAATAAAAACTGGAAAGTTATCTAGGAGGAAAAAGGTGAAGTGTATAATATTCTTTATTAAATAGTTTTCATCCTGTTTTGACCATTGATAATTAATTTTTCTCCTTTCACATAACCTAAATTAGCTTGGTTGTTTCTGAAATAGGTGTGTTTCCTTTTAGAAACACAAAATGCAAAGGTGTATAACCTTCAGAATTACATTTACAAAGCTACAACTTTGGGGTATGTTGCTTTAAGCCAATAAAAATGCACAGGGTACAAAATTATCTACAAACTGTTTCTACTAGAAAATACACAATTAAGAAAAAAGCCAAGAAGAAAATGTATCAAGGATAGCCTCATTTCCAATAATGTGTTTATATTTTATAACTTGAAAATATTAGGTCTAAACTAGAAAATATAATAAACAAAGGGCTTTTCAATAATTTAGACTGAAAGAATGGTCTTGTGTCCATTTTCAAAATGTTGGATTCTGCCAAGCTCTTGAAAAGTTCACTAAGCTAGAGGACATAAACTAGCCTTTGAATCCTTTTCCTTCTAGCTCTGCTCTCTGTCGCTGAGTATCACGTCTCAAGGAGCTAATTTCTTGTGTTGGTTTTCTGGTTCCAATATGAGCCATTTGAAAAAAACCTGGGTTAGTGGCTTTTTGCTCACAGATTATTTATGCTCGCTTACCTGTTTAACTACAGAGGTGTGGTGGCTGTGGAGGGGCCTGGAGAAGTACATGCTCTTGGCATGTTTCTCTTTAGGGCCAAGCTTGAGTATGGAGGTGGGACCCAGGACAGGGACCATCTGGGAAGTACATTTACATTCAGAGGTAGCAGCGATCATAGCTTTACTGGTTGGGTCAGTAGCTTCTGATGAACTGTCGACATGAGTTTGTTTCTTTCTGTCTAGACTTGTGTGTGCTCCAACCGTTTCTTGGTGCAAAGCGGTATCCATGACTCCTTTGTGAAAAAATTTGCTGAGGCAATTAAAACAAACCTGCATGTGGGTAATGGATTTGACGAGAGAACTACTCAAGGCCCGTTAATTAATGCGAAAGCTGTAGAAAAGGTAAGTTTGTCTTAGTATCTGTTCAGTGTCCTGGTTTCAGTATCAAAAACCACTCTGGTAAGGTGCCCAGCAAGGTGGTTTTGGAAACATGGAGAAATTAGAAACACTAGTGAATTTCTGCCAGTTTGTATGAATCAAGTGGCATCGTCAGGTTATAAGCTTTTCCAGCTCTGTCATTTCGCTGAGCTCCCATGAGATCTGCCTCTTGCATTCTACTGCTGTCCCTAAATCTTCTCTTGCAGTGGTGATAATTCTGTCTCCTGCTGCTTCGGGAATTACCATCTTGAAATACAAAGTTCTTTCATCTTTGGAACACCTAAAAGGAGAGGAAAAAGGCTTTTTGTTTTTGAGATCAGACATTTCTAGGAATCTAATACCTTCCTCCGAGAGTTTTGAGAAGACAGGACATACTCTTGCCTGGAAAATCCTATGGACAGAGGAGCCTGGCAGGCTACAGTCCATGGGAGTCACAAAGAGTCAAACACGACTGAACATGCACACACCCACACAGGGGTGTATCCATTTTAGTGATAGAAGCTCTAGAAAGACTTGAAGTGGAAGAAACAGGTCTATCAAACAAATGCTAGAGGAAAACGTATCAGAGCTAGGGGGAAATAATTTAATTCTTCAGATTGAAAGATTTTGCCAATTGCCAAGTATATAGAGTTAGAGTAAAGAGAAAACCCAGGTGTGTTTTGCTAAAATTTTAGAATGTTAGGAACATACAAAGAAGATTCAAGCAGCTTCTAGAGTGGGGGAAATCGACCCATAAAGGAGTGAGAACTATTTCTGAGTTAGAATGTTCATTGTCAGCACCAGAAGTAGAGAAATATACTCAACACTCTGAAGGAAAATTATTTGGGGTCCAAATTCCATTACCAGCCAGTGCAAGAGAAAACAACCCGACCTGCAGTTATCAGAACATTCTGAATATAAACCATCTTCAGTGCACCTTTTTCAAAATAACTAGTACTCGAGGAGAAAATATTAGAACAAAGTGAAAGAGAAGTCCAGGGACAAGAACAGCGTGGGATCCAAGAGCCTGGAACTAACCCAGGAAGGCAAGGAGAGCAAATCCCAGAAAGGCAGCTGAGCATCAGGCCTGGAAAGACACGAGTGTATGTGTATTAGGCCATTCAGCAAACAGAAAGACGAAATAGCCAGAAACTCACAGAGCAGGGTTGCTGTCGTTCAGTCACTAAGTCATGTCTGACTGTTTGCGACCCCATAGACTGCAGCATGCCAGGTTTCCTTGTCCATCACCAGCTCCCAGAGTTTGCTCAAGCTCATGTCCATTGAGTCGGTGATGCCATCCAACCATCTCATCCTCTGTTGTTCCCTTCTCCTACTGCCCTCAACCTTTCCCAGTGTCAGGGTCTTTTCCGAGGAGTCAGCTCTTCGCATCAGGTGGCCAAAGTATTGGAGCTTCAGCTTCAGTCCTTCCAGCAAGTAGGGAGGAAGCAGCATTGTATATACGACCTTCCCTCTTGACTCCGTATCTGTGTATTTGGTTCTTCCTACCTAGAAGGAACTGGGGCGTATGGTTTCAAACCTATTTGAAAAAGAAAGAAAAGCCCAGTTACAGTTTTTGACAGTTTAAACATTTTCCAAGTATCCTGGATTCCCTTTCCCAAAGGCTCTTCCTTTTCTCCTCACACAGGTAGAGAAACACGTGAGTGATGCCATTTCCAAAGGGGCCACCGTTGTGACAGGTGGGAAGCGACACCACGTTGGGAAAAATTTCTTCGAGCCCACCCTGCTCAGCAACGTCACCCGAGACATGCTCTGCTCTCAGGAAGAGACTTTTGGGCCTGTGGCACCTGTTATCAAGTAAGGCCATCCAGCGTGTAGGAAGACGGGAGGAAGAGTAGGAAAGGAAAAGGAAGGCTGGCGAGTAATCCAGTTCCTGTGTCATTTGCAGCCGGCGGGAGAGGGAGAGGAGCAGAGAGTAGGGCTGTGTCAGGGGAAGGGCCAAGTCCAAGGCATGGTTTTTTAAACATTGGTTTTTGTTATTGCCAGTTTAGACCACAAAATTTACCAAATTCTCTACTTTGCTCCCTGCCAAACTCATTTTTCTTCATAACAGAGTACATCCTTCAAGACTTCTTTCAAGGGTGGCTGTGGGAAATGAACTATGTTCGTATGGGACCGTTTATCCCACACTCACAAGTTAATAATCTACCTGCGTAAAAATCGAGCTTCACAAGATAGCACTCCTTGGTCTGCTTATTTTCAGGGTTGTTATTGAGAAAGCTGATGTCTGGTTATTGTTCCTGTGAAGGGATCTTTTTCTCTTCAGAGATTCATGGCCTTTGATGTTCTTAAATTTTACCATGGTAGCTTAGGTACCAGAGAAGGCAATGGCACCCCACTCCAGTACTCTTGCCTGGAAAATCCCATGGATGGAGGAGCCTGGTAGGCTGCAGTCCATGGGGTTGCTAAGAGTCGGACACGACTGAGCGACTTCACTTTCACTTTTCACTTTCATGCATTAGAGAAGGAAATGGCAACCCATTCCAGTGTTCTTGCCTGGAGAATCCCAGGGACGGGGGAGCCTGGTAGCTGCCGTCTATGGGGTCACACAGAGTTGGACACGACTGAAGTGACTTAGCAGCAGCAGCTTAGGTACGGCATACTGTGAGCTTTTTTCAATCTGAGATCCCAAGGCCTTTATTTAAAATCTAAGGTGTTTGTTTAGTCCTCAGAAATTCTTGGTCATTATTTCTCCAAATATTTCTCTCTCCTCCATTGCTAATGAAATTAATAGATTAATCTGACATTGGGAGAATGGACCACTTGGAGAACTTTCATCTTTTAGTAAAAAAATTTTTACCTAGAATATGAACTTGACATTTTCCAAAAGGATGCAGAGGTTAGGAATGTAGGCTTTGCTACTTTATACCTGTGTCCCCTTGAATGAGTTAACTTCTCTGAGCCCCAGGGTCCTTGATGGGAAAAGGACTAAAAACTAGTACTTGCCTCATGGCTTCCCAGGTGGAACAGTGGTAAAGAATCTGCCTGCCAATGCAGAAGACCTGAGAGACCCAGGTTCAGTCCCTGGAGTAGGAAATGGCAACCCACTCCAATATTCCTGCCTGCAGAATTCCACGGACAGAGAAGCCTGGTGGGCCATAGTCCATGAGGTTGCAAAGAGTCAGACATGACTTAGTGACTAAACAACAACAAAAAAACTTGCCTCACAGGACAGTTGTAAGGTTTAAATGATGTAATATACATAAAGCACATCACCTAATATCAGTGTGGTTGTTACTGTGTAAATAGTTCACACTCAAAAGGTGAAATCGTCGAGGATGTCCCACCTGATACTGTGATGAGTGCATTTTCGAGGGACACATAGGCAGTGAGGATATGGGTGATGCCCTGGTTTTTATTCTCTGGCAGATAGAATGGCTTGCTCTCTACAGTGGAGAGACAAGAACTGCTCGTCCTTGGAACAAGTGATTCTCTTGAGGCCCCCCACCTCTCTCTCCCACACGTCCTCTCGCACTGACCGGGGTCTGCCAGCTCTGCCCGAGCCTTCAGAGGGCTGGCTGCTGCTGGGTCTCTGATTTGAGGAGCTGGGATGCATAGAATGTTCTGCCCCCCATTTACAGTTCTGGGGCAATAGAAAAAGGCCTCTGAAATCTAGTTTCAGAAATAAGATCATCAAGCTGGAAGAGACTGCATTAGGCTTCCGCACTAGTAGTCTCATTTCCAAAGGGAACAGACCCCCAGCACTGTCACACTGCTCACAGCCTAAGCAGCGGGACCGACACTGGAACCCTGGGCCCCACCAGGCCCTGGCTGTTGTCTTTCTCCCACGTCACGGCTGCTTCTCAAGTAGTTATGATTGGCACACGTCTTAAGAGGGAACAAGAACAGTAACCCTTTTCTTAGGCATTTTATTCAACATTCTGAATACACTGTAGTTCCCTGCATGTCTCCTGTTCTTCTAGAAGAGATGAACTGGTGTTGATCCAAGCTCCCTAGCCTTGAACTCAGCGTGTGCAGTGAATGAAGGTGTTTTCCTCTTTGCTCCTTGCAAAACTCTGATTGACCCCTGGCTCTTATTTGGGAAACAGAGCAGAAGGAAAAACAGCTGGTTTCCCTTCCCCTGTGGGATTTTGCTGATGACCCACCCTGACTTTGGCAGGTTCAACACAGAGGAGGAGGCGGTGGCGATCGCTAACGCGGCCAACGTCGGGCTGGCAGGTGGGTGTCTGTCCTCGCTTAGCGACAATCACAGTCACTTCTCCAGCTGTGCCTTTTAAATGTCGATCGGGGTTTTGAGAAGTCAGCTTCATTGCAGCACGTGTTTCATTGCTTTCCAAGGGGCGAGGGTGGGTTTGTGCCAGTCCAGGTTCTTTGCTGTGTCCCCAGGATGTGGGATGGGAGCTCCCTGGTTGGAGCTGGGCGTGATGGAAGGAGAAACAGCAGTGCCGACTGTTCTGGGGAGAACCACCCACACCCCATAAGTCCCATGTTCCCAGAGGCTCGATGCCTGGAAATTCCAAGTGCTTCTCCTCGCATCCCTCCTGGAAGCATGAACAAAAGAGATAGCGCTTGACTTCACAGAGAGCTTCGGGGCAATGAAGGAAGGGAAGACAGCACAGGCAGAGGGAGCCTCAGGGAGTGGCTCTGTTCTTGCAGTTTGGACATGGTCAAGGCGGCCTTAGTATGTACCCTGTGTCCCTGACAAAACTGTATGTGCATAAAGACACTCAACAAATCCATCTTTAGCATCCACTAGATCGGAGAAGGCAATGGCACCCCACTCCAGTACTCTTGCCTGGAAAATCCCATGGATGGAGGAGCCTAGTAGGCTGTAGTCCATGGGGTTGCTAAGAGTCGGGCATGACTTAGCGACTTCACTTTCACTTTTCACTTTCATGCATTGGAGAAGGACATGGCAACCCACTCCAGTGTTCTTGCCTTGAGAATCCCAGGGACGGGGGAGCCTGGTGGGCTGCCGTCTATGGGGTCACAGAGAGTCTGACATGACTGAAGTGACTTAGCAGCAGCAGCAGCAAGTGAATGAAGTGTTGGCAAAGATACAAAGACATAAAGATACAGCCGTAGCTCTACAGGCTCTTCTCTGGGTGGACAAGAACTACTGATAACCAGAGGAAGGATGTGCACCCTGTAGAGTCCCTTATTCTACTACAAGGACTCGGAGTTGCTGACTCAGAGGGCCTAACGCTGGAGTAAGATGTGTGCACGAGTGCCCCTGTAACGCTGAGCCCAGCATTCCTCTTGTCCCTTCTTGATGGGATGATGGTGGAGGAAGCCAGGCCCTGGACCAGGGCATCCATGCTGGGCAAGACTCTGATGGTGCAGATTGAAGGAGAGAGGTTCTGGGCAGAGGGGGACCTAGGGAGTTAAGTGAAAATAGGACAAGGATAACTGGGTGGACGAGTTTGGTGGAGATGGTCGGTGACTGGAAATAATGGAAGATAAAGCTGGACATGTTGTTCAAAACCACATTAGGGAGAGTTCAAATACCCACCAGGAACTTAACCTTATTTATGGGTAACAAGGAGTTGCTGGAATGTCTGGGTAAAAACATCACATGGATAACCTAACAGATGTGTGCAGGGTGAATTGATTAGGAGGCCATACGAGCCGGGTTCATTATTGTTACAGCCCTAGCTGGAGACGGTGAGAGTGCTAGCGAGAGTGGAACAGAAGCAACAAGATGATTTCTAAAGGTTGTGAGATGGAGACATGCACAGAACCAACTAGGGGCTCCACTTGGAAGCAGGGAGGTTCCAGCCCACGTGACTAGGCGGCTGGTCATCCATGGCACCCTCAACTGTGGACATGATGTCTTTAATGACTATTCTACATCTGTGTCCTTTATCCCCACGACAGGTTATTTTTACTCTCAAGACCCGGCCCAGATCTGGAGGGTGGCAGAGCGGCTGGAGGTCGGCATGGTTGGCGTTAACGAAGGACTGATCTCCTCCGTGGAGTGCCCTTTCGGGGGCGTGAAGCAGTCCGGCCTTGGGCGAGAGGGCTCCAAGTACGGCATTGACGAGTATCTTGAGCTCAAGTATGTGTGCTTCGGAGGCTTATAGGATTCTTCAAAAAATAAAAAGGGAGGCTTACCTATGTATGGGGACATGCCATCCATTATTTTAAATAAACCCATCGGGTAGCTGAACTAGGAATTTTAAAAAACCAATCATCCAATCCTTATAAGCAGATACAAATCCTACCCCTCCTCCTAGCTGACCTGGGACCAATACATGCCACAAGCCTGTGGCCACAGATCCCTGAGAACCAGCAGTGGGTTTATAGGATGAGGCCCCGGATCACCAGCCCCCACCCACC
>NW_011494754.1:1468579-1493770 GCF_000754665.1 Bison bison bison | reverse complement strand
TGACCTCATCCGCCTCAGAGCAAGGTGCAACAAGCTGGTCCTGAAGCCCCCTCACCACAGTGGGACCACAGCCTGGGCAATGACATAGCCAGCACCCACGTGGCTCCAGAGCTAAGACCCAGAGGGCTGCGGGGGACATCTCTTGAGTGTGACTGACAGTCTGGGCAGGATGCCACTGCATGCCTGGTGACCGCCAGCTGGGCATTCAGAGGTGTTGCTGCAGCGGCTGTATCAGTGGGGTTTTGTTTTTTTTTTAAGAACTTTAGACACAGCACAGAATTGCCTGAATTTCTTTGAGAAATGAAAGAACCCCTCTCTCTTTTTTGACTAGTTTTTAAACTGAAGGCTCCATCATCCTCAACCGCTTAAAGATTCTGTGTTCAATTCTTTGCTGTTTTTCCACATCATGTTTCTGAGAGAAAATAAGCATAAAGCAGAGTGTGGCAGCGGCGGCTTGGTGGGAGGATGACCGAGGTGTAACAGCCTGGCTGGGCTTTATCTGCACAGACATGCTATCTACCCCCAACACCCACCCTCAGTACAGTGGAGATTCTGTTCATGCCTTACTTAGCTCCATAGGATACTGTGAACCTAAGAGAAAGCAAACATATAATATTTGCCAAAAAGTGAAAATTCGATGTTAAGTGCGGGAGTCATTGTTATTATGGGTACCACCTCCCAGCCCGGCTTGGGTCTCCAGCAGCGGCTTTGCCAAGGTGAGGGGAGGCTGGTACCCACCTGCTCGGCATCTGAGCCCTAGGGCAGGCTGGTCTCCCACAGCCTGCTCTTTATGAGACGCTGCTCCTTCACCTGCGAGAGAGCGCAAAAGCACTTTGAGTACAGTGATCTCAAAAGGGAAAAGAAATTTCCATAGTTGCCCGTTGGAAGAGGCACTTTTTGTCCAATGAGTTTTTATAGTTCTTTTAAGAACAAAAAGCCCAACGATCACTGTTTCCTGTTGCTCTGAAAGAAAATCTCTGACTAAGAAAACAGTAGGCTTTTCTGTACTGTGTCTCTAAACGTCCTGATATATGAGGAAAGGGGAGGCTGGTCCTGGTGGAACAGACAGGGACAAAGCTCCCCCTTTTCCACTGTGTGTGTGTGTGTGTGTGTGTGTGTGTGTGTGTGTGTGCGCGCGCGCACACTCCACTGACATCCTCTGGATGTTTTGGGGAGCAGAAGGAAAACGTGCTGGAGGCAGTTGCTCCTGACCAGCCAGGACATAGCACCCCTCACTGAGCCATGGGAGCTGAGCAGCTAAAGGAAGGTCTGAGATGTCCCTGTGCACAGAGGTACCAAGGCCAGTCCTGGAGCTGCCTTCTGTTTGCCCTGGGTTACATCAGCCGTCCCCCTGAGGCCCAGCTAAGCAATCAGCTGAAGTCCACTCCTAGTGACAGGCACTGCTCAGACCCTGTCCACAGTCACATATACATCATATTGACTGTGAATTTGCTCTTACTAGTTCTGGGGTTGTTTCACGTAACATTTTAATTACTTAATGTTTGGATGTGTCCATCTGTTTTCTATTAACAATAAAAATGCTCTAAATAGTTTTTAGAAGTCCAGAATACTAGTGCTTGTAACTTTGTAACTCAGTAGACACTCTGGCTTGATGGTAGATTTTGAGTTTTCTAGTATATCTGGTTGACCAGGTACATAAATTGAGGGCCAGAAACTCACTGCCATATCCTTGATTAATTCTGGAATTAAAATAATTTGAAAAGGAAATAGCTTACTGTTTAGTAAAATTGATCTGGGTTATGGGGAAAGACGTATTTTTAAATGAATGTTTTTGGGGGTTATTGTTCAGTAAGGTGATCAATTATGTGATGGAATATGTGATGGATTTGTTAAAAATGTGTGTTTTAACGTTAAATAGAAAAGGACCCTTAGACCAGGGATTGGTTCACAGGCCAAATCTTGCCTGATATTGTACAACCCAGAACTAAGAATGGTTTTTATATTCCCAAATGGTTAGGGGAAAATAAATCGAAAGAACAGTATTTCATGACACATGGAAATTTTCTGAAATTCAGATATCAGTGTCCATAATTCTTTGCAATCCCATGGACTGTAGTCCACCAGGTTCCTCTGTCCATGGAATTCTCCAAGCATTACTGGAGTGGATAGCCATTCTCTTCTCCAGGGGATCTTCCCAACCCAGGGATCGAACCCGGGTCTCCTGCATTGCAGGCAGGTTCTTCACCATCTGACCCCAAGGGAAGCCCCAAATAAAATGTTATTGGAACCCAGCCATGCCCATTCAGTTACCATATGATCTGTGGCTGCCTTCTAGGCAGAGCGGAGTATTTGCACCACAGACAGAATTGCCCACAAAACTCTTTGGCTTTTTACAGAAATAGTTTTCAACCTCTGATCTAAACCAAGAGGGAGATACTGACTTTCCCATGTTTGTGAAGCATTATTTCATTTTATTGAACACCTACTGTGTAAAAAGTACTTTTCCAGACCTTGCTCCAGTGAATTCTCCCCAAGAACTTTCCAGCAATCGTCACATAACTCATCCGAAATCACCCAGATAACGGGAGTCTGTTGGCCTTGAGAAAACAATTCTCAGTTTACTTTCCCCAGCTATGCAGGGATTCTCATTTTAAACCTCCTCTGTACCTGTTATCTTTATCCATTTGAGCAGCTTTTAAATATAATTTTATGTCAAGTGTTGGCTCATCTACCTTTAATTTTTATGGAAAGACTCAGTGAAAGTAAAGATCAGAAGCACAATGGAGATAAATCTGTTTTATTGTAAACTTAGATCATTAACTTTAACTGTTCCACATGACTGCCTTCTCTGCAGGTTGAAGCCCAGAGCTTTAATTATTCGTATGCAGCTATGATAGATAGCATTTTACTTGAATAATATTTATGCTGTGGTTTTTTTTCATGCTGTATTTTGTGAGATAAAACTTGGGGATAAGTGTAGTTGGAACTGTGAAAACATTTTGTTTTTTAAAAATGTACATGTAATTCACTTTCCAGTTTTTGATAATTGCATATGTGTGTCAAGGCAGCAGAGTTGTGCGTGTGTGATTAATAAAGGTTGAATTAACAGAATTTCCTGTTTTAAGTAAAGGTTTTTGGTTTGTGGGATTTTTCTTGCCAGTTCATCATTTGAGTTTACTTTGGAGATTATTAGACCACTTTGGATATGTATGCCCCCCTCAAAATATGACTGTAGGAGTTCAGGACACGCTACCCCAAAATGTGCCACTATGGCATAAGGATTTTTGTGAGCTGAAGACAATTAAGTAGCAGATAAAAGAAAAGCACTCTGTCTTTTGTTACCCCTCTATTTGCCTAAAAGCAGGATGAGTGCTAAGTCACTTCAGTCGTGTCCGACTCTTTACGACGCAATGAACTGCAGCCTGCCAGGCTCCTCTGTCCATGGGATTCTCCAGGCAAGAATAGTGGAGTGGATTGCCATGCCCTCCTCCAGGGGATTTTCCTGACGCAGGGATCGAATCTGTGGCTCCTGCATTGCAGGTGGATTCTTTACCACTGAGCCCCAGGGGAAGCCCCAAAAGCAGGATACAAATTTACAAAAGTGCCCCCTTTCTATCAAGAGGAAGGGACAAAGGTTAATTCCCAGAGACAACTTCAGGCCCAATCAGCCTGTAAATAACAAATTTTACTAACTAGCCTTTGGCTCCACCCTTGAAAGCCTACAACTGTTTTCCTCTATCCTGTCATTTCTCCAGAGATTTATTGTTCTTTATTGAAGATGCTATGTAAACTGACACTTTAAGCCACTCTCAGTTATCACTTCTCTCTGAGATATACATGAGAAGTTTATTACAACATCTGTTTTTCTCTTGTTAATCTTTTATGGCAGTGGTCTCAGCCAAGAACTCAGAAAGGTAGAGGGAAAATTATTTCTCTGCTACATGTATGAACAATGCTCCTTTGATTCATCTGTGAATCTCTTGGGCAGGGAGCCAGCCTATGAAATTTGGTACCCTAACACATTCATACAGGAGGGACTGTAATAGCAAAGAAACTTATATTCTATTACAAGTTAATCAGACTTCCCTGGTAGCTCAGTGGTAAAGAATTTAATTTGCCTGTCAATGCAGGAGACATGTGTTCAACCCTTAGGTCAGGAAGATCCCCTGGAAAAGAAAATGGCAACTCACTCCAGTATTCTTGTCTGGAAAATCCCATGGATGGAGAAGCCTGGTGGGCTACAGTCTGGAGGGTCGCAAAAGAGTCAGACAAAGTCAGACACAACTTAGAGACTAAACAATAGCACCAAGTTAAGCTTAAATTATTTGTAATGGCTCATCTCTGAGAACCCTGCTTCCCAGGTAATAAGCATTAAGCTAAAATACCTTTGTTTAGCTCAGAGGAAATATCCTGACCAGGCCCATCTGTGAATGGCTGGAGGGAGGAAGAAACCTACACACCCTTTCACAGAGGCTGATGGAAACCAGGAAGTGTTTGAGTTTACTCTCTCCTCTTTTAGTATAAAAGAAGGCTAAATTCTAACTCAAGCAAGATAGTTCTTTGGAGCATGAGCCCACCATATTCGCAGACTGCTGCCTTTCTGAATAAAATCATTATTTCTTGCCCCAACAACCCGTCTCTCAATTTTTGGCCTATGTATGGAGAGTGGTAGGAGCTTAGACTCTATTGAGTCTAAGGTTACTAAGTACAGGCTTACTGAGTCTAAGCCTGTCCCATGGCTTGGGCTAATTACATGCTTGCTGAATTAAACTGGAATTTACCTGGGTTTGCAGGTGTGGCTGCCTAAGAAAGGAGGATCCTCCAGCTTTCTCAAGTTCACCAGTGTCTCTCTGCTACACAGGCCACTGTTATCCATTATGTACTTTTTTCAAAGCTTGGGTTTTTTGGCTACAGAAATGTATGAGGAAGACATTTTTTGAAACCCTGCTATTCAGATAAAATCACTTAATTATTTAGACAGCATATCTTATACTTTCATGCAGTGTTCGTTTATATTTTCAAAATTTTCACGTAGGCCTCACTGAATCCAAGTTACATCAGTAGGCTTTGAACAACATAAGAAAAAATAGCATTCTTTGGAAAAAAGAACAGCATTCCTCGATACCCATCTCCCTTTATCATTCCATTTATTCCATGCGTTTCTCTTAATCTGCTTTTGATTTTTAAAATTACTTTACCAGGAAAAATGATCCACTTACCTCTTGTTGACCTGAAACAAACTTTAGTTAGGACGAGCAGAGAACTAACCGTAATTTGAGATCTGCAACCATGGCCAGCTGCATCAAGTCAAGTCCCTGCACCTCAACAGAAGAAAAATGCTTTTATAGGGAGGAAACGGAAGTTGGGCTGGTTAAAGAGTTCGTGGCTTTTCATTGGCTGAGTCCTTATCAGGAAAGAGAGGCCTTCCTCCTGTAGGGCTCTGCTATCATCACAGTGCATGAAAGCGCCCTCTTCTGGTCGCCTGACTTTATTGATGTTTCTGTTTATTTTTTACACTGAATTTGTGGGTTTGTTCCATGCTTAGTCTAGGCCTTCACTTGGAAGTGTATTTTCTTCTTCCTACTATTTCTAGCAGTAAATTTTCACCTGTTACAGTTTCTTTATCTCTGACTTAGCTTGCAACAAATTAAAATGCAAACTAGTGTGGTTTTCATTTCATTTTCATCAAACTAGTGGGAAATCTGGGGGAAAAAAATTGGTCATGCTAGGTGTGAATATTGAAAGGCTATATTCTATTTGTATGTTATTTATAAGTAAGTGGAAGTGGGTTTGGAAATGGGTGGTCTGTAAATCTACCTATAATCCATCCATTTTATCAGCTAACCAGGAAGGAGCGGCCACAATTTAGAGCACAGACAACACCACTGTCCCAGTGGGTTAGTGGGCAAGAGTTCAAGTGTTCTGTCAGATTATATTACATTACATTATATTCTTAGGACACAGTCTCTGTTGAAACTACTCACCTCTACTCTTGTAGGACAAAGGAATGAATGAATGTGTCTGTGTTCCAATAAGACTTTATTTAGGGACACTGACATCATTGGAAGGACTGATGCTGAAGCTGAAACTCCAATACTTTGGCCACTTGATGCAAAGAACAGACTCATTGGGGAAGACCCTGATGCTGGGAAAGACTGAAGGCAGGAGAAGGGGATGACAGAGGATGAGATGGTTGCATGGCATCACCTACTCAATGGACATGAGTTTGAGTGAACTCCAGGAGTTGGTGATGGACAGGGAGGCCTGGCGTGCTGCAGTCCATGGGGTCGCAAAGAGTCGGACATGACTGAATGACTGAACTGAACGGACATCTGAATTCCATCTGCCTTGTGAGTTTCAAGCGTCACAGAAATGTATGATTTTTTTCACCCATTTAAAAATGTAATACCCATTGTTAACTCACTGGCTGCACGAAAACAGGTCATGGGCCAGTCTGCTCCCTCCTCTCCGGGAAATGCCTCTACACAGAGGTATAAAGAATGAATATCACCCCAACCCACACAACAGCATGGAGGCATTACAGAGAATACAGACACCTTTATTCAGATTAGCACATACATTTAATAGTGTTATATTAGAAATGATACCTTGTCAATACATGGGGAAAAGACATTAAAACAAACAAAAAAAAAAAGTAAAGAAAACCAAGACTTCAGCCAAAGTCCATGATGGTTTGGTCACACACAGAAAAGAACAGTACTGCCCCTTCTCTCTGCCCATAATGGAGGTGGTGTTGGCATGCCACATGGTATTACTCCTTACGTCACTGTGTCTTTTTCACCAAGTTCCTTAGTCACACACATGCTTGACCTCTTAATACTGTGGGTTTGAATGCTCTGCCATTGATTTTTTTAGCCAGCAACTAATAGTCTGGTCATCTTGTGAGCCCTGCCACTGGCCTCTCCCACATTCTTGGGCCCTGCTTTGCTCATCTAAGCTCCTGCAGAGCTTCATCTTCCCAAGACCCTTAATGCAAAGCACACAAGTGGGGAATGCTGGCTGCATTCCACCTCACGGTTGGCTCCTCTGATGAGAAGTGGGATAACAGGAGAGGACTCACTTTCTGATCGCTGGTGTGATGTTTATGTTTGATCCACCACAGATTCAAGATCCATCAGTGGTAGAAGGATCAGACCCGCTGGGCTGGAGACAGGGTCAGAAAGGGAGCAGTGGCAAGAGCAGTGCTCAGCCACCCAGAGGGGCAGCCTCGGGTATGATCCCGCAAAAAAGATGAAGTCTTCTTCCCCTTTGCCTTCTGCTCCCTTCACAGAGGGAATTCTTGGTCCTAGGAACCAAACTTCCAAGTGGTCCAAAAGACCCACCAGAATTTGCCCTCCAATAACTGGGCATGGGAGTCCTTTGTGTATAGGTGAGGAGGGTGGAAGGTATGGACCTTGCAGCTTACAAAATCTGCATTCGATTCCTATATCCACCACTGACTGGCCATGACCATGAGCAAGTTACTTAAACTCTCTGGGCCTTTATTATGTTCAATATGAGAATAATAGCTACCTTTCCAGCTTGATTATAAGGATCAGTAGAGTATGTAAAATACATATATTATGTACATAGATAGCACTTAACACATGATCACTCCTCCATCACTGCACTCTGCCGACATCATATTTAGGCTGCCATCCTCTGTGCCAGAAATTTCCAGTTGTGCACGAAAATAATATAACTGGCCACTGGGTAGGGCAGATTTTAAGTTTATGAAGCTAAATATTTATGGAAAAAGCATCACATTCTCCTTCTAACACCATCAATAGGACTGAACTGGCTGGCTAGACAGAAAGCGTACATATAAAGAAATGCTTAAAAATAAAATCATACCTGTATGCTTTTTACTTTTGCCATTTCCCAGAAAACAGAATAATTAAAAACAAGACGGTCTCAAGAGGATGCATATTAGCAGCCAGAACAACAGCACCGGAAAGCTTCGTTTTTTTCAGTGGCCCACGGGAACTGTGTTCTCTATTGTCCTGTCCTGATGATTTAAACCTCATGATTTAATGGTCTTGCTTCTCCACTTAATCATAGCAAAGCAATCCCGGTTTCCCTCTCCTGTGACAAAAGCTTGTGCAACAGAATATTGCTTAAATGTGGTCATGCTTGATGCCACAGCCCTGGTTCTGTCTGCGTCTCTCATGCTGATCTCTTCATAAAGAATGCCAAGGGTACCGCCCAGGCCATCAGCCTCAGGACCACGGTGGATGGCAAAGGATCAGCAGCCAGCTGAGTTCTCAGGCTACAGTTCACTGTAGTTCCTTGCTCTAGGATGCGGCTTTGAGGTTAGAGATGCTTTAATTTTTTTCATACATTTAAAACAAGCTATTTAGTAGAAAATGGTGGAATAAATATAGTTTTAAACAAATTAAGTGGATATCTATGCCATGTTATTAGGAAGAGTAACTACAGGGGCTGAGTATCAGAAGCATACCATTCTCATTAAGACTTGTGGTATTTCAGAGTTTGGGAATACACTCAGCCCTCTCCCTTACCACTTCTGCATCCACGGGGCCCACATCCCTGACCATGTATATTACAAAGTTGCTGAGTCTTTATTCCTATTGGTGGAGGTCCAAACGCATGGCCTATTGCACATGATAAACCACTAATGAATTACTAATCACTTTTCTTGTGTTTCCTGTAAACTGGAGCTGAGAGAGGCCTCAGCAATAGTTTGTTTTTCTTGGAGAAAGAAAAGGTAAAACCTTTTAAAATGTTATCTTCGATTTTCAACCCACAAGTCAGCAAACCCCACCTCCCTCTCTGTTGCTTCTGGTCCTCAGAATACAATTCTTACTGAGCTTTCAAACTTCCTAGAGCTGCTCGCTAGAAACAGCACAGAAATGGTGGTTGGCCGTCTCGAAGCAGCAAAAACAGGAGACCTCAGCCCTGTACGTGTGTCTCTTCGGCACAGGAAACTGGCTGGACAGAGGGCAACCCGCACCGCAGATAAATCAGCTTTAATACACACAGACCTCAGGCTCCAAGGCTCCTATGACAGAAACCATGCTGGGAAAGTCCCCTTTAAAGGCAATTACTGCTCCTAAGAGAAGTCAGTCCTCTCTGCATCTGTACTGAACTCACCTTCCCCAGGTGTCTGCAGACAGAAACAGATGCACCTTTTTCTTAACATAGGAATATAACGCTATGTTAGCTACAAAAACACAGAGCTCTTTTAAGCATATACCTTAGCGTCTTACCCCACCTTTACTCCTACTAACAAGCATCTCAGTGAAAAGAGCATTGTTTTCATTCTGTGTCTCGAAAACCCCAAGAAGACAGGTCTTTTCTATGGGGACACACCTCCAACCCAGTGTGAAAGGACAGGAACACGCTATTCTAACAAGAGTGAGTTTTGTCTGTAACTCCCACCAACTCTGCGGGATTAAAGGATTCCTGTAGACGTCCTTCTGTTTCACAACCAATCGCTCCATTATCTGTCCTTTGAGCAATAGCTGAAAGAAACTCCGTTTCTGATGGATCCGTTCATGGAAACCTTCGGATTCCCCCGCTCCATCCTCTCTCGGCTGAAGATTGTATCCTGGTCACTGTCAAACTCAGACTCGGACACCATCAGGCTGGAGTTGTGCTCTGTGCTCCGGTGCTTGATACCTAGGGAGAAGCAGACAGACGCCTCTGGAGGGGAGCGGCATTCTCCCGCCCCGCCATCCATCATTCTGGTCCCGAGCACGGAGCCCTGCGCTCTGCACCTACAAAGCCATCACTTACGAGGCAGCAGGTGCTTGGGGTTTCCCTGCGGGTGTTAACAGGGACTGTGGAATCACTCCTGAGCTTGAGCCCAAGCTTTGTCACTCATCAGCTGCGTTCTCACAGGGTGACTCTTGGACATCGGGATTAAACACTGGCAAGGCACTGGGGAACTGTCTTGGACACTTACCATATTTGGGCCTCAGCTCCATTCTTTCCTGGTCGTCCATGTTGTCCAGGATGGTGTACTTTGTTTTCTTCCTTATTTTAGTCCTTTTCCGTCTGAAAAAGACAAAGAAAAAGGTCAACTCAGATTCTCAGAGAGATAGGTGGGATCCAGGATTTAAAACACGTGGAAATGTTTTAAAACACTTTTTAAATGAATTTAAAACACTAAAGGAAATGCTTTGCCTTTAGAATGCTATTACATTTTATCAATTGGCATCTTTTATTAATGATATGTGGGGCTTCCCTGGTGGCTCAGATGGCAAAGAATCTGTCTGCAATGTGGGAGACCCAAGTTTGAGCCCTAAGTTGGAAAGATCCCCTGGACAAGAGAATAGTAACGCACTCCAGTATTCTTGCCTGGAGAATTCCATGGACAGAGGAGCCCGGAGGACACGACTGAGTGTCTAACACACAAACAATCTTCTTTATTAATGATGTGTGTCACAGCCCAATCTGGGTTTGGTGAGTCTGAGATACATCATGTACCTTTTTTTTTTTTTAGCTTTTTATTTGATATTGTTGTTATTTAGTTGCAAAGTCATGTCCAACTCTTTTGTGACCCATGGACTGTAGCTGGCCAGGCTTCTCTGTCCATGGATTTCTCCAGGCAAGAATACTGGAGTGGGTTGCCATTTCCTTCTCCAGGGGATCTTCCTGACCCAGGGATTGAGCCTGCACCTGCATCTCCTGCATTAGTAGGTGGATTCTTTACCACTGACCCAACCAATTAACAATTTTGTGATAGTTTCGGGTGAACAGCGAAGGGACTCAGACATACATATACATGAATCCATTCTCTCCTAAACTTCCCTCCTGTCCAGGCTGCCATATAACGCTGAACAGAGTTCCATGTGCTGTCCAGCAGGACCTTGCTGGTTATCCATTTTAAATACAGCGGTGTGTACCTGTCCATCCCAAAGCCCCTAACCATCTCTTCCCCCTCATCCTTCCCCCAGACAAACATAAGTCCGTTCTCTAAGTCTGTGAGTCTCTTTCTTATTTACGCCATGCATCCTGAAGAAACACATGTCAGAGTAGCACTGCTGTTATCACCTAACTGCAGGCTCTCACCTAAGCCTCAGGCTGAGGTGCAGGGACCTTTCCAGCAACTCTGTGTGTTGGCCCAGCAAGCTTTTCTCCATGAGGAATTCCTTCCTCAGAAAAAGCTGGATGAACAAGTTTCCCCCTGAACCTACACCACCCTGGGATGTCCGAATATGCAAGAATGACAAGATGACATAACTAGCAATCAGAAAAAAAAATCAAGAGAAATTATAATAAATTCTCCCAAAGGAATAAGCAATAACTCAATCCTTCATTTTTTCACAACACATCAAGACACGCAGGCTGATCCTATGGACCTCACCCTATGCTTTAGAGGATAATTTCAAAATATACATCAACACTATGGTAAGATTTGTAGAGAACAAACAAAGGCAATATTCTGAGAACTTGGTGATTAAGAGCATGGGGTTCCAACTCTGAGTTTACTAGCTGGGTAACTGTGAGGCCATTTTTTGTCATCTCTTTGACTCCATGTTCCCACCTGTAAAATGGGAATAAGAACAGTTCCTCTCTCATATGACTGATGGGAAAACTCATAAGATAACACACAGAAAGCACTTAGAAGCATTCATTATAATGGCAAGCACTTAATAAATGCTCAGTCACTCTTGTCATCATTGTCATCTACTTGATACAAATGTCACAAAGCTGTAGAGTTTGGAAAGCCAAGCACAGCAGGGTGACCTTCATCCCAGATGGTTCTGGGAAAATATAATGGGATAGAGGCTGCTAAGTACCTCTTCCTATGCACTCGTTCACTGGTCCTACCTTTGGAAAAGTAATCACAAATAAAACTACAAAAATTGATAAGTGATCTCTGAAAAATAACTATTATTATGGTATACCATTATGTTTTGTTTATCAAATCTTCTTCGGAGAGCATTCATAGAGTTCCATGTAGGAAAGTGGACCCAATGCTGCCTTCTAAGGACTTGAGTAATCATTATTCTTATGAATGTCCTCACAGAGGGTTGGGCATGGGGTTCTGGAAGGTTCGGATCATAAGGTAAGTCTGGGGCTCCTCAGCAATCAGCTTCATGGGAATAAAAAAAAAGAAGGAAAAACCTAAAGCAAAACTTCTCTTTGGTGATCAGATCAGATCAGTCGTTCAGTCTTGTCCGACTCCTTGCAACCCCATGAATCGCAGCACGCCAGGCCTCCCTGTCCATCACCAACTCCCGGTGTTCACTGAGACTCACGTCCATCGAGTCAGTGATGCCATCCAGCCATCTCATCCTCTGTCGTCCCCTTCTCCTCCTGCCCCCAATCCCTCCCAGCATCAGGGTCTTTTCCAATGAATCAACTCCTCGCATGAGGTGGCCAAAGTACTGGAGTTTCAGCTTTAGCATCATTCCTTCCAAAGAAATCCCAGGGCTGATCTCCTTCAGAATGCACTGGTTGGATCTGCCTGCAGTCCAAGGGACTCTCAAGAGTCTTCTCCAACACCACAGTTCAAAAGCATCAATTCTTCGGCGCTCAGCTTTCTTCACAGTCCAACTCTCACATCCATCCATGACCACAGGAAAAACCATAGCCTTGACTAGACGAACCTTTGTTGGCAAAGTAATGTCTCTGCTTTTGAATATGCTATCTAGGTTGGTCATAACTTTCCTTCCAAGGAGTAAGCGTCTTTTAATTTATGTCTGCAGTCACCATCTGTAGTGATTTTGGAGCCCAGAAAAATAAAGTCTGACACTGTTTCCACTGTTTCCCCATCTATTTCCCATGAAGTGGTGGGACCAGATGCCATGATCTTTGTTTTCTGAATGTTGAGCTTTAAGCCAACTTTTTCACTCTCCACTTTCACTTTCATCAAGAGGCTTTTGAGTTCCTCTTCACTTTCTGCCATAAGGGTGGTGTCATCTGCATATCTGAGGTTATTGATATTTCTCCCGGCAATCTTGATTCCAGCTTGTGTTTCTTCCAGTCCATCTTTGGTGATGGTGCCACTTAAAGTTTTGCATTTAGGAAAAAGAATTCAGGTAGATTTGTTGCTTCACAGATGTAAACTAATGAAAACCTACCGTTTGGATCAGTATATTCTAGAACTCCTTTCTCTACTGAGAGTGGATTAGGCCACTTAGGTAGTGTTCTAGTGAGTGTGACGTGAGACTGGTAGAAAAGAGGATTAGATTTGATACAGAAGCATTGAATGTTCTAGAAAATATGACAGCTGCAATGAAAAAAAAGTTGCCTCTAGTATTATTCCATTTAACTAGTAGGCACGTAAGCCCTGTGGGGGAGAATGTATTATCATGTGGTTTTAAACTTGAGTCTCTCTTCATAAAAAGAGGGATTGTCAAAAGTTGAGCAGTTTCACAAACCCGAGCAACAGCCCTTAAACCTATCATATCACCTTTAATGCTGCATCTTTATTTTCAAAGAAATAAATAAGCATGCCAGGTACCTCTTACAGCAGCAGATGCAAAGCCACGTCAACCCCCCTGTTAGCACAATGAGGGCGAGCGCCAATATTGTCACATAGAATACGCTCCACTCTGAAAAACAGGAAGACCAGAGAGGACATGTTACATACCCTTTGCAAAACAGCTTTATTTCAATAACTCTCAATGAATATTTCTGAATCCTTACAAGCAAAGGCCATCCGTGGTGTTGTGACCACCTAACCAGGCTGGCTGCAGGGCCTGGTAAAATACTAACAAACCAAGAACAACTTAAAACCATCCTACATTTGTCCAACTGGTTCAGAAGAAACTGAAAAAAATAAACTCATCAATTAAGAAGGTTTCTTAAACACCCAGGTAAGGCACACCTAAACATTCATTCTAGAAACACAGAACTTCAAAACTGGTTCTGGTCTGGTTTCAATAAAGCAAATAAGGTGTTTATTTGTATGGCTGCCTGTGACATGAAGGTACTTATCATAGAGCCTGACAGTCATTCAGAAACGATTTCATCTTCACTTCTCTTCTTCTACATCCTTACAAAAATCCAGTGTAAAAAGCGTTGCAACAACCCAGGGAGAGAGAAACCAATGGAGCAAAGACACAGGGTTTAACTCCATTAAACGTTACAACACTACTTGGAATAATGATTCAAGGGCTGGTTATTTTCAAATTTTTAAGAAATAGAAACAGGAACATAATTTGGCAGGGAGCTCATCATAATTTTTCTGCCAATTATGTCCATCTGCATCCCCAAGAAGACAAAATGACTCTTAGAAACAGACTGGCATTAAAACACAGTTTCCTCCTCAGATGAGACAGGCAGTGGCTCAGGCAGACGCTGGCTGAGATGGTGGCTCCAATGTCTGGAGCCTGCTTGGGCAGACAGCCTGGTGAGTGGGTCAACCTTCTTGCTCATCTGATTCCAGCCAGGTCTACACCAAGGGGCCACTTCACCAGAAGGTCACACCCAGTTCAAGCCAAGGCAGGTACAGTCCAGACATGGGATCCATGTAGCCCAAAGCGACCTTCTCAGCAATGGTTAGCAACATCTGCTTTGCCGGGGTGAATTTCCTCAGCAGGAAGTTTTAAGGAAAAACCTTAAACACACCCCCAAGGTGAATTGTGGGAATATGTTGACCCATCACCACATGAGCTGGTGCAATGGGCTTTGGCTTTACATCTGTACAGTCAGGCAGGTCTTTCTGACAGTTCAGAATGATTTGTCTGAAGCCTCCTCTCCTGGAGCCACCCACCATGCCAGGACTCACCACAGTTGCTTTCCCCATCCCGGATATAACGCTGGATCAGGTTCTCCATCCACAGCTGGGAGCAAATACAGCGCTTTGTGATGGGGTCACAGTGACCATGGCCAGAACACTTCAGAAGGCATCCTGCAAGGAGGCGAGTGAGGCAGAGGTCATCATGGAGCAAAGGAGGCTCCCTGGCTTCAGCTGTGTCTTTTTCTTCCATAGACCCTGAAGAGAGGCACCTTGTTGAGTCAAGTGCCTCTTACTGTATGGACAGTGGTCCAGGGATGGTCTCTCATACTGACAATCTCATCAGGAAGTGAATGGCAGAAACATGTCAACACCGGCACCATGAAGCAAAAGCCTTAAACACGTAGCGGAAATGCAGCACCCTCTGGCCCAAGAATGATAAATTCTAATGATTTATCCAGTGAAAATGATTGGGGATGTGCACAAAGGTTTATCTACATTGTGTATGTGTGTGCTCAGTTGCTCAGTCGTGTCTGACTCTTTGTGACCCCATGGACTGTAGCCCATCAGGCGCCTCCATCCATGGGGTTCTCCAGGCAAGAATACTAGAATGGGTTGCCATTTCCTTCTCCAGGGAATCTTCCTGACCCAGGGATCGAACTCAGGTCTCCTGTGTTACAGGCAGATTCTTTACTGTCTAAGCCACCAGGGAATACTCTCTCCTCATTGGTTTCCAATTGCTGCTGTAACAAATGACTGCAAACTTGAAGGCTTAAAACAACGTACCATTATTTAAAAATCAACCTGACAGTCTGCGAGTAGAGAATTAGTTGTATAAACTGTGGAACATATCCAGGATGGAGTGTTCACTATGTGACCACGAATATCTTACTGAGGGATAAATTCTAAAAGATTTGAGAAAATGATCGTAATATGGTTTGAAGCTAAAAAAGCAGATTTAAAAATATGTATCAAATTATCCTGATTGCATTATATGTGTCTAGAGATGGGGGAACTAGAAGGAAAAACATCAAATTATTAACAAAAGTTATCTTTGAATGGTGGGAATTCTAGACTGTAGAATCTAGAGGATTATACTAGGATTATTCTAGTTTTTTGTCGTCTTGTGTATTCCAAATTTCCTCCAATAAACAAAGATTACTTTTGTATCAAGAAAAAAGTTCTTAAAAATAATTTACTCCACATTACAAATAAAGTCAACTGTGGTTAGAGACACATCTGAGACAAATTAAATTTTACTATCAAATATTATCACAGTCCCTAGTGTCTACTGAAATGATCCTTTTAACATAATAAGGTATTCATGTCCCTCGGAAGGTGGGGACAGAGACCTGGGATAAAGACTACATTTCTATCCACACACGTGAATGGATTTGGTACCAGGAAGAGGCGGCAAGCAAGTGGTTAGGAAAAGAGGTCCCACTGGAAGGCACTATAAGCTATCTTAAATTTCCAACGGGCTTCCCTGGTGACTTGGATGGTAAAGGATCAACCTGCAATGCAGGAGACCTGGGTTTGATTTCTGGGTTGGGAAGATGCCTTAGAGAAGGGAATGACTACCCATTCCAGTATTCTTACCTGGAGAATCCCATGGACAGAGGATCTTGGCAGGCTATAGTCCATGGGATCCCAAAAAGTCAGACATGACTGCATGACTAACACTTTTACTTTTCCTAATGGCTCAACAGTGAAGAATCCACCTGCAATGCAGGAGACACCAGTTCAATCTCTGGGTCAGGAAGATCCACTGGAGAAAGAAATGGCAGCCTACTTCAGTATTATAGCCTGGGAAATCCCACGGACAAGAGCCTGGAGGGCTATAGTCCATGGGGTCGCAAAGAGTTGGACATGACTTAGCAACTTAAGAATAACAAAATTCCCAATAATCTACATAACATCTATTCACAACCTAAGCCACAGTGTCCCAGGTCAATCAATTTTCCAGCTATTAATACTTATCTGTCTTTAACAACATTCTGACTGTTTAAGTCTGAAATTTCCAACAATGACCAGGGTGTGAGACTATAGTTTTAAAAACGAACCATGACTTGTTTCTCTTCAGGTTCCCTCAAAGAGAAAGCACAGTTGGCAAATGTATGTTGCAGAAACCGACTTAAGAAGTAAATGCAAAACAAATCCCTGAATGCTAAAGTGAAGCTGTCCACATGTTTTCTTTCTGTGCCAGCAAAATGAAGCCCTGGTTAGCAAATCTGATTCTTTTAGAATATTCCCATAGGAGTTGACATGGAGAAATTAGAAAGATAATTAAATCCTGAACTTTATTTCCAATTAATTCAAAAAAGACTATGAGACCTGCTATAGTCCTGCCATATTGGAACCAAATCATATTTCACCTCCTCCAAGAAATCTTTTCCTTTAATCTGGTTAGGTACTTATGTTTCTGTGATATTACCATTGCGTTTAATTGGATGGCATGTCTACTGCATAGTATTTAGTGTTCATCACTCAGTCGTTTCCGACTCTGGGACCCCATGGACTGTAGCCCATCAGGCTCCTCTGTCCATGTGATTCTCCAGGCAAGAATACTAGAGTGGGTAGCCATTCCCTTCTCCAGGGGGGTGTTCTCAACCCAGGGATTGAACACAGGTCTCCTGGATTCCAGGCAAATTCTTTACCACTGAGCCACCTGGGAAGCCTTATGTCTAGTCCAGTGGAATCCAATTCTAAATATACAACAATTATATATTTATATTACTTGACCTCTAAAAATAAAGATATTTCTGATAGGGGCCATACCTGCTGTGTCAATCCTCAAGACTTTGAAAAGCAAGAAATCAGCCTTTTCCTTTGAGAGCCGCCTGTGTAGATTTCGGGCCACTTCGGCAGCTTTGAGGACCTTGAAAGGTGGCCCAGTCTGTACATAAAACACAATCACGGTGCTGCAGAGGAGACAGAGAGGGGCCAGCCACATGGTTAGCCAGTGACCGGCGTGACATATCCACTCCAGCCATGGGACCTGCTGAGAAGGCAGACGGCCACAGCTCCATGGCCTGGCAAGGACACGGGTGTATCCTGGGGGCCAAGGAGTTGATCGGCTTCTCGTCACAAATAAAGGCTCTTTGGTCCCAGAATTCAACTGATGAGGGGAAGATCTTCAGATAAACGGAGCAATGTGTGACTGCATGCATGCTAAGTCACTCAGTCATGTCTGACTCTACTACCCCGTGAACTGTAGCCCACCAGGCTCCTCTGTCCATGGGGATTCTCCTGGCAAGAATACTGAAGTGGGTTGCCATGCCCTCTTCCAGGGCATCTTCCTGACCCAGGGATCGAACCTGCATCTCTTACATCTCCTGCTTTGGCAGGCACCTGGGGGGCCCAGAGCAATGTGTACAAACGGACACAACGACACACAGCATGAGAACCTTCAGATGCATCTTCATTTTTACCTTTTCGCTGAGACATGATATACTTATGATAAGAGTCACTGTTCTAAAGTAAGCGTGTGTCTCAGTGTCCTTTAGCGTATTCACAAAGTTGTGCGTTTCCAGAACGTTTCCATCATCACAGAGACTCCACACTCATCAGCAACCATTCCCAGGACTCCAGCTCCTGCCAACTACTCATCTATTTTCAGTCTCTGTGGATTCGATTATTCTGGACTTTTGATATACATGGAATATGCATGAGGCATTTTGTGCCTGGCTTCTTCCACTTTGTATAATGTGTTCACAGTTCACCCAAGTTGTAGCATGTATTTCCCCCTCCTTCGAAATGCCAACTATTATTCCACTGTATGAATAGGTATCTTTTATCCACTTATCAGTCGATGACATTTGGACTGTATCTACTTTGGGGCCATATGAATAGCACCACTGCCAATGTCCACATCCTGGATTTTGTAAGGATATACGTGTATCCTTTCTCGTGCGTATATATCTAGGAGTGGAATTACTGAGTCGTATGGTAATTCTATGTTTAGCATTTTGAAAAACTGTGAAAGTGTTTCCCTCAGTGGTTGCATCATTTCACATTCCTACTGGCAACATATGGGTGTTCCAATTTCTCCATATACTTGCCAACATTTGTTACAGTCTCTTCTGGATTAAAGCCATCCTGGTGGGTATGAAGTGGTATCTCCACGTGATTCTGATTTGCATTTCCCTACTAACTAATGATGCTCAACCTCTTTTCATGTGTTCATTAGCCACTTGTATATCATCTTTGGAGAAATTTCTATTCAAATCTATATTACTCTCCAAATGTTGCCATAAAAATCATACCACAAATTGGGTGTATAAAGGTTTTTTAAAAATTCAATTAAAACTATAAATCCTATAAGAAATCAATGCAGAGGTTGAACCTTACAGACCCTCAGGAGGTGGTTGGTGGTTTAGTCACTAAGTCGAGTCCAACTCTGGGACCCCATGAACTGTAGCCTGCCAGGCTCCTCTGTCCGTGGGATTCTCCAGGCAAGAATATTGGAGTGGGTTGCCATTTACTTCTCCAGGGGATCTTCGTGACCCAGGAATCGAGCCCGGGTCTCCTGCATTGCAGGCAGATGATTTACCAACTGAGCTATGAGGGAAGTGTAAATCCAAGGTCCTCTTAGAGTGGGAGAAGTCTCAGTCCCATGAACATGAGGCACGAATGGAATCCGGCTATGAAACATGCCCTGGGCATGCCCCAGACCATTTGCATGCCCTCTGTTGATACCAGAACTAAAACCCAGCTCCCTCTGATGGTCCCTAACTCCTTCAGTCAGAACATTCTCAATCAGCAAACATTTACTGAGCCTTGCGGGAAGGACCTCTATAATCATGCCCTTGCTGCTGCCCTTTGAGGAAAAAAAAAAAAGAATACAAATGGGATAAACGTTGTGTGGAAAGACACAGAATGAGAGAGGAGACCAACACCATCAGGCTGGACTGTGCGCCTCCTACCTGAGGTCTGAGTGGGCCTGAATCTTCTGAACCCTGATGTCTGAGTCCAGCACGTTCAGCAGCGCCGCCAGCTGCCTCACGAGGGTGTCCTTGTGCTGCTCCGTCAGCTGCCCAACGCCGACCTGCAGGATCAGCTCCACCAGGCCGCCCTTCTTCGGGTCTGGGGAAATGAGAAGACACAGGCTTTGTTTCCACTTGAAAACCCCAGGCTTGATAACAGGAGGCGCAAGGCCTGCCCAAGAGTCACAGAGCTTTAAGTGACCCCTGTGTTGGGTTCTACACTTGGGTTCTACGGCTCAGGTCAATTCTCCCAAAAGCCACAGAGGCCACTGTCTGTGAGGACTTCTTCCCTGTTTTATATCAGCTCGCTGTCTACTAATTTTTCTCCAGATGATAGACAGGTATGCTTAGTCAGCCTTGGGGCTCACTTAACATTCTGGGACCTCACACACCTACCCTGACCCAGAAAGAGAACTCAGTCCCTGAGGGCTGTTCATGCCAGAGCTTGGTGTGGCCACCTCACTGGAGCTACCCTCCTGGCGCTCCCAGGAGTGAAGCGCTCATGTCCACCTCACGAGGTCTTTTGTCTTTGAAAGACCTCTTTGTCTTCTGGTAGGAAAACCAAAGTGACCAAGCAGTCTTGCTGTCAGGCCCAGTTCTCCCTAAGAGTTCAGAGGCTGGATCTGTTGGGGGATAGATGACCACGTGTAGAGAAAACCACAGGTGGGCTTGGCCTCCCACACTGGGTTCCATTGCCACCTGTAAAGAGCCCCAAAGGCAGACCCCCCCCTCCCCTGACCCCAGCTCACAGGCCAGCCCCACAAACGCAGGCCCAGAAGCCCAACGCGCACCTGGCCGCACTTCCACTGTGGCAGTGTCCGTGTCTGAGGCCCCCTGACCATCAGCAACTCGCAGGCGGAAAATGTAGATGCCCTCCACCAGGTTGGCGAGCTGCAGGGCCGAGCTGTGGTCAGAGCCGTTGATGACATCCTGAGAAATAACACGTTCACAGTCCGTACTCAGCTCCCAACCCGGGCCTCTGCGGACCCCAAACCTCAGTCTCTCGTCTTTGTCACACATGCATGATTCTAAGGGACAGGCCGAGGAGGAAGTGGGGAGGGGAGGTTAGTGAAGGTCTGGGTAATCCTCGGTGTCTCTTTCACTGCTATTTTTATGCGTTTTTAAAAAATTTTATATTTTGGTCACACCTCAGAGCATGTAGGATCTTAGTTCCCCAACTAGGGATGGAACTCATGTCCCTTGCTTTGGAAGAAGAGAGTCTTAACCACTGGACCACCAGAAAAGTCCCTCTTTCACTTTTAAAGCACCAGGAGACACAAGACTCAGACAGGACTTTGTTACAGGAGCTTCCCAAGGGCTCTGCTGCTGCTGCTGCTAAGTCACTGCAGTCGTGTCCGACTCTGCGTGATCGCATAGACGGCAGCCCCACCAGGCTCCCCCATCCTCAGGATTCTCCAGGCAAGAACACTGGAGTGGGTTGCCATTTCCTACTCCAATGCATGAAAGTGAAAAGTGAAAGTGAAGTTGCTCAGTTGTGCCCAACTCTTAGCAACCCCATGGACTGCAGCCTACCAGGCTCCTCTGTCCATGGGATTTGTCAGGCAAGAGTATTGGAGTGGGGTGCCATTGCCTTCTCCTCCCAAGGGCTCTGGGAATGACCAAATTCTACCCAGCAAAGGCAGAAACTCCTGAAATTAGGGCAAAGACCTGGAGTTTGAAGCACTCTCTCTGAAGAGTTTTCTGGGTCTTATTTTCAAAGACAGCTTTGCAGTGCGTAGGATTCCTCGTGGTGCATCATGTTCACCTTCTCTAATGACCCAAGAGCCTCAGTAGAGACATCTCTGCTGAAAACGTCTGAGAAGGATCTCCTAGACCCCTGCCCTGAACTTGCTAGCAGAAGAGGGCGTAACCAACGGTAACAAGTGCTCTGATCAGGGAGCTGTTATAATTACACTTAGAAGCCAATCCACCATCTGGCTGAACAGTATTCATTCCAGAGTTACTTTGGAAATTATAAAGCACTTTCAGTTCTTTCCCCGGGACCACTCCCTCGGTACATCTCCAAGAGTAAATTTTCATCTTTCAACTTCTTAGCAACAGCAGGAATAGAAGATGTACCTACATTTATAGCCAAAAAGGCAGGGTAATGTGGAGAAATGCCTGCTAGGAATGAAAAACCTAAGCCTATCTGGTTGGTTAAAGATGAGTTAATCAACTTTGGCCAAGTCACTTTCCATCTCTGCATCTGATTTTCTGTACTTATGCAATGGGAATGGCAATCCTGGGTCTAGTGACCTATCTGGTACAATACTGAGGAAAAGGAAAGAATCCACATGGATCAAAACAGGAATAATAGGAAAGCTGAGGAGCAGAATGAGTCCCGTGAGAAGATTCCAGGCTACGATTTCTAACTCTATCAAAGTCTGGGTGGGGAAAAAGTCAGAAAGGACTTCAAATTTATTTAAATTGAATAGCAGCTTCCTGCACTCAGCCGTCAGAGGAAACCTAGAATCATAAACATCTTAGGGGGGCATGGAAAGGGAGATGAGATCATAAGAGACACAGAAATGGAGTTAACTGTGTCCCCTCAAAGGTTGAAGTCCTAACCAATGTGACTCTATTTGAGATAAGGTCTATTATGAGGTAATTAAGGTTAAATGAGGTCATAAGGAGGAAATGGGGAAGACAGGGGATGAGATGGTTGGATAGCATCACTGACTCGATGGACATGAGTTTGAGCAAGCTCCAGGAGTTGGTGATGGACAGGGAAGCTTGGTGTGCTGCAGTCCATGGGGTTGTGAAGAGTCGGACACAACTGAGTGACTGCACTGAACTGAGGTCATAAAGGTGGGGTCCTGATCCATAGGATTAGTGTCCTTGTAAGAAGAGACACCCGAGAGCCCTGTCTCTCCCCTCTCTCCCCCCTCCTTCCTCTCCCTCTCCAGCCCTGCTCCCATGTGAAGACACAACAAGAAGGCAGTTGGAACCAGTCATCTACCACCTTGATCTTGGACCTTCCAGTCTCCAAAACTGGGAGAATATAAATATTTGTTGTTGAAGCTGCCCCTCCTGTGGTATTTTGCTATGCAGCCCTAGCAAACTAACATAGACGTAATGATTACTGGTCCAGGGGCAATTCTCTTCAAGTACTCACTCCAGCTGCTGGACTCTGGCCGTCCCGGATCCACAGATAGGACACAATTCCTTGGTCATCAGTAGACCTTGAACCATCCAAAGTAATGGAGTTATTGGGAAGCACAAGAACATGTCTGCCACCAGCCTGGGCTCTGGGAGGACTATTATTTTCTAAGTCAAATACAGCAGAAATGAAAGCAAAGAAATTGATTTAAAATACTTGTGATAAGTGTGTCATAAAATATCCATGACTATTCCATCTTGCAGATAAGTAGATTTAAAATATCCAGAAAGCATCATCTCTTGCCCAAAATACCCATAAGATAAACTAAAGACTTTCTTTAAGATCCCTTTGCACTCAGCTACTTATAATTTGGAAGCCAATATGTTGGACAGTTTTCTATCATCATTACAGTTTTTCCCTTTTTGAAAAGGGAAACCACGATCTTATTTACATTTGGGATCTGAAAAATGAAAACATTTTGGTTTAAAATATGCTCTGGATCATTCTATACTGGTCCATGCTATCTGGCCACAGAAATATTTATGTTTCTAGTCATGCCAAATTTTGATTGTGTAAATACAATAAAGAACTTGAGTCAGAAATAATTAGACCTCGTTGTTCTGACTGGGTATCAAATATAAGGAACAATGTAAAGCCATTTCTGATATAAAGAAGATGCTATGAGGCAGATGGGGTTGTTTAGATGGGATTCTGGGATTCAATAAATCAGTCAATAGAAAACGGGTGAGGATAGTCAAATATTGACCCAAAGGGTTAATTAACATCCCACTGGTCACTGGCCACTTTCGTCCTCAAAAAAGAGGCCAGAGACTGGAAGAGCCAATTGGTGCTATTTTTAGTTTGCCTTTTTGTCCACTCCGCTTCTCCACAAGCATTATCTTTTTAAAAATCCAAACCTTTCAGGTAAAAATGGCATGATGCTAGGTTTCGCCTCAAAATGCTTCGACCAGGATCAAAGAAAATGTGAACTGATAGATGAAATAAGAAGGGGAAAATGTTGCTAACTGTTGAAGCTGGGTGATGGGTGTATGATGGTCCATTAGGGCTATTCTCTCTACTCTTATATGTGGTTGAAAACCTACACAATAAAACATTTGGGAAAAAACTCAAATTGATGTCACTGTGCTTAGAAAATTGCTTCATTCTCTCCCAAATGCGCAACAGATAAAGTCCAAACTACTCAGCACAACACAACACACAGTCCTTAATGGCTGAGCCTGGGGCTCGGCTACCCTCCCCAGTGTTCTGACACTCTTGCTGGTCCCTAATATCCAACCGGATTTTCCCACCCAGCCATGCTGTTTTACCTTTCTGAGTTTCAGTGCATCATAATCATTCATTCACTCACTCATTTACTGAAGTGGCCAACATTTATGATTTGCTGTGAGTCCAGCACCGCACCACATGGAGGAGACAAATCCCTACAATAAAAGACTTCAACCACTCACGGTCCAACGGAAAAGTCAGAGAGACAAGTACCTAAAGCAAGATGGTGTAAGACTGGACCACACATTTCATATTCATGGTTTCATGGAGCTTGAAACCACCTCTGCACTTAGATTTCCAAGGAAGAGAGAAAGCACCATGTGGTCACTGGGACTCAGGGCTGTAGCTGTCAGCAGTCACAGAAGAAGAGTGAAGCCATCAGAAGGTGCACTCCACAAACAAAAGAGAAGGCTATGTCCTTGCAAAGGGAGGCGGGAAAACAGCTAACGTGGACGGAAAAGGAATGACCTTTGTTTGGCCAAGCAGAGTTCAGCATCTATTATGAACGAATAAGCAAACACCAGCATTTCTGGATAACCATGTGGCTAATGGTTTGTGACATGGAACAACAGACTGGTTCCAAATAGGAAAAGGAGTACGTCAAGGCTGCATACTGTCACCTTGCTTATTAAACTTATATGCAGAGTACATCATGACAAATGCTGGGCTGGAAGAAGCACAAGCTGGACTCAAGATTGCTGGGAGAAATATCAATAACTTCAGATATGCAGATGACACCACCCTTATGGCAGAAAGTGAAGAGGAACTCAAAAGCCTCTTGATGAAAGTGAAAGTGGAGAGTGAAAAAGTTGGCTTAAAGCTCAACATTCAGAAAATGAAGATCATGGTATCTGGTCCCATCACTTCATGGCAAATAGATGGGGAAACAGTGGAAATAGTGTCAGACTTTATTTTTGGGGGCTCCAAAATCACTGCAGATGGTGGTTGCAGCCATGAAATTAAAAGATGCTTACTCCTTGGAAGGAAAGTTATGACCAACCTAGATAGCATATTCAAAAGCAGAGACACTATTTTGCAAACAAAGGTCCGTCTAGTCAAGGCTATGGTTTTTCCTGTGGTCATGTATGGATGTGAGAGTTGGACTGTGAAGAAAGCTGAGCACCAAAGAATTGATGCTTTTGGACTGTGGTGTTGGAGAAGACTCTTGAGAGTCCCTTTGACTGCAAGGAGATCTAACCACT
>NW_011494754.1:1438754-1468479 GCF_000754665.1 Bison bison bison | reverse complement strand
TTCTAAAGGAGATCAGTCCTGGGTGTTCACTGGAAGGAATGATGCTAAAGCTGAAGCTCCAATACTTTGGCCACCTCATGCAAAGAGTTGACTCATTGGAAAAGACCCTGATGCTGGGAGGGATTGGGGGCAAGAGGAGAAGGGGACGACAGAGGATGAGATGGCTGGATGGCATCACTGACTCGATGGACGTGAGTCTCAGTGAACTCCAGGAGCTGGTGATGGACAGGGAGGCCTGGCGTGCTGCGATTCATGGGGTTGCAAAGAGTCGGACACAACTGAGCGACTGAACTGAACTGAAGGGTCTGTGAGATTGAGAAGTAGAAGGCGCCCAGCCCCCTCCACCAGCGGATCCACCCGCCCTCTGCCCTGACTCACCCTTCTTCACGGCCACGGTGAGGGTGGTCGTGCTGCTCAATCCCTGCTGGTCTTTCACTGTTAAACGGAAGTGGTAGGTACCCACCTGAAGACCGCTTACTGTGGCTATAGCTTTGTCGAAGTTTTCCATTTCCACTGCGCTGGGGCCTCTATGAAACATGACAGTCATTAACAATGAGCTCAAGGTATGAGAGTCTGAGAATGGCAGGCATGTTGTTTGTTATAGATGGTCTTTTTTTTTTAATGGCAATAATATATACCATCTAGAGAATTCTAAGATAACTTTTTACTCGTTTAGATTCTTGAATTTTGTGTAAGAGGCACAAGCTAAATCCTATTTCAGACAAAATCTGCTGGATTCCTGGGAAGAGGATTTTGGGGTTCTTTTTTTTTTAATTGAGCTGTCAGTGAAATGATCTGTTTTTAGAAGATGGAGCCTTAGAAACCACTCCTACTTCTTTTGTTCTTTTTTATTTTGGCTGTACTGTGTGGCACGCAGGATCTTAGTTCCCTGAGCAGGGATCAAACCTGCGTCCCCTGCAGTGGAAGTGCACAGTCTCAACCCGTGGATGGCCAGGGAATTCCCTCTGCTATTTCTTCTTTAAATAAAATCTGCTGAAATCCTCAGCTGTCTTTCAGGAGAATATGGAAGAGGAGGGATCAAGCCAGGTAACTGATTTAAGAGAGGAATTACAGCAGAGTTGTGAAGACTGGGCTCTATAGTCAGGAAGACCCAGGTTGACTCCTGGAGCTTGCTCAGCCCTGTGATCTCACTTATCTCTGCAAGCCTCAGTTGCTTTACCTTTAAAATGGGAATAATAGTATTTACCTCTTAAGAACTGATCTAGTATTCCACAAGATTAAGCATGTAAAGTACAAAAAAAAGTCTCAGGATACAGGAATCCCCTTGAACTCTGCACTTCTGCGTCTATAGTCACTGCAGGTGGTTTGAGAGTATGTAGACTTGGGGGGCTCTCATGAGGACACCCCCCAGGTTCTCCTGCACCTCCTCTGTCAGGAAGCCCACCTCACCCCAAGACTGCCCTGTCCACCTGCCCTGCTGCCACCTCCCCTCCACTGTCAAGAAATGCCCATCCTGTCCATCCACGCCTGATGGAGAACTTAAACAATGGTGCCCCTCCACTTCTAGACACGAGCTTAAATCCTGACTCCTCAACAATCTCAAGTTGATTGCTTAATCTGGATCCTCCAGAGAACGGGAGTATTAGCACTGAGCCAGGGTGTGAACCCAGCTCTCAGTGACGAGATGGGCGGGCTACCTGACACGCTCCCAGCGGTAGAAGACAATGCCATGGTCATCGCTGCTCCTGCTCCCATCCAGGGTGGTGCTTTCCACTGGGAGGATCAGCTCCTTATCCGGGCCAGCCACAGCCACTGGAGGCCTGTTGTTTTCTAGAATTATAGAAATGGTGTGAAGAAGTAACATCTCTTTGCATGAAGTCTGCCATCTTCTGATTTCTGGATTTAAGCAAATTACTCATATTTGGATCAGGTGGCTACTAGAGTGTGCCCTGTCCTTTGGGAATCCTGGGGGGGATACATGCAGTCTCTTAGCTGACCCAGGAATTAAATATTCCAAGTTTAGACTGGGATGACAGATAGCAAGAAATACTGTTCTGTAATGTGTACATCTCTGGTTTCTTGAAGAGACCTCAAAAGTCATGGAATGGAACTCTAGTCAATTGCCAAAGTCTGGCCACAAGCCTTCTGCGTATCAAGCCACACATACCTACCAGCCTCTTCAAGAATGCAATTGAGCTTCGCAGCAGAGTGGGACATGGCATCAAAGCCCACAGGGTCTCTGCAGAGGGCTCTCATTTGTCCCTTGTGCTGTAGTTTAGGGACACAGTCAGGACACAATTCAGAACCACAAAAGAAAATTGGCTTTATATTAAGATTTAGCTCCTGCAGCCCCAATTTCTTGACAGTTCGAAGGCTTAAGAGAATTTCCACCAAATTTGACTGGTCTGTAGCCCAGAAGCCCAGGTGTCATTTCTGTTTTAATTTCTGGGGCTAAATTCCTTTCCTATTTCACCTACCAGGCTGGACAGTCACGGTGACCACAGCCATGGACTGTTGCTTCGAAGAATCTGTCACCATCAGCTGAAACGTATAATCTCCTTCCTTCATTGCAGACAAATGAAGGTATGGTGTCTTTACTCCCTAAGTCATAGCAAATACAAAAATGAAAAGGAAAAAATAATATTAAAGAAGCACAAGTAATCAGCATGACAGAATGAAAAACTAGTGATTTTACTAAATGTGGAGAGCCTGCTTTTAAAAAATATATACATGTCCCAGGAAAATGGGATCTAAAGTCCACAGTATATCCTCAGACACAGTTTAAAGAATATAAATTAATATAGTCTTTTTGGAAGTCAATATGGCAGCATCCATTCAAATGTTAAAAGTACACACTCTTCAACCCAGCCTTTCTACTGAGTATCTACCCTAAAGAAAAGCTCACGTGTGTAATAATGGAGACTCCCCCATGGATGCTAAGACATTGCCTATAGAAAAAAAAAAGAAAAGGGAACATTCCAGATGATCATCAAAAGAGAAACGGCCAAGCCCACCATGATACACTATGGGAGGCTAGCTGCAAAGAAAGACGTTTAAAAGAATGAAGTAGATGTATACATTAAAAAGTGGAAAGATATCAAAGACATAATATGAATCAAAGAAAACTGTGCAACAATGGCTACAGTGTGGGAGATACTATTATATGTACTTTACACACATACAAACACAAAGATTCTGGACACACAGGTTAAACTCATCACAGTAATTATCTCATATAAAGGGACTTGGTTGAGGTCAAGGGGGGTTTCTGCTTTATCAGAATTTGAGTTTTTTTAACCACAGGAAATAAATCATGATCAAAAACAATTTTTTGTTATTTTACCCCATATGTTATCATCTCTTGAATTTTTCTTTTTGTGCATGTATACTTTCTTTTTAACTTTTATTGATTATAGTTGATTTACAAAGTTTCAGGTGTCTAGCAAAGTGAATCCGTTACACATACACATATTCTTTTTCAGATTCTTCTCCATTATAGTGTATTACTATATTGATTAGAGTTCAACACCTGTGGTATTCAGCAGGTCCTTGATGTAAATTCACTTTTTAAAATGCTAGGACAACAACACTTTTCAATAAGGTTTTTTTTTTCAGTTGAGTATACAGTAGTTTACTCTTGGACTATATCCTGCCAGGCTTCTCTGTCCATGGAATTCTCCCAGCAAGAATACTGGAGTGGGTTGCCTTGCCCTCTCCAGGGGATCTTCCTGACCCAGGGATTGAACCTGGGTCTCCTACACTGCAGGCAGATTCTTTACCATCTGAGCCACCCGGGAAGCCCAATATAGTAGGTCCTTGATGTAAAATAAATTTTTAAAATGCTGGGACAACAGAACTTTTCAATAAGGCATTTTTTTTCAGTTGAGTATACAGTAGTTTAACCTTGTTGCCTCCTGGTTAATACCCCTTTGGTTATTTTTGCTCCTGTGTTGCTGGAAATTTTTCCAGTTGTTGCCTAAGCTTAAAGTTCATGGCATCCTGGAAAGGATTTTTAAATTTAAGTCCTATCATAATGTATTTACTTTCACAGATCCTACGATTATCTATAGGTAAATTTCTGTTCATGTTTTTCTTTTAGTTTTAAAGGAAAAATTTTTTTTAAATAATAGAAAATCAAGTGTGTTATCACAAGGGGAGTTGCTGAAATTAGAAATGTATTCTTTTAAGACCTTAAAAAAGGGCTTTCCCCTACTTTGACTCAATAGAGCAAAGTATTTTTTTTTCTGGAAAGCTCTTAGAGAAAGTATAATCTCCGGTACATGACTCAAAATTAACATGGTTACAGGAATGCTATGCTTACAGTTAAAAGGAAGCTTGCAGCAAATGCGAACTGAGCAGACAAATTTACTGAGAATTTTTAGTCTAAGTATAAAGAAGTCTGGTTTAAGAACTTATCTTTGTGACTGTCCCAGTTCATAAAAAGCACTACTCCTTTCAACACGGTAGTCAACCACGAGGCAGCAGCATCCTTACTGTGGCTAATCCGAGAGTGTTTCCAGCAAGTGGGCAGGTGCACAGAGCAACGAAGTTAGCCCTGCAGTCCGGCACAAGTGACCTCCTGTGGATCCAGGTCCCGCAGACATGGATGCACTGCCCCATTAGCTCTGGGCACATCATTCTCAGAAATTAAGGGAAAGAAACTTTGAAATATTTTTTTAACTGAAAAAATACAAAATAGTCCATGTTCTTGTTTGTATCCAAACTCCTCTGAATCCGAATTCTTAACCCAACAGCTGCAAACAGCATTTGCCACAACTCTCAGGTAGAGATGGACACTATACCACGTGCTCTCTAAGGGTATCCAGAGGACTCACAGCTCTTTCAAGTTCCATGCATCCAATCGGTCATTTTTAATTCATTATAATCACAAAGCTCTTCCCAGAAAGATCAAAAAAGTAAAGTAGGTCAGTCTTCATGGACTGTCTGACTTCATCACAAACACTAACAAGAAATTTATCTTGGACTGGTGAGACGGTGTTTGAAGGAGAAGAGGAAGGGTGCAATGTAAGGTACTATCTTTTTTTCCATTAAACTCTTAAATAATAACATAACTTCAAAGGTACCAAGCTGGTTAGCAACAAAAACCAACAGCTCTGGCCATCACCAAAAGAAGAATAAGTAAGCAGCTCACACACATGCATACAAATAGAGCAACATTTTATTGCTGTTTAATCTGTCTGTTATTACAGACAGATACATTAGAGATTGGAACCAATCAAAAGGTAAATACAAAGAGATCTCAACAAGAGACTGCTGGACCTAGAAACGATAACATGCAATTTCTAAAACTAGAAGGAACAAAAACACAGGAATTTTCTGATAATGAGGTTTAAACTAGATTACTTCTAATGTTTATCCTAATATGTACTAAAATGATATTTCTGGACCTCAAGATCAAGTTTTCAACATTTAAGGTCTACATTTCAACTAGGACCTGCTTAGTTGCTATTCTGGGCTTACATAGAGTGAGTGAGGGAAAGTGACATAAATTTAGAAGATTTGTGAGTTTAGCTACTCTCCTGATGGTTGTAACAGGCAACTTTATAAAACATGTTTTCCGAATTTAGCTTCCCCCTTGTACCAATATTTTAGATGGATGGATGGATGATGGACAAAAAGAAAGACAGAAAGAAAGACGGACAGAATGAGAGACAGACGAACAGACAGCTAGAGAAATAGAAGTCTGAAGGCAGGATGAGAACGCACCTGCATAGCCACCTCTTGGTTCTCACTCCCAGGCACCAGGGACCACTCATAGAGGACAATCTGGTGATCATCACTGCTCTGGTTTCCATTCAAAGTGATGGAGTTCTGGGGCAAAGTTATAGTCTGATTTGGTCCCGCATTGGCAACTGGTGGGTAGTCCACAGCGCTGTTGACTATTAGGGCTGCCGTTGTGGAGTTAGTAGCTCCGTCTGAGTCTGTAACAGTCAACCTAGTGAAAGGACAGGAGGCTATTATACTGCATGAATCTGCCAAATCTTAAGGCAAGTGGTCAGCCGAGTCTGCCTATGTTTATTTCTCAGAACAACTCAGAGCAGAAACTTGAGGATGAAGCTGAGGAAAGAAGAGACCTGATGATATATTTTTTGCTGTTTATTTACTTTATTTTTAGCTAGCAATATAGTCACACAATAGGGTTTTCTTTTATGTGGATTTCTCATGATTCTTCCAGACGCTGGATGAAGAAAACAACCCTGGCCAACACAGAAACCTCTCTCTGTTACCGGAGATTCAGAATGTATCAGTTTAAGTCCTGCCCTCAGGCCTGAACATGTAGAGGCAGAAAATCACTCACAAGTTTCAGATACAAAGCCTTTTAATTTTCTCATTCTTTCCTAGAGGACTAAGTATTAAGTGTTTTCAGGACACTCCTTGCAAAGCCATTTTAGAATTAAGCACTTTCAAATACAAATGATACTCAACCTACACAAACAACAGAGAAAGGGCTGCACTGACCCTCCTGTAGTAAACTCACTGGGGATGTGGCAACTGGATCAGTGAAATAAGGCCACTATATCTTTCTGGAATTAAGATGTTAATTCAGAGTAGTAGTGCATGTTTACCAGGTATAAACAGGACTATGAGAATGAAGCTCTGGAAAGAATACAGGACATATTTGTAGGTAAGGTACTTACAGGGGGCCCAGGTATTCTGGGCCTCTAGCCCACATATTCCATACAACCAAGATCCGAACTCCAGTTCTCACTCTGACAGGAAACCAAACACCTAAGATCCTTCCTCCACAACCAAGTTTAGTCAGAATACATTCTGAGTCCTTAAATAAATGACTCGAAAATGACCCAAGATTCTACTCTAAGAAGTCATTAGTAGAAGAAAAAGAACAAAGTAAATCAAAAGTAAATAGTAAAGACTAGAACAGAAAAGAACAAGTTAGAAAACAAGAAATAGATTAAAGCAGTTCTAGTTAGGTCCTGCTGCTGCTGCTAAGTCACTTCAGTCATCTCCAACTCTGTGCGACCCCACAGATGGCAGCCCACCAGGCTCCCCCGTCCCTGGGATTCTCCAGGCAAGAACACTGGAGTGGGTTGCCATTTCCTTCTCCAATGCATGAAAGTGAAAAGTGAAAGTGAAGTCGCTCAGTCGTGTCTGACTCTTAGCAACTCCATGGACTGCAGCCTACCAGGCTCCTCCGTCCATGGGATTTTCCAGGCAAGAGTACTGGAGTGGGGTGCCATTGCCTTCTCCATTAGTTAGGTTCTATGAAAAGATAAATAAAATTAACAAACCCCTTAATTAAAGTAATCGAGAGAAAAAGAGAACATAAATCACCAATACTGGAAATGAAAAAGGGGTTATCATCACAGATCCTACAGACTTGAAAGGATAATATGAAGATATTATGAACAACTTAATTTCAAAAAATATGATGATTTAGTAGGAATGCACAAACTTGTTGAAAAATACAATTTACTAAAAACTGACACAAGAAAAAACAGATGCACATCATTATTAAACAACTGTATTCCAATATAAAACTTAAAAAAAGAAAAAGTAAAAAACAGAAAATCTAAATAGCATTACATCTATTAAAGAAATCAAATTTATTATCAAAACTTTCCCAAAAAGAAAATTCCAGGTCCAGACGATCTTACTGATTAATTCTATCAAACATTCAAGAAAAAAATGCCACCAGTTATTCATAAATAATTCAGAAAATAAAGGAGATGAACTTGTTTTATTTGGCCAGTATAATCCTCACACCAAACCTTAACAAAGACAAACATAGAGGGAGAGAAAGACAGAAACCAAATCTTTCATGAGGACAGACATAAAAATATTTATAAAAATATTATCAACTTGAAGCCCATTTTATATAAAAAGAATATCATGATAAAATAGGGCTTACTCCATGAATGTAAGGTTGACTTAACATTCAAAAATCTCACACAGTATATAAAACTAACTCAAAATAGATCACAGATTTAATATAAAATCCAGAAATACAAAAACTTAAAGAAAGAAACCAGGATCTTTGCAATTTGAGGAATAAACAACAGCTACCTAGACAGAACACAAAAAGCATGAAACATAAAAGAAAAAACTGATAAATTAGACAATCAAACTTTAAAACTTTTGCCCTTTAAAAGGTACCATTAAGAGAACAAAACTTCATATACTGGGAGGAAATATCTATAACATATATAAAATAAAGAACTTGTTTCAGAATGTATAAAAATTTTACAACTAAATAAGACAAACAATGTAATTTTTAAAATAGGAAAAAGATCTGAATGGAGCTTCACAAAAGAAGTTACATGAATGGCCAATAAACACCTACAATATGCTTAATATCATTAGTTATCAGGAAAACGCAAATTAAAACCATGAGATATCACCATCCATCAAAGTAGATAAAATTAAAAAGAATGATTACATCAAGTGTTGGTAAGGATGTGGAGGTTGAAAATTTAATATACTATGAGTGGGAATGTAAAATAATAATATACCCACTTTGGGAAAGAGCTTGGAAATTTCTTAAAACGTTGAACAAACTCAACACAGGACCTAATTCTTCCATTGGGGGGTATTTACCCCCAGAGAAATGAAAATATATGTCCACAAAAGACCTGTATGCAAATGTCCATGGCAGCTTTATTTATAATAGCTCAAAGCTAAAAACCCCAGAGCCCATATAGATGAAAGGATAAGTAAACTGTGCTATATCCGTACACTGGAATAGTACTCAGCAATTAAATAGAATATGCTATTGATAGAGACAACAGCATGGATGAATATCAAAATCATTTGCTGAGTGAAAGAAACTAAGAAAAAAGGAGCACATACTGTACAATTCCACTTATATGAAATTCTAGAAAGTTTGGGATAATTTAAAGTGGCAGAAAGCAAGCCAGTGGTTGCCCAGAGACAGGGATGGAGGGAGGAAGGGATTGCCAAGGGGCATGAGAAAATTCTGGGGATGATGGAAATGTTTATTATCTTGACTCTGACAATGGTGCAACAGTTATATACATATGTCAAAACTCATCAAACTTTATATCTTAAATATGTGCAGTTTATTATACTTCAGCTATACCTTAAAAAGCTATAAAAAGATAAATAGATAAATCACATAACTCTGCCTCACACTGACTCAGAAGATAGAAACTTTCTTTCACGTTTCTTAACACAGCAAAAATAGGTGCCACCCCATACTGTTACTGACAACCAAATCCAAAGGCTTCCCATGCATAGACACTTGTAGTTTATATTACTGATCAGAGTACAAAGTGGTTGCCAACCAAAACCCCCGACAAAACCAAATCTGCCCTGTTTCCTGATGAAAATGAAAAGATGCATCAATTTAAGGAAAGAGTCAAATGATCAGTGCTGGAAACTGAGCCCACTTGCCTGAAAGTATAGTTTCCAGGAACAAGGTTAGACAGATGTAAGACGGCGGAATCAGCTGAGGTCTTCTCTTCTCGGAAGGGCCCATTAACTTCTTCCCAGTGATAACTCACGATTTTAGTATCATCTGTACTTTCTAGAAAGATTGAAAATAAATGAAAACTAGAATTAAATACAAGGATATTAAAACATCAATTTCATGATTAATATCATTGAGTGTTTAAATTTGTATTTATTTGAAATTATTTAATTGCAAAGATTTCAATGGCCATACATTATGTGTTAAAGGGAAGATTTCTTCTTCTCCCTAAATTATCATCATGATTTTTCTCCTGGATTTCCACCAGATTTGAGTCAGGGTGCTTCCACTCAGTTGTGAATTTAAATGGCACAGTGACAGGCACTATTGATTTTTTTTTTAAACTCACTTTAACTACAGCACATGATATCTTACTGATAATTTAAGTAAGTATCTGACTGACAGATTCATAAAGAATTGAGAGGTGCTTCTATATAATTACAAAACACCTTTTACCACCCTAATCATTAAGTGTAAATCCAGAGACAGACTGTACCCTACATGAAAACCTCCCACCTCTACTTCAAAAGACAGTAAACAAAATGTACTGTGCAGAATAACAGTAATTTAGACCTAGAAGGGAGCCAGTTTCATCTCATTCATTTAAGGAAAGAAACTTCCATGTGACAGATTAATAATCCTCAACAGTTTCCTGTAACCAAGCTACACTAAATTAGAGGAATCAAGACATAATGCATCCTCTCATAAATATTTTCATTTAAAATGTGCTTTATTTTCGTTGCTAAGGGGGCAATAGAGACATTTATATTGGAAGAGATGCAAAAGACTGTGTCAGTGTGATATGTATATATTTCCGTATCTGTGCAGACTTGCAAAAAGGAGCAGCTCTAGTGACTGACAGGTACTCTTCTCTAGGAACCAAGGCAAGTATTCTTCACTCACTGGATTTGGTATTAGCTTTGTGATTTGACAGACATAAATGCAAATACCAGTGACACTGATACGGCTGAACATATTTTGAATATAGTGTCAAACACAGGATATGTTTTCATCTACTCTCATTTGCCTGGACCCACGAAGTTACACTGGGTCCCTTTCTACATACACTAATTGAAGGAATGAACTCTGAATTAAATGAACAAAACTCTACCTGCCCTCACTAAAGACACCCCTTCTACCATTTGTTAAAAGTGACTTTCCAAAGGCTCATCACATAGACTGCATCGAAAGGAGAGTCTTTCCTAATTGCTTTAATTCCGATGCAATAGCTAGGCCCTAAAGGACTTTTCTCATAGACAAATGAGACATAACTGAAGGGAAATTCAGCCAAGGCAGAGAAGTTGTGCTAAAGGAGCTGAAGGACTTGAATATACAGACAGATGCCCATCTATTGATGAGTTAGCCCGTAAGTCCTCTCAGCTTCAGCAGAGAGCTCCCATTACATCTCATGGTTCGTGGGGCAAAACCCTTGACACGAGGCAGGGTACCCACGGCTGCCATCGATGAGAGCCGACACCAATGGCAGGGAGAGCTCCTGTCTCTCGGGAGAAGCGATTGCTGTGGGAGGCAGGTTGACTCTTCCAGCTGCGAGACAGAAAAAAATGACGCGGATTGAGTCATGTTGTATTCTGTATACACCACCACCGAAATAAACCATCTAACTTTCAAACACACTGGTCATCAATATCCTGTCCAGACAGTGCTTATCCTACAGGCCTTGAGTGTGCAGAGTGCTTGTTAATGTTTTGGGATGTTTCTATACATTTTAGGAGCATGTCTGTGGGTTTAGATTTTTGTACAAAAACCCCAGGCTCAATGAACATGTGTAATAACAACCAAGGGGCTGGTGACAGAGTTTGAGCAGCAACTGCAGAAGAGGAGCCCTGGAGTATGGTTCCAGCTCCTATGATTAACTGGATCTCCAATCTTTGACCGAAGGCTCCCTCATCACCCCTGAGGTAGAGGCTGGAGCGGGGGTTGGCACCCAGTTGGTCCACTGCCCTTATGTCCAGTGGAGGGGATGGAGGAGGTTCAAGACCACACCACGCTCCACGCACAGAGCCAGAGCCGTGCCCACCCTGACAAAGGGCCACTGTTTCTAACTCACACAAGTGCACTGACCCATGGGCTAGTGGTAGCCTGAAAGGACCGGGGGGCTTGAAAGCCCATGGCATGCATTTTCCTTGATCCCTGAAGGTGCTCAGTTAAATGTATTTGAAAAGCTTTCACCTAAGGTCAAGCTGAGTCACAGGGAACCAAGGTAGAAGAGTGTCAGATGGAGGAGGCTAAGGCACAGACAATTTGCCACTGACCTGAGGCTTCCCTGGTGGCTCAGATGGTAAAGAATCTGCCTGCAGTGCAGGAGACCCAGGTTCAATCCCTGGGTGGGGAAGATCCCCTGGAGATGGGAATAGAAACCCACTCCAGTATTCTTGCCTGGAGAATCCCATGGACAGAGGAGCCTGGCCGGCTACAGTCCATGGGGTCACAAAGAGTCAGACAAGACTTAGAAACTCACACTTAAGAAGAGAAAGCAATAACCTTGCAACCCTGCACAGCAGTGTCAAGTGAGTACTAAGAACTATACTAAGAAAGCAGAAAGGGAAAAAAAAAACCCATGTCATCTTTGCATGGTCTCTACAATGGTGTTCAATGCAAAACTAAATAATATATTACCGCGTAGTTCAGGCACCAAAAGGCAAGGGAGACCTATACCACAGGTTCTCTTCCAGCCAAGCTTACCTGGCTTCACGGTGACATTTACAAATCCCTCTCCAAAGGCATTTTCACCAGAAACTGCTACTTTGAAGGTATAACGTCCTACTGACAACTGCAAGATAAAGAAAAGTTACACCAGCAAACGTGCAAACAACAGGATGCGTCCACTGCCTAGAAGATCCTTAAATATTCCAGAAGCTGTTCTCCTGAAGTCAGCACAGAGCAGGGGCTTGGGACCTAGGGACACACTGCCATGTCTGAAGCCTGTAGTCTAGAACACTGACGATCAGCTGGGAAGGACTTCAGCTTCATTACAGATGTCCACAGGCCTTACGGAGGCATTCGTGAAATGGACCAGCCAAGGGCGGCCATTCGCAAAGTTGCATGTATGGGAATCCTGCATTTTTACCAAGTAGATCTGGTGGGTCAGCTGTCCCAGGTCCAGATGCCAGTCTTTGAGAAACAGCGCTCAGTGACAAGGGGATGGTGATGCTAACTTGAGTTGCACCAGGAGCTGTGCGGTCTCAGAAATGAAGACAACATAATCGTCTATGGCCATCTAAAACGGGGACATGTTTCCTCCTGTGATGGCTTACATCTTGGAGCAATATTTGGTAGTCAAACCATTTGTGAACTGGAATGAATTTTTGGCAATCCTAGAAATGTGCCTAAGAATCAGAGATGACTCTGACACTGCAAAAGGGGCAAGGGTTGGAACACAGGCTTTAACCTCACTACAGAGACCCATGTCAGCCTTCTTCCCCAGACTGATATGCCAAGTAAGTCAAACGAAGAAAAAGTTCCTGAAAGCCCCTTTATTCACATCTGCCTGTCTACCTACACACTTGAAATATAATTCATTAATGTGTGTGCTCAGTTGCTCAGTCACGTCCAACTCTCTGTGGCCCCAGGACTGTAGCCCACCAGGCTCCTCTGTCCACGGCTCTCTTTTTAATCTTAATCATAACAGAGACTCTGGGTTCAACAGCTAAGAAAGTGACACTGAATTTTTAGGTACGCTGTCAATTAAAACCAGTCACCAGTTACTTACTTGAGAGACATTAAGAGCCTGCGTGTGTCTCTGTTTTATTTCTCCTTGGTAGTCTTCAGGGTGGCTTATTAAACTCCATTCATAGCTGTAAGTTGTTTCTGAGAGCCAAAGAGAAGAATGAGTAGTTATAAATTCTTAGAGGTCACTATAATTTGGGCAGAGGAAAGAAATTGAGAGTCGTCAATCTATTAGCAGAAATTAATTTAGGTATGTTGAACCCAACTTTCAATTATCATCCAAGTAAGGAATAATAAGGTTTATGTATCTTTTGAATGTAAAATTTATTTTTTATTATAAGAACACATAACTTATAAAAATTGAGAAAATGTAGAGAGTTTTTTTTTTTTTTAAGGGCCCTAATTTCATTGTTTGCACTTGATGACTTTCCTTCCCGACTGCTACACCTGACTATATAATATAAATTTTAACATAATATAATCCACTGTGCTATAGATTTTTTCTCCTTTATTTTTCTCCTTTTAATAAAAAGCAAAAACAAAACAAAACAAAACAAAAATAAATAAAAAGCAAGAAGATTTTAATTCATCTGTTGTAGGGGTTTATATAAGGACGTAAGAACAGATTAAACCTCTATATGTTAAGACGAACCTATCTTCTACTTTGTGATACTAGTCATTAAGGCATGAGATACTTCAGCTGAAAGGGATAAATTACAAACGCCAAGTATCATCATTTATGCCTAAATTTTGATCCATGTGTGACAGGGAGAAACGAATAAAGGAACTAACCTGAATGAGAAATATTCAAACACCAGAGGAATGAATATATTTTGAGAAAGAATGTATTTGACAGGTCACAAGTTCAAACGTTTGCTGAACAGCAGAGTGCTGGACCAGCAGAAGAAAGAGCATTTTAAACAACGTGTTTTTGAACAGCTGTTGTCACTACAGTGTCTGCAAACAAATCTTTGTGCACATGTGACCTCCCTCACCTGACAGGAGAATCATTCCAGGTTCTGTGGGCTGTGCGTGCTAAGTCGCTTCAGTCCTGTCCGACTCTATGGACTGTAGCCTGCCAGGCTCCTCTATCCATGGGATTCTTCAGGCAAGAACACTGGAATGGGGTGCCATTCCCTTCTCCAGGAGATCTTCCTAACTCAGGGATCAAACCTGTGTCTCTTATGGCTCCTGAACTGGTAGGCGGGTTCTTAACCATTAGCGCCACCTGGGAAGCCCTCTTATTACAAGTCAAAAGCAAGCATATGGAAACCTCTCCTGTTCTAAGATTATCACTCTGTTTTACATTATTGGAAATGTAGGACTTGGGACTTCACTGGTGATCTAGTAATTAAGAATCTGCCTCGCAATGCTGGGGACGCGGGTTCGATCCCTGGTCAGCAAACTAAGGTCCCACGTGCCGCAGAGAAACTAAGCCCAAGCACTACAACGACTGAGCCTGCGCATTCTGGAGTCCATGAGTAATAGCTAAAGAGTTCATGCACCCCAACAAAGATCCTGTGTACTGACACTAAGACCCAGTGCAGCCAAATAAATAGATAAGTATTTTTTAAAAGACATAATTCTCGACTTAAAAAAAAAAGAAAATGTGTGACTTTTTATTCTGAGGAATATACTGGATTTAATTCCTATCCTCTTACTCCGTTTTAAACTATTTCAACAAACTTTAAAGCTTATGATCATCAAGGCCTCAAGAGTGACATATCCAGGTTGTGAAAAGGAATCCAAGTGTAAAAACCCAGTAAAGACTCCTTAAGGACACACCAGCAAATGGGCCCCCTACTGGTCCCAGTGCGTTAGTCGCTTAGTCGTCTCCGACTCTGCGACCCGTGGACTGTAGCCTGTCAGACTTCTCTGTCCATGGAATTCTCCAGGCAAGAATACTGGAGTAGGTAGCCATTCCCTTCTCCAGGGGATCTTCCAGACCCAGGGATGGAACCTGGGTCTCCTGCATAGTAGGCAGATTTTTTTTTTTTTTATCTTCTGAGCCACCAGGGAAGCCCATTGTCCCAGAAAGAGAGAAAAGTGAAGTCTCTCAGTCGTGTCCGACTCTTTGTAACCCTATGGACTGTAGCCTGCCAGGCTCCTCCATCAGTGGGATTTTCCAGGCAAGAATACTGGAGTGGGTTGCCATTTCCTTCTCCAGGGGATATTCCTGACCCAGGTATTGAACCCGGCTCTCTCCACACTACGGTCTGAGTCACCAGGGAAGCCCACTGGTCCCAGAGGAAAGTCAAACTCTCACCTGCAGGTGGCGCTGGCACAACAGAAGCCTTCAGTTCAACTTCATCTGCTGGGGAAGTTATGACTATGTTCTCGCCAGCAGACACCATGAGTTGTTTCACTGAAAGTTAATTAGAAAAAGTACATTTCATCATATACTCTAATGATGCTATAATAGATTTTTTTAGTATCCATGAAATAAAATAACATACTTCTGTAATAGTTCTTCATCTGACTTTATCAAAGATACTTTTTTCCCCCTCTGACTAGTAACTGAACTGTACCCCATATTAGGCTACAGGGTAGATTTCATCCATTTAAAACTGTCTATGTGAGTAGGCACTGTGGGGAAAATAATGCTTCAGGTTGACTTAGCCAAGGTGTCAGTGACAAGAGTTGTGTGAAACAGGTGGGATACTGCAGATCAGGGCTATTTTTTCCTCTTGCTACCAGCTTTGTTTGACTCTCTAGTAGGTGTTATTTTTAGTCATAAAAAGATGGAGTGTAATCATAAGTGTTTCTGAATCATTATTCATACACCACTCAGTTCTTCTGATAGTAACCTCATGGACTGCTGCAATGGCCTTGCTCTTGGAACATTTCCAGGAGAAAATAAATCCAGGCAACCTCAGTGGTAAAAAGGCTATTTTAACTCAAGCAGTAGGCACATCCACTCTCACTAAATCAGCATTCAGAACAATGGTTCCTTGCTCTATAGCCAAGATTACATTGATACATTCAATTGACTGGACTCAACAGGACATCAGCCTCACTTGTAAAACGCAATTGAGATACGTCAAGATATCACATAGAGAAAAGAAAAGATTAAAAAAAAATAGCTGAGTGCTTTCTAGAGATCCCAGCTACTTGGAGGTGTTAGAGAGACACGTGGCTCATTTAAATCCACTTTTCTCCTCCTGGTTTGTATTCAGTCCCTTGAGTGCCTTCCTAGACCAGCTATAGTGGATTTGCTGCCCTCTCTGGCTCCTCTTCCCTGTCTTACTCTTTGTAAGAAAGATCAGCAATTGTGAACTAAGAAAGGACACTGGTTCCAATCCCTCACTTTAGAAATTGAGCCCTAGAAAGGCAATGTGAGTTGCAACAGATATTTAACTAATTTAAATGTGTTCATTTGAACAGTCGCTTACTTACCAGATTGAACACTGCCAAGGGCTTTAAAATGATCAATTCATTTCATCCTCTAAGCTCTCTAGACAATAGATGCTATTAGAACCCAAGGATGCTAATTCCCAGGCCAGCTTCCTTTTCATTATAGTACTATCCAGCATTTCCTCCAGTATTGTCCTTCTCTCTACTGAAGCTCAGGATCAAAGTAAATAACCAAAGAAGAGAGTGAAAGTGAAAATAGCTCAGTCGTGTCTGACTCTCTGCAACCCCTATACAGTCCACGGAATTCTCCAGGTCAGAATACTGGAGTGGGTAGCTGTTCCCTTCTCCAGGGGATCTTCCCAACCCAAGGATCGAACCCAGGTCTCCCACATTGCAGGCAGATTCTGTACCAGCTGAGCCACCAGGGAAGCCCAAGAATACTGCAGTGGGTAGCCTATCCCTTTTCCAGCGGATCTTCCTGACCCTGGAATTGAATCAGGGTCTCCTGCATTGCAGGCAGATTCTTTACCAACTGAGCTACCAGGGAAGCCCAAAAGAAGAGAGGGTAATCCTGAAAGGATATCACCCACAGAAAGGCTCAGGAAATATGACAAAAGTCTCTAGTAACTTCTTGAGTATTAAATCTAATGGGAGCTTTTCAGTCGTCCTATAACACACAGACTCCTCATCACTTGGCTTCCAACGTGGAACCCGCTCCTCTCTCCTTCCATCAGTCCACGTCTGCTCGCTCGCTCCTACCTTTCAACCATGACCACCCAGTCAGCTCCGTAGGCTCCTTCTGTTCCCCCAGCTCCTAATACAAAGACAACCCCAATGTTCCACCCCTCAGGCCTCTCCCCAGCTCACCTCCCCACTCTCCCTGGACAGCCTTCAACGATCACCTCTCCACCAGTGACATCTAGCTCTTTATCTTCAGCCTGACTACTCAGCTAATTTTCAGTTCCAGGCGTTTATATGCCTCAGCGTGCTCTCTGCTCCCTTAGCAGTCTCTCACAGTATATTGTATGAGATCCTGTATTGCCATACTGTTTGCCATATGTATCAAACCATATATTTATCTGTTAGACTGGTCCTCTAGATCACAGACTTATGGAGGGAAAAGACAATATCTATTCATTCTTTTAATTCCCAGTGCCTAGCACTATTTCTGGCAAACAACAGATGCTCAACAATGTGCCCAGAGGGAATGAGCAAACTTTGAAAGTTGCCACCACTATGAATATAGTATTTATAGTATACGAATATAGAATATAGTATGAATACAGCATGTCTTCAGCACATTTCTTCCAGGTGTATTTTTTAACTTACCTGTCCTGGGAGCAGTGGGAGCAGATCTGGGCTGCTCAGATGGGACGGTGCTGGTGGGAAGGGTTGGAATGCTATGCTCTGTGCTCCACGGGGTGACTGCGAGAACCGGGCTCTTCTCCACAGTGGCGGGGCTGACCTCCAGGCTGGCTGGAGGAGGATCATGGGATGGCATTAGGACCTAGGCGATCAATTACAAGGATAAGTTGTTAGAGGGGAAACAAGGTTGAATAGAGCCAGGTCAGTAAACTCAGGCTAATAGGACAGGGGACCAAAAGGAAAAGTTGGAGAGCAAAACCCACAGAAAGAAAAGCTGTCACTCAAACATTAACTGGAGAGGGGGCACTGGTATTTACTGAAAAGGTACTCACTTTTGCAGTTCACTTAGCCACTAAAAGGTGAAATGTGTTAATACTCAGTGGTGGGGGAAAAGAACACAGTTAACCTGTGATACTTTATTTTTTAATGGAAAGTCTTAAAGTGTTTAAGACAATTACAAGGACAGAAAAATACGGAAACTTTGAAAAGAAACATACACCAAAGCAGGGGAAAAAAAAAAAAAAAAAACTTCTGATAATATCACTACTTAAAAGACTGTTTAGCAATTTTTAATGGTTGAGATTATAATACACAGTCAATTCAATCCAGCTTTCCTTACTTACTCTAACCCTAAGCACTGATATCTTAAATAACATTCTTCTTTTTTTAAAAAAGAAGTCTTAATTGGTTTATGTTCCTTTATCTTCTGATGTGCCTTCTTGTACCTTGAAATACACTAAATTTTCCCATGACTTGTCCTCCAGTCACTGTATTGCGAGTTGCATTTGGCTTCCCCTGATCAACTCGCTCACTGCGTCTCACCGAGTCCTGGCCTTTCCCAAGCAAGCACCCTCTGGACTCTCAACTGTTCTCCCCACAGGGCAGCCTCCGTGTCTACCTCACTGAGCTTCTGCTCTTAGCACTTGAACCTTCTCTCTGCCTCAGTACGTCTTCTCTCCCAAAGGTTCCCATTCTTTTCACCTGTGTTTTTCATGGAAAGTTCCATACAGTTTATATCCTCTCCTTGGTATCTCCCTCCCCCGATCCGACTGATTCATATCACTAGTGAGTTTCTAGCAACCTCAGAACCTGTTGGGTCTTGAAGAAACTGCAGGGGGTTGAGAATACATCATCCCCAAATAAGACACTCTGGCAAACTGATTATTTTGAACTAAAGGTACTTGGAAAATTGTCAGTGTAAAAAGAACACTCTGACCCTCCTCTGTCCCCTTGAAAGCAAGAGACAAATCTCCATGGGAAAGGGAACTTTCCTTTCAAGGATTATCTACAACTTAAAGCAGCTCAAAAAAATTTAAATGTGACTATAGGGGGAAATTTGTATTTTAGTGGAAAATAAAGCATTGTACCAGGAGGATAGAAGGTAACCTTTTCACCAGAGACAAGAAATTTAGGGCTGAGAAGGCTGAATAAACAAACCTTGTGTTAAAACAACAGGCCCAAAATAGAGTCACTTACGCCAAGTCCCTAAAGCAAGACTTACAGTTTCAGCTCTCCCAGAAATGGAAGCTTAAACCAGTCAATCAGGAATTATCTTAAGGTAATCTGCTTGATAAACTCCCACTGCCCCTTAAAGGAAAGTAACCTTGCAATAATCAATCCACTTGCCTGCCTTGTATAATTTCCTTGTTTCCAACTCCCTTCTGCCTAAAAATGTCTTTCATTTTGTACAGCTCCTCGGAACTCCTTTCTATTTGCTATACTGGATGCTGCCTGATTTGAATGCAGATATATTTGTTCAAACTCTTAATAATGTTAATATGCTTCAGCTTAATTTTTTAACAGATACTTATCTTTAACAGATATTTTGTCACCAATTTACTACCCCAAGCCAAAACCTCTTTGGCTTGTCAATTCTTCACAGATTTATTGTTTCTCCTGTTAACCAGGAGGAAAAAAAAAAAAACTTAGAAGAAAAAATTTTTTCTGCTCCTACAAAACCTACCACAAGAGATTTGCAAAGCCTCTGTCTATACATGCTGCATTATATGGGCTGGCTTCAAAACTTCTAAAAAACCCTCATTCATCTTAGATACCAGCAGAGGCATCTAAATCATCACTAGGTGGCTGACTTGTGAAGGCAAAAGAACTATTTGCTCTTTTAAACAGTCTGGTCATGAGAGCCCAACAGAGGAACAAGATGTTAGGTCTGGAAGGTTCTGAGAGCCATCTTTCTTGCCAATACCTTAATAGGTGCCCTTAAGAGGAAACTTCTTGTGTCCTCCACCTAATGAGACTGTGTGGTTTAGTTGCCAAGTCGTGTCCGACTCTTGGTGACCCCATGGACTGTAGCCTGTCAAGCTCCTCTGTCCAGGGGATTTTCCAGGCAAGAGTACTGGAGTGGGTGGCCATTTCCTTCTCCAGGGGATCTTCCCTGATCCAGGGAGGCGCCTCCTGAATTGGCACCACTGAGCCTGGCTCCAAAGTGAACTCAGCCCCTCCCCAGCCACACACACACCAGCCACACCCACCTCTTTCCCAGAGCTGTTGCCGGCTTGCCCGTGGAGCTGAGAAGTCTCTCTCTCCAGTTCTTCTCCTGGAGGTGGGGCAGTGACCAAAGGAAGCAATAACATCTCCGGAGAGGGTTTCGGAGCCAGGGTCCATGCTGACTCATTTGGCTTATGGAGCTCTGGGTCCTCCAGCTGCTTCTCCGCTGGTGCTGCAGGGCTGTCTCCAGCAGAGGAGTTGAAACCTCCCTCACCACCGGGCAGCAAGCCCCAGTCCGTGTACTCTGCACTCCCCCGGGGCTCCTGCTTGCTCATCGGCTGGAAGAGGTTCTGCTCCAGCTCCCTGTAGTCATCTGAGTACTCAGACATGTCCAGGCCCCGATCTTTGCCCAGGAAGGGTAGGTCCTTTCTGATATCCTCAAGTGAGTCCCCCCAGATTCCCGATGGGGCGTCCCTGTTCAGCATCACCTCCCCGTAGTCCAGCAGCGGTGCGGGCCTCTGGGCGGGTCTGAGCACAAAGGTCAGGTAAGACCTGATGGAGCCCATCTTCTTGGGCTCGCAGCTCTCTTTGTGCGGGCAGCTCACCAGGTAGCAGCGGCCCTCAAACCACCAAGCCAGGTCACAGCTGGACAGGTCACAGCAGGCGGATGTGCAGTCCCCCAAGGGGGTGGTCTGAGGCACCGGCATGATTTTGCTAGTTTCCAAGTTAGGAGAGATGATGGCATTGGAATACGTCCTCCCCTCACTGCACTGCGTCCAGGCACAGCCTGCAAACACGCCAGCCACCAATAAGGAAGCGAGGCAGGTCACTTCTGGCAAGCAAATAAACCACCAGCACCTCCTACAGGAAGTCCCCTGCCTTATCGTACAGCCCACCCATCAACACCCCCATCAGTACACCTGTCCTCACACCCTTCCACCCCAACCCATCCATCTACAGATTCTTCCATGTGTCCATCTAACCTTCCATCTTCTCTCTTTATATGGTGTTACTTCACTTAGTGAAGAGAAGCGTTCTTTTCTATGTATGTATTGCTTTTACACTGTCTGTAACATTTTGTTCCTCACCCAAAATCCAGTTATAAAGGTTTACTTTAGGAACAATGTCTTACTGTTGTTGCTGTTAACTGAATTTTTAAACATCTCAGCTTATTCTGATGACAGGGAATTATCAAAAGAGAGAAAAACTCATCTGAAATATAGGTCTAGAATAACTAGCTTTAAGCTGATTCTAAATAATGAACCACAAACGTTGCCAACTGGCAAATAAGTAGGCAGAAGACTGGTGCTTCCTAAGTGTGATCTGCAGACTCGGTGGGGCAGGCCACAGACTCTGTGACCAGCCCACGGCGTGGTAAGAGAATCCGGGGCTTTTAGAAGACTTGGTAGCAATCTGTCATTCCCTGGCACCCAAGGACAAAATTACTTTTCTCCTTTTTTATGTTGTAAAACAAAGCAGATATTGGAATCTAAAAAATGGTGCAAATGAACCTATCTACAAAACAGAGTCATAGATGGAGAAAACAAACACCATTAGCAATCGGGGGAAGAGAGGGAGGGATACACTGAGAGACTGGGGTTGACATATACACAACTAACATATACAAAATAGATAACGATTAAGAACCTACCGTATGGCACAGGGAACTCTACTCAACACTCTGTAACGACCTATGTGGCAATAAAATCTAAAGAAAGAGGGGATATATGTATAACTGGTTCACTCTGCTGTACAGCAGATACTAACACAACATTGTAAATCAACTACACTCCAATAACAATTAATTTAAAAAAATGAAGAATGTTGCCCAGCATTCGGTTCTACAAGGATGAAGTCATTGCCCACTGCAGTCACTGACAGACAGTGTACCCAGAAAGGAATTCAGGATGAAAAGCAGGATGAGGCACTCTGTGCTTTGGAAAAACAGGCCCTTAGATAGTTGGACACATGTCTCAGGAAGAATTTTAATGAGCCCAGACTCTTGCATCTTTCCGTACATAGAAAAGCACTAAAATCGTCAGCTGAGATACCTGTTGCTCGGGACTAGCAGCAGTGGTGTACCAAGAGGTGTGCCTGGCTGCATGCATTCTCTTGCCCCGAATAATATACACACGGGCTTCTTCTCTCAGTTTTTCAGAGCAGTTCCCTCAGAGCTACTGAGATGCCTTTGCCTGGGCTATAGTCCTCAGGAAGGTCCCTGAATAAAACTGAAACCTACAACTCTTACATGGAGTGTTTTTCTTTCAGTAGACAACTTGTTGTTGATATTTTACCAAAGAGTCTGTCTGTGGTAGATTGGAAATAAAAACAAATTGGTCCCTCATCACATATAGTTCCAGGAATGCGGTTCTGCTGAACTCCGAAGAGCAAAAGATCTTTCTAGTGAGTGCTCATCACTGATCATTCTCTTAATAACTGTTACATTTTTCATAATGACAGTTAGAGATGACTTCTAACTGGAGGTAAGATAAATGGTTAAACACAGTACAAGAATTCAGGTCGTTTGGGACTTCCCTGGCAGTCAGTCCGTTGGCAGGGGTGCAAGTTCGATCCCTGGTCAGGTAGCTAAGACCCAACATGTCTTCCAGCCAAAAAACCAAAACATGAATGAGAAGCAACACTGTAACAAATCCAACACAGACCTTTAAAAAATGGTCCATATCAAAATAAGAATCATTTCTTTTTTTCACCTGTATACACATCATCACCATTATAAATTTTTAAGAACCATTCGGTACCAAATATTGACCCAATAGGAAAGTCTAACTGGTCTCATCCAATAAGAATTAGATGTAAATATGTATCTTTCCCAGTAAATAAGCAGGCAAACTGCTTTACTTCAACTGAAATGATATTTTCCCAAACCAAATCTATTTTTTTTTAAATCTCTTTAATAGTTTTAGCCTTTTATTTTCTAAAGAAAAGCTTAATCTTTTATCAGACATGGAGAGGGGGAAAACACTCTGTGCTGAACATGACAGAACAGTAATTATAATCAAGGTCAAGAGATGATAAAGGGATGAAATAGGTAGATAAATCTACAACTCCCAGCCCTACTCCCAAAAATACTGTCATTGCTTGTAAAGATATCACTGCTGCTGCTGCTAAGTCGCTTCAGTCATGTCCGACTCTGTGCGACCCCACAGTTGGCAGCCCACCAGGCTCCCCTGTCCCTGGGATTCTCCAGGCAAGAACACTGGAGTGGGTTGCCATTTCCTTCTCCAACGCATGAAAGTGAAAAGTGAAAGTGAAGTCGTTCAGTCATGTCTGACTCTCTGCGACCCCATGGACTGTAGCCTTCCAGGCTCCTCCGTCCATGGGATTTTCCAGGCAAGAGTACTGGAGTGGGGTGCCATTGCCTTCTCCGAAAGATATCACTACATCCCTTTAAATGAAGCAGCCTTTAAACGAAGGTACTTTAAATGAGGTACTCTGGCCACCTCATGCGAAGAGCTGACTCATTGGAAAAGACTGATGCTGGGAGGGATTGGGGACAGGAGGAGAAGGGGACGACAGAGGATGAGATGGCTGGATGGCATCACTGACTCGATGGACGTGAGTCTGAGTGAACTCCGGGAGTTGGTGATGGACAGGGAGGCCTGGCGTGCTGCGATTCATGGGGTCGCAAAGAGTCGGACACGACTGAGCGACTGAACTGAATTTAAAGGAAGACCCAAGCTAGAAATTTCTTTCAAACACAAATGGCAGGATACATTTTATTTCCCTTGAACAACTGTTGGGTCACCTCCTTTTGAAAAATATGATTCGTAAGAACTATCATGTTTCACTTCTGGCTTTGGACACCAGAAGCTTAAAAGTCAACAGTGTAAAATTGTGTCAAAGAAACCATTAAACAGGAACAAGGCTGTGACCCTGGAACAAGCAAATTGTTACATGTGGTTGAGAAGCTTAGCAGAAGTCTTCAACACGAAACTTAAAAGCAGTTTTCCCTCAGGCTGGCGGTGGTGGTCTCCATAAGCTTCTAGGGCAGATCATCATTTGGTTCTGCAACAAATCACCTGAATGGGCTGTTTATCTATTTAAATATACTTTAAGAGTGGATCTGAATATTAAACAAAGAAGTCTGAGAAGGTGGGTATCCTGACAACTAAACTATCTATTAGACTCACTCAAGAAAGTTCTTGCAGAGACAGGAGAACACTCACAGGTTTGTTCCCTCTACAAATCCCAGTCCAATCCATGAACACAGTAAGCACTCCACGGGTGTTGACAAATCAGCAAAACCAATGGTTAGCATCTTGTCAAAGGCAGAGGATAGAGAGAAAGGACAGACAAGCCCTAAACAACATTACTGGGGCTCAGTTAACTCAGGAATTTTGAATAAATGAAAAACACCCCATAAGAAAATGACAAAAAGCTGTGAAAAGGTAGGGATTTGAGAGGGGAAAAAAAGAGCTCAAACATTAATGACAGCACTTTCCAGAGTACAAGAGTACATCAAGCATGGGATAAAGAATCATTTTGCCTTGTATACTAAGCAGTGGTGAGGTTAATAAGAAGGACATTTGGCATAAGGAGAGTAATATGCAGGAAATGATAAAGCTGTCCTGACTGTAGTATTTCCTCAAGTAGCTCTTGCATGACCTAAAAACTGTGTTTCTTAAAATCTAGATGCTTCAGGCTCCTGAGTCACACCCACGAGGAGTTCTGATTCAGTAGATCTGGATGGGGCCTAAGAAGACATTTTAACAAGGGTCACTCCCAGGTAAACCTCAGCATGGTTTTACTACACTGTGACAAACCCTGGATATAAAATCAGTTTTCCTAGCCATATCTCCATTCTCAGTCTTCGGTAAGTTTAAAGGGGTCTGGCTGGCCTAGCTGGGGCATGGATCACCAGAGCTGATGCTGACCAAGGATTTTATGCCATGGTGTGTCCACAGTAAGTAAACAGACTATATGAAAATAAAGATTTAAGACAGAAAAAAGCCTGTTATTTGCTTTCTAAAAAAGATCTACTATGCAGTTCTTTGAAATAAATACATGAAGTTTTCCCAGTATATATGAAATGTGATTTTCTTTTTCCCAAAATAGTCATGACAAAAAAGTTAAAAACCTGTTTCCAGAAACCACTTATGCATGAGGCCTTCCTTTTCATATGTGAAATAAGTCTGCTGGAAAGCAAACACACAGCACCTTCATCTCAGGTTGATCTGAGTTGCTTAAGTCAGAGAGGAAGTTCAAGTGTGAGGCTGGTGTCTCCAGGGTACCGGTTTCCTACCTGTAAAGGTCACCAGCAGCAGCAATGAAGCGAGTTCACCTGTCGGGGGCGCCATTCTGCCTCACACAGTGGGTGCAGGCAGGCTTCGTAAACAGCCCTCAGAGGTCTTTGCTGCGGGCTTCTTTTGTGTTTCTTAGGAGCCAGATTTGGCCTCAGAACTTCAAAGGAAAAACAGAAAAGAGACAGGAAGGAAGAAAAGAATACATAAATGCAGAAACACACACAGTTATCTCTATCATTTATTCATGGCAAGGGGAAGCCTATCGTGGTAACACCCCAGGGTCATCGTGGGGTTCAGGGCAGGACACCCCTAGATGTGCCACTCTGGCATGTGGATTATTTCAAGATGAAAACAATAAAGCCCAAAGGACTCAGGATGATGCTCTGTCCATCCCTCTAACTGCCAAAAAGGCAGAGGACCTGTTCGAGGAAGGCAGCTATCACCATGAATAAATGCAGTATTATATGAGCTAGGTGTGGCAGACATGGAGGAACCTAGCAAAGTCTGCTTGTTAAAACTCCTCTCTGTGTCCCACTATCTCCTTAGGACACGGAAAACATCCATTTTCCAAACATTGGCTCTTTTTTATCTTCCTGTGAATTGCCTTCCTTCCCTTTGAAGTCCCAGATCCCTACCTGCTTCTCCTTGGTCCAGGAGGACAAATATACCTCATTATACCCGACTCTCATTTTATCTGGAATCTCTCACATTATGTGGATTTCTTATTAAATTGAAAATTTAATAGGCAATTAAATTTGGTTTTCTCCTGTTAACCTGCCTTATGTCATTATAACTATTTGACCAAACACACACAGAGGGCCCCTCCTGACAACCATTTCTCAGGCAAACCATCCACCTGAAGTTAGTTTAAACAGAAAGAACAGTTCCTAACAAGGGGCATAGGGTTTCTCATGCTCTCTCCCCTTATAAGCCCAAACCTAGGAAATAAAAAAGAACTGGGCTCAGAGGCTTGAAAGAAACCAATGCGAAGCCCTCTTTCAGAAATGCTACACCCCCAATGCACACGACGACACAGAGGCAAGATTGTACAGAAAAAACACAGCTCACTAAAGGCCTTCACAAGTGACTCAGCAGCAATGCACTAAGACTATCAGGAAATTTTAAAATGTCTTAATGTGTATTCACATAGATTTCCTTTTTGTATATGCCCAAGAATGACTCAGGAGAAAAATCTGCCTGAAGCAACCTCCCCAAAATCTCCTTCAGTGTGTAGAAACAGTTTACAGGATAAGAAAGGGATGTGCTATGGTATAGACAGGATTTTTTTTTTCTTCCTTTGTGGTATTTAAAATAATGATGCATCTCCTAATTGCTAGTATCTTAGATTCAATGATCTAGAGCAATACAAGCATCTTATTTTTGCCTGGCACTTTATTCAATATGATCTTCACAATAACCCAGGTGGCATTATTATCAGTGCTTTAGATAATATGAAGATGATGAAACTGAGGTTCACAAAAGTTCACTGATTTGCTCAAGGGTGAAGAAGAACCAGTACAAGGAAGGTCTGGACTCCAAGTGCTTGTTAATGTAACAAGGCCCCCAGGAACAAGTACAGCTAGATAAGGGCTTCCTAATGAGTGTGCCAGAGCCTTGCCTTGAGCTGCAAATTGATACGCTATGGTCAGCTAGAGTTCAGTTCAAGTTCACACCACTCTCTCCCACCCATCCCTCGTTCCCTTCCCAAGCACACTTACACTCAGGTTTTTGGGAGAGAAAAAGACAGCTTACTTTTCTTCTTCCCGTCCCCTTTCCAGAAGCATCTCATTTAGAAACTTATGAGGGGAACAGTGATGACAAAGAGTGGGACATAATCCAAGGATTGAGGGAGTAGAGGGCATCTAAGCAGTGGACCAGTCTTAGATTTGGGGCAAGAATGAGTTTTATTGAACATCAGAAGCAGCATTGCTGAAAAAGGGCACGACGGACTAGGAGGTCAGAGATTTCCTTACAAGGCGAGCAGGTCCCATTTTCTAGGGTGAGGTGCTTGAGCAAATTAAGCTGAGCCGTCCTTAGTTGCTCAGTCATGTCCGACTCTTTACGACTCCATGGACTGTAGCCTACCAGGATCTCTGTCCATGGGATTCTCCAGGCAAGAATACTGGAGTGGGTTGCCATGCCCTCCTCCAGGGGATCTTCCCAACCCAGGGATCCAACCCACATCTCCTGCATTGCAGGCGGACTCTTTACCGTCTGAGCCACCAAGGAAGCAAGTTGAGATGGAGGCTTGGAATTGGTGTGTGTGAAGATTCCTTGACAAGCGTCTCCCATATGTGCAGGCGGACTGTGGTTTAGATTTGGGATGTGGACCGGGCCACTGAGGCAGCTGCCTTTTCGTACGTCCTGATATGTGAATTAGCTTTATCGGCGGGTGCTCAGTCACTCAGTTGTGTCCGACTCTGCAACCCCACGGACTGCAGCCCACCAGGCTCTCCTGTCCATGGAATTTTGCAGGCAATAATACTGGAGTGGGTAGTCACTTCCTTCTCCAGGAACTCTTCCTGACCCAGGGGGCGAACCGCGTCTCCTGCGTCTTCAGCATTGGCATGTAGATTCTTTACCACTGAGCCAGAGAGGAAACCAGAAAGGACAAGGAGGCTGTCAACACAGTCAAACCCGGGATCCTATGGAAGAAGGGTTGGGGAACCACTGGACCTTGCTTTGAGTCTTTCTCGAGAAATTATTCAAACCACAGGAAGGCCTTCCACCGAACTGCGGTGATGGCTCTGTCACTGACCACTTGGAACAGGTTGCTGCACAGCCTACAAGCATCACTGGCCAGTGCCCACTGAGAGTCAGGGGCCTCCCTGGCCCCCGTGTTACTGAGCTGAGTCACATCAAAAGACTGGAAAGGAACCACAGTGAAGGTGGCCGTGGCTATATTCAGGAGGTTGTTTCTGTGTGTCAGGATAGCAGAGGCCATCAGAACATGAGCTTCCATAAGGTGAAGCAGAGAATGTGAACATTCAGAGTCCCATAAGCTTCAGGCCTAAAAACCCAGAGGAAGACCGCCTGCTGGTGCAAACTGTCTGCCACTAATACCTTTCTTTCTCTGAAGCAATGAAAATGTGGTTTGGGATGGGAAGTGGGTAGAAGAAAAGATTGGCCATATCCCGTCTGCAGTGATTGACCATGCCCTAAAAGGCAGGAGAGCAACTGGTCCTCCAGCGATGGCATTCAGCCTCCTGCCAAGACACTGCCCAGAAGAGCAGAGTTGCTATCAGCCAGGGGCAGTTGGCTGAGAACCCCATGGATCAAGACCAGGCCCCTGACGTACCATAGGATAACTTCAGCCAAATTAATAAAAGGTGAATCTCTGGGCAGACATTGCTCCAAAGGCACACAGCCTGGTAAACGGGCCATGGACCAAATTTCCAACTCCTCTGGCAGATGCCCTTGTGCAACGTTCCTTGAAAACTATATCCTACGTGGAAAGCTCTGGAAAGCAATTATCTTAGAGCCAACTTATAGTGCTCAGCAACAGTCAGATCAGATCAGATCAGTCGCTCAGTCGTGTCCGACTCTTTGCGACCCCATGAATCGCAGCACGCCAGGCCTCCCTGTCCATCACCAACTCCCAGAGTTCACTCAGACTCACGTCCATCGAGTCAGTGATGCCATCCAGCCATCTCATCCTCTGTCGTCCCCTTCTCCTCCTGCCCCCAATCCCTCCCAGCATCAGAGTCTTTCCAATGAGTCAACTCTTCGCATGAGGTGGCCAAAGTACTGGAGTTTCAGCAACAGTAAGCATCTCCTTTTGTCAACACCTGACCTGCCTCTTGAGAAATCTGTATGCAGATCAGGAAGGAAGAGTTAGAACTGGACTTGGAACAACAGACTGGTTCCAAAAAGGGAAAGGAGCACATCAAGGCTGTACATTGTCATCCTGCTTATTTAACTTCTATGCAGAGTACATCATGTGAAATGCCGAGCTGGATGAAGTACAAGTTGGAATCAAGATTGCCGGGAGAAATATCAATAACCTCAAATATGCAGATGACACCACCCTTATGGCAGAAAGCAAAGAAGAATTAAAGAGCCTCTTGATGAAAGTGAAAGAGGAGAGTGAAAAAGCTGGCTTAAAACTCAACATTCAAAAAACTAAGATCATGGCATCTGGTCCCATCACTTCTTGGCAAATAGAGTGGGGAAACAGTGG
>NW_011494754.1:1432340-1438654 GCF_000754665.1 Bison bison bison | reverse complement strand
CTTGGAAGGAAAGTTATGACCAACTAGACAGCACATTAAAAAGCAGAGACATTACTTTGCTGACAAAGGTCCATCTAGTCAAAGCTATGGTTTTTCCAGTGGTCACGTATGGATGTGAGAGTTGGACTATAAAGAAAGCTGAGCACCAAAGAATTGATGCTTTTCAACTGTGGTGTTGGAGAAAACTCTTGAGAGTCCTTTGGACTGCAAGGAGATCCAACCAGTCCATCCTAAAGGAAATCAGTCCTGAATATTCATTGGAAGGACTGATGCTGAAATTGAAACTCCAATACTTTGGCCACCTGATGCAAAGAACAGACTCACTGGGGAAGGCCGTGATGCTGGGAAAGATTGAAGGCAGGAGGAGAAGGGGACGACAGAGGATGAGATGGATGGATGGCATCACTGACTCAATGGACATGAGTTTGAGTAAACTCCAGGAGTTGGGGATGGACAGGGAGGCCTGGCATGCTGCAGTCCATGGGGTTGCAAAGAGTTGAACACAGCTAAGCAACTGAACTGAACTGACTGTCAACACTGTCTATGAGGTTCCTTCAGCACATTAATATAAGCAAACAATGGATCTCCATTTCCTCAACATGTAAAGGCATACGGACTTCATGGTATCAAGTCTTCTCTGCTCTAACAATTTGCAGGTTTTGCAGGTATTCTTGATATTTCTGGCCTGATCTTGTTCTTTAAATATATATATAGCACCTCATGGATTAAATCATATTTTGACATGTATTTTCCCCTTTGATCCCTATAATTACTCTCTCTGAGATAGGAGGTTTTATTATCCCCACTTTACACAAAAGGAAACTGAGTTTTGGGGTCAGTCTTGAGACTCTAGATCTCAAACCTGCCCTGTAGCTGCCCCAGTCCTCCTCTATGGTTTCAGAAAGTAAGAACATTCTACTCTGGGTGACTGAAGAAGCCCTCTTTTACTTATTATTCAATCTCGGAACTGCTGGATTCTCTTGATAGAGTCTTGCCCTCTCAGCTGCTTGCCTTGCCTTCCTGTGGTTTTATGTTCTCATTAAACGAAAGAAAAGTATTGAAGAATTCACAGAGAAAGCCTCACTAGCTTCCTAAAAATTTCAATCAAAGGCAGCGTTGAATCTGAGCAGTAAAATAGGGCTTTTAAAATAAGGCTTAACAAGTTCAAAAGGCTATAAATAGTACAAATACATAGATCCTTACATAAACTCTGCATGGATCAACTTTATATATGTGAAGATCTGAAAGAAATGCCCCTCCAAGGTGAAAACTGGTGAGAATAATTTTTATTTCTTCCTTTGATGATTTCTTGTCTATTCCTTTCTTCCTTCCTCTCATCTGTAAATTCTATTTTTTCATACACTAAATACATCTTTCCTTTGTATTAATAAAATACAATTGTATTTTCAGTTTTAAAGAAGGCTTAGGGGACTTCCCTTGTGATCCAGTGGCTAAGACTCTATACTCCCAGTGCAGGGGGCTTGGGTTCAATCCGTGGTCAGGGAACTAGATACCACATGTAGCAATCAAGAGTTCACATACTGTAACTAAGACCCAGCACAGCCAAATAAATAGACAAATATATATTTTTTTAAATTTCAAAAATAAAGCAAGCTTTGGTTGTAACATAGCATTTTTTTTTAAGTTACCAACATGTATGTAAAGGCTATTTCTGATTCTTGATGCTTCTGGCCTGATTTTGTTCATAAGTGTCACCCTATCTCTGAGCTTCCTGCCAAGCATAACCATCCCAGAAGTCTCACACCAACTGTCCTTTCTCTTTGGATGATAGTGATGACATCACTGACTCAGAGATGATCTAAAGCTCAGGGATGGGGTCAGAGAGTGAATGAGCTGTAGCAATGGAGTGAGATCAGAGAGAGCTCTGAGAAATGTATTCAGCAAGAAATGATGGACCACATCTCGTCCTGGCCCAGGAAGGGAGGAGGGTCAAGGAAGCAGGAAGAGTGAGGCTCAAAGGTTGCTGCTGTCTGTTCAGTAAGTGTCCTCCCCTTCTTCCCTGGTAACAAGATAATTATTTGGGACACAAAGGGTATCCAGTTAAAAGACTATTTCCCAACACCCCCAGCAGCACCGTGGGGTTACAAGTGATTAAGCTCTGGTCAGTGAGATATTAATATAAAGGAATTGTTGGCAAGGACTTCCAGAAAAAGCTCCTTTTGCCCTCCTCCTCTTTTTTCCTGATAGCTGGAAGAGGACCTGAGGGCTAACGCCCCAGCAGCCGTCTACATCCACGTAGAGGCCCTGAGGAGGCGAGCCAGGTCTAGAAAGATCAAAGGTCCCTGATGATATGGAGCTGATGTATTGATCCTCAACTGCCAACCTGTGAGTTTTTCTGAGGAGGAAATAAACTTTTACCTCATTTAAGCCACTGCTTACATTGCACTTTCCATTATATGGCACCAGGTGCCATTTTAATCTATAAGTGACATTACTTATGGATTATTTTTTTTTCAGCTTATGGATTGTAAAATACTTAGGCTCAGGTAAGCTCAGTTGCTTCATGGGGATTTCAAATACTATAAAAGGCCAAACCTTTATATAGTAATTAAAAAACATTTTTTTTTTTTGGCCACACTGCATGGCATATGAGATCTTAGTTCCATGACCAGGGATCAAACCTTGAGAGGGTAACAGGCAGGAAGGCCAGGGGTCTCCAAACGGAAGAAAGAGCCTGCAAGTGTCAGACATTTTTATCTCTTAAGTGGCAGGAGGAAACAAGCGATATTTTTTTCCTTCTCTATACAAATTTAAAAGGAGGTTTCTCTTAAAATGCTGTGTTACCATAATGACACCTGGTTTCACCTGAAGTTAACCAATACCTTTTTCTTATGGAAATGTTTGTCTTAAGCTATGCTAATGTACTATGCATTTACCCCCAAACTCCGTCTTCAAGTCAGTTCCGCCTCTTGGCTCAGAACCTACTTGACAAACCAATATGTTAGACTCAGATATTGTTCCCCTAATCTATGTAAATGAAACTATTTGTATGGTGGTCTGCCCTTCTTCAAGATTCAAGTTCATCATTTTATGGCCCAGGATAAATCACTTGGTGCCGAGATTATCCCAAAATGCATCTTATGGGTGAGGGGCCTGGTACCATTCTAAATTTTAAGACATTCCTTTCTTTCATTAACAGACTGCTCTTGACTATATAACATCCAGCTGAAGACTAGCAGGGGGGTGCTCTTTCTGTCCCCTTCTGATGCCTATGTCAGAAGCTTTCTCTATCTCCTTTATACTTTAATAAAACTTTATTACACAAAAGCTCTGAGTGATCAAGCCTCATCTCTGGCCCCAGATTGAATTCATCTCCTCCGGGGGCCAAGAATCCCGGTGTGTTTGCGTGATTCAACAACAATCTTTCAACCTGCAGCCCCTGCAACTGGAAGCATGGAGTCTTAACCACTGGACCACCAGGGAAGTCCAATAACTTAATCATTTTTAAAGTGGCAGATATGCCCATGAAATCTGAAACCATTTATATGAGAGGCAGCATACACTTCCTTATAGGATTAATTAATTTTTCACGTATATTTTCTCTCTAATAAACTATAAACTTCTTGAGGAAAGATCATCAATCTTAAAACACAGCTTGACTATATTTTGACTTCAAGTTTACTAATTTCTCATCTACAACATTAACAATTTTAGGTTTTAAAAAAGCTAATGTTTGGAATCATGCTGTAATGTACAGAAATATCAATCACTATGTTGTACACCACATTTAAAATAGTACTGGAGGTTAATAATACTTCAAAAACCAAAGGCATAGGAAAAAAGGTCAGATCTGTGGTCACCAGAGGCAGGGGTTGGGAGGGGCAACTGCTTGAAGGTGGTCAAAAGGTATAAACTTCCAGTTATAAGAAACATCTTAAGTTCTTGGGACATAATGTACACGTGATTAATATAATTTACCCTGCTGTATATTATATGTGAAAGCTGTTAAGAGAGTAAATCATAAGACTTCTTATTACAAGGGCTTCCCTGGTGGCTCAAATGGTAAAGCGTTTTCCTGTAATGTGGGAGACCTGGGTTTGATCCCTGGGTTGGGAAGATCTCCTGGAGAAGGAAATGGCAACCCACTCCAGTACTCTGGCCTGGAGAATCCCATGGATGGAGGAGCCTGGTAGGCTACAGTCCATGGGGTCGCTAAGAGTTGGACACGACTGAGCAACTTCACTGGTTCACTGGTTCTCATTACAAAGGGAAAAACATTTTTTTTCCTTTTCTTGTGTGTCTGTATGAGATGATGGATGGTTACGAAATTTACTGTGATTATCACTTCATGGCGTCTGAAATTCAAATCATGCTGTACACTTAACTTATATAGTGCTATATGTCAATATATCTCAATAAAACTAGAAGAAAAAACAAAAAAAAAGAATGTAAAAGAAAAAATAAAAGGGCTAATATTTAATGCATTTTAAATAAAAATGTTTCTTTAGGTGAAAACTAGGTAAAGTGACAGATGATTTAAAAATTGCTCGCATGCATAACAAGTAACTTTTCAATCTCAACTGTGAACATAGAAGATACATTTGAAAATGTTTATTTTCAAACCTCAAGGAGCAAATGATTTTTTAAAAAATAGAAAATTAAGTTGCATGCAATTTCTCTTAAAATTTTACCATTAACAACAACCAGTTAGAATAAGAAATGAAAGAAAACAACAACAAAAAGGAATATAATAAAAAAGAATAGCAAACAACAACAAAAAATAATGAAGACCTAAGAATGAATTTACAAGATACTTGCCTATTTTAAGACAACTTTAAATTCTGGTGAGAAATACAAAAAAAAGCTTAAATAGACAAAAATATGAATAAATTATTCTTGGACAAAACGATATCAGAAATATGATCATTTTTCCCAAATTGACAAGTACATTTCTATGTTCCTAATAAAAACAGTGAATTTTTTTTAATAAAATAGAAATTTATTTGGGCAAATGCAAAACTAGACAAAGATGATTCCTCAGATCACATGGAAGAATCAGTAAGAAGAGAAGAGAACTAAGGGGAAGCTAGTCCTACCAGACAGCAAAACATATTATAAAGTAAGAATCATTTAAATGGGACAGTACAGGTATAAAAATAGATCACTGAATGGACAGATATTCAAAAAATGAATCCAAATATTTAAAAGATTATAGGACATGATTAAAAATGCCATCTCAATCAGTGGAGGGGGTAGATTATTAAATAAATGATACTGAAAAATGGAGAGCCTTTTGAAAAAAAGTAAGTTGTATCCCTACCTCATATGTCATACCCAGATAAATTCCTAATGTATAAATAAGACCATAAAGGCACTATAAGAAACTGTGAGGTTGGTTTTTGACAAGGATGCCAGGACAATTCAATGGGGCAGAGACCAATACATATATATTTTTTTTTCTATTATCTCATATAATGTATATGGGGTTTCTTTTTGAAACAGTAAATTCATAAGTTCTAAAAGATACTGTGGTGATGGTTGCCCAAGTCTGTGAATATACTAAAAGCCACTAAATTCTACAACTTAAATAGGTGAATTGTATGATATGTGAACTGTATCTTAAAGCTGTTTTTTTTTTAAATGAAAAGAAACTATGGGAGATTGTATTTGTAATCTCTGAGTGGGGAAGGCTTAGGTATGAAATGAACTCAGAAATCATTATAGAAAACAGGAATAAATCATGTACTATGCTCTTTGAGATTGCGACCCCATAGACTATGGCCCACCAGGCTCCTCTTGCCCATGGAATTTTTCAGGCAAGAATACTGGAGTGGGTTGCCATTTTCGTCCTTCAGGGAATCTTCCTAATCCAGGGATGGAACTCATTTCTTGCATCTTCTGCATTGGCAGGCAGATTCTTCACCGCTAGTGCCACCTGGGAAGCCTGAAAAAATCATGTCCACTAACAAAAAAAATGGATAAATAAAGTTTTTCATGGAAGGAATACCATTTCTAAAGTCAAACTGTCAACAACATGAGAAATGCTGGGCTGGATGAAGCACAAGCTGGAATCAAGATTGCTGGGAGAAATATCAATAACCGCAGATATGCAGATGACACCACCCTTACAGCAGAAGGCAAAGAAGAACTAAAGAGCCTCTTGATGAAAGTAAAACAGGAGAGTGAAAAAGCTGGCTTAAAGCTCAATATTCAGAAAACTAAGATCATGGCATCTGGTCCCATCACTTCATGGCAAAGAAATGGTGACAGACTTTATTTTTGGGGGCTCCAAAATCACTGCAGATGGTGACTGCAGCCATGAAAATAAAAGACGCTTGCTCCTTGGAAGAAAA
>NW_011494754.1:1423332-1432170 GCF_000754665.1 Bison bison bison | reverse complement strand
TGGAGAAGACTCTTGAGAGTCCCTTGGACTGCAAGGAGATCCAACCAGTCCATTGTAAAGGAAATCAGTTCTGAGTGTTCACTGGAGAACTGATGTGGAAGCTGAAACTCCAATACTTTGGCCACCTGATGTGAAGAACTGACTCCTTGGAAAAGACCCTGATGCTGGGAAAGACTGAGGGCGGGAGGAGAAGGGGACGACAGAGGATGAGATGGTTGGATGGCATCACTGACTCAATGAACATGAGTTTGAGTAAACTCCGGGAGTTGGTGAGGGACAGGGAGGCCTGGCGTGCTGCAGTCCATGGGGTCACAAAGAGTCGGACACAACTGAGCAACTGAACTGAACAGAACTGGAGTGGGAAAAATATTTACAGCTTACATCACAAAGATAATTTCCCTAACACATAAAGTGTCCTCTAATAGAAAAGTCCATCAATAGATACAACATTGAAAAATTTAAATGCATTTTAAATACCTCAAAAGATACTCAATTTCATTCATAAGAAGAGGAATACAAATTAAAGCTAAGAGATACCATTCTTTCATCTATGAGACTGTCACATATGGAAAAACAGTCATACTTCACGGTGTGGGTGAGAGTTTGGCTCATTCTTACTGATGGGAATGTAAACCAGCACAATCTCTATGGAGGGCAAAGTGACACCAAGCACATTTCAGCAGCTCCACTTCCAGGAATTTATTCTACAGAATATACATAACCACTCATGAAATCATATGCACACTAGTGTATTGCTGGGGTAAATATCGGTATTAACAAACAGACTGGAAACAACCAAACTTTCATCAGCGGGGAAGTAGTTAATCAAATTAAGGCTGCCCATACCCCGAAATTCTCTGCATTTGTGAAGAAGAAAGAGGGACGCTCTCCACATGCTGGTAATATACCAAGACCTAACATTACATGACAGAAGCAACTTGCAGAATGGTATAAATGGTAGTCACCATTTGGGGGAAAAGAGAATGGGCTGCAGAAAAACATAAATATGAACTTGCTTGAAAATGCACTATCTCTAGAAGAACACAACCAAGAAACCGTTATTAATACCTGATGATGAGACAGGGAGCAGGAAGAGAGAGTTTTTTGCAACAAGCAGTCTTTTGTGCCTCTTGAGTCACGTGAATATCTTCAATATTTTACACGTAAATAAATAAGTTTCATATTCTTGCCATTGTGCTCAGTCTGGAGGCTTAGATCTACTGAGCATCAAGAACAACACAAGAGGTTCCATGCAGGAAAGGAACCTGGGCGTGTAACCCAGAGGGGGATGGGCTATGAGAAAGGCAGCCAGATTTAGCGAAAACAGACACAGGATTCCCAATCGAATGTGAATTTCAGATAAATAACAAATAATTTTTATTATGCAATATTTGGGACATGTCTACACTGTGTTTTGTCAGGCAGCTCAATCTATGAGAAAATGCCTGGGCTTTCCTGGGCAGCTACTTAGAACTACAACTAGTATACATCTCTGCTCAGAAGGTCTATACATACAACACTATGGAGAGAAAGAGCTGACATTTATACTTCACCTTAGAAGAAACTGTCTGACCCAGATTCAGACAGTATGCTGACTCCCCAAGGATCTGTGAAGTCATTTAAGGTAAGCATGAACAACTTGTTAAGACCACAAGGAGTTACCATCATTTCAGGCAAAGAGGCTTCCCTGGGTGGCTCAGATGGTTAAGAATCTACCTGCAATGCAAAAGACCCAGGTTCGATCCCTGGGTTAGGAAGATGCCCTGGCGAAGGAAATGGCAACCCACTTCAGTATTCTTGCCTGGGAAATCGAGGCATGGACAGAGGAGCCTGGTGGGCTACAGTCCATAGGATCATAAAGAGTCGGACATGACTGAGTGACTAACACTTCACTTTCAGGGAAACAAACCAAAGTGAGGGGAAGACCTAGAAAACAAGTCACTGAAATTGGGGCTGTATTCATATTTTAATTTGCGACTGTTAAACTCAGTAATCTCTATTTCAGAGAGAGAGAATTACCATGGTTCTCTGTGACAAATTACTTTTCAAAGTCAGCTGACAGATTTCATCTCAGCTGGAGCTGAGTGTATGAAAAAGAGAAAGAAAGAAATCCTGTATGTGACAGCCAAAATCCGACATATCTGACATTTGCTTCCTAACTGCCTTGTTTTGTGGTAAGGTTTGCCCAGAACGATGCTATGGAGAATAGCAGGAAATATATTATTCATATATTTCTCTTTCCATTTCACTGCAGTTCACTTTTCGTCTTAGAAAAACTCACTGTAGTAGCTGTGACCAATGAACTCAGTTCAACCAAGTAGGAACCACCTCGTGGCCCATGGCAGGTCTCCTAGGATGATGGTGATTACGTGTATGCTATTGGGTAGGCCAAAGAGTTTACCTGGGTTTTTCCAGAAGATGGTATGGAAAAACTTGAACAAACTTTTTGGCCAACCCAATACATAGACTGGTTCAAATGCTGACTGGAGCCAGTGTTACAAACTCCTGAAATATGCCAGGATAAACACCCTGGGAGAGGAGAGAAAACTCATCACAAGACCCTCCATGTCCCGCTCTTCCCAGTCTCCTTTCCAACGTCCACAACATCCTCTACCCTGCCTATATCCAGTTGAAAAATCAGTTCTTCAAAGAAGCCTTCCTCAAAACCAGAATTGAAAGAGACACATGTACCCCAATGTTCATCGCAGCACTGTTTATAATAGCCAGGACATGGAAGCAATCTAAATGTCCATCAGCAGACAAATGGATAAGAACGCTGTGGTACATATACACAATGGAATATTATTCAGACATTAAAAAGAATACATTTGAATCAGTTCTACTAAGGCAGATGAAACTGGAGCCTATTATACAGAGTGAAGTATGCCAGAAAGAAAAACACCAATACAGTATACTAACGCATATATATGGAATTTAGAAAGATGGTAACAATAACCCTGTACGCGAGACAGCAAAAGAGACACAGATGTATAGAACAGTCTTTTGGACTCTGTGGGAGAGAGAGAGGGTGGGATGATTTGGGAGAATGGCATTGAAACATTATAATATCATATGTGAAACAAATCGCCAGTCCAGGTTCGATGCATGATACTGGGTGCTTGGGGCTGGTGCACTGGGATGACCCAGAGGGATGGGATGGGGAGGGAGGTGGGAGGGGGGTTCAGGATGGGTAACACATGTACACTCATGGGGTGGATTCAAGTCAATGTATGGCAAAACCAATACAATATTGTAAAGTAAAAAAAAATAATAAAAATAATAAAATAAAAAAGAAGCCTTCCTCAGCTTCCTGAACATAACCTCCAAGCTGAAGTCACTGTTCCCTCCTCTCAGGACATGTTCCAAGACTAGATTATCATCACAAGTAAACACTGTATAAAGTACAATTAACCTCTGTAAAAATTCCCATTTATTTCATACTGTCCCTGGCACTCATTTTAATCCTCTGAAATCCCTCCAATTGCATATTATCATCCAATGAAATCAAGGCTCAGAAAAACTAAAATGCCCAAGAACTGGAACCCAATCCAAGTGTGTCAGACACCACAGAATATGTTTTTGCCACTATTCTATATTCCCTTATGAGTTTCTCCATTAAAAAAAAAAAACCTAATTGGGTTTTCTTCTAATGTATAAAAGCAATAATATCCAATATTAGGGTACAGGTAAATATAATTGTATATCCTATGGATATATAATACCCATGTATTAGTGCTATGAGGCCCATGGTCCAGTATTATCAATTCATGAAAGATGCATATTTTAAAAAGAAAATACATGGGGAAAGTCTAGATTTCTATGTCTAGTAAAACAGCAACACATACAACATTGAGATTTCTGGGGGAAAATACAACAGACACTTTTCAAATATATAACTGCACTCACAAGGAAATAAGGGAAATCCACTAAGGCTGAAAATGAACAGAAAGCTGGAAGTTGACGCTGAGCTTGTAGTTGCCTGAGATATCTGTTCATTTCTAGAACATAGAGACAGGAGTCTAATGGCTACAATACAGAAGTTGGAACTTTGGGTGCATTCAAGATGAGGGGTTGGAACTAAGGTGCCTTGGAAAACCAGGAACCTTTAAGAGATGCATCCTTGTGGGTGAAAGGATGAACTGAGAAAAAAATAAAAATAAAACCCTGGCCACTGTGCTCTGTGGGAAGTAATAATTCTCCCCTGAGAACTGACATTCCACAGGTTTGCTCCTCACAGGTCTGGGCTCCACTTTTCATTACAAGTTTGGTTCAATTAAAACCAAGGGGAGAAGTTACCTTAAAGTAGTTCTGGGCTGGTAGTACCCACAGATAACTGGCAGAGGCAATCACAAATCCTTTCTGGAAGAATTCACATCAACCCTCAGGGAGAACTCAGATAAACATGAGATTAGAGTTCCAGGAAGAAAGGCAACAGAAAAGAAAGATAAGAGAATCCGGTTCCTGAGATTTTAAAATAACAAAATACTGACCTACATATATAAAATAAGACACTTAAAATTTTACAAAAAGTAAGATGTAAGATTACTACAAAAAAAAAAAAAGACCCTGGCAGATTTGAAAAATCACCAAGCACAAAGATAAAAGTAATTAAGATACTTTTGCTGTCAAAAGCTCAACAGATGAGTTAAAGAGCAGATTAGACACTATTGAGGAATTCATGGACTCAGAAGGCCCTATGTGACGTATGTATACCTATGGCTGACTATGTTGATGTTTGGCAGAAACCAACACAATTCTGTAAAGCAATTTTCCTTCAATCAAGAAAATAAATGTAAAAAAAAAAAAAGGTCTTATTGGAGCCAAGTCTTAAAGAGATGAGACAATGAAACATGTGGACAGAAAGAAGAGTTCTAGGCAGAGGGGACCTGAAGTGCAACGGCTTTGAGGAGGGAATGTACCTTGTATTCAAGAAACTGCAAGATGGTCAGCATGGCTAAAGGAAAGGTTATGGAGGCAACTGGAGGCCACACTGGTTCACAGGTCAATACAAGGATCTCCGGCTTTGCCTCTGAGATGGGAAGTGGTGCAGCATTAACTCTGTCCGCTGAGGCTTCCATGTCGAAGGGAGTGTAGAGGGCAGAGAGATAAGTGAGAAGCCCGAGCACTTATCCAAGTGGGGGGATGGCATCTTGCCCCGAGGTGGCAGCAGGAAGGGTCTGGGTCTCAAAACACCTGAATTATTTTGCAGGTAGAGACTGCAGGATTTGCTGCTGGAAGTGGTGGAGGGCCTGAGATGAGGACAAGTGGTCAGGATGACTGAGCAGCCGGAAGAATAGGGTTGGAATGACCTGAAGTGGGGAGCGACTCAAGACCGTCAGGTGGAGTGCTGATCAGGGCACTGGATAAACAGGTCTGGAGTTCAGAGGAGAGACAAGCCGAAGGTATAAACGGGGAGCCAGAGAGTGGGTTTAAAAGCCACAAGACTGGTTAACAGCACTGAGCGGGAGAAGTATAAACAGAAAGGAAAGAGAAGAGCGGGGAGAACTGCCTGAGTGATAAAGCTGAGCTCGGAGTGCAGGGACTGGCCCGTCTCCAAAGGGGCCCATCAATGACCGCTCTCCCCGAGTCAGGTGGACCCGTGGGGAGGCCTTGATGTGCAAGGGGGAGAAACTTAAAATAACGCCTTCTGATTCGGAGAGCACCACATTTTGCTGTCAATGGGAGTGCAAATCCCACGGCAGCAGCTCCCTGGCTACTTCAGCCAGAGCAAACCAAACAGAGCTCTGGTCAGAAGAAAGGACTAACTGACAACATCAACCATTAAGTGGATTCTGATCACTGCCAATTCTACCACTACCAGATGAACTGATGGAAAACCCAGTTTTGTATCTCCTCCATTAATAACATACCACTGGGGGGAAAATTAGAAATTTATTTTTAATATATTTTAACAACATTGGAGAAGAGTAGGAGAGTCAGGCTTCATGAGCTTGACATTCAGTTGTGCAAAACTATGTAATTCTACTTCAGAAACTTTTAAAAAGGCATTTTGGTAAGGCAGGCTGCAGCAATTCAGAGCTTGGTTATAATCTCAGCTTGGAAGATTCCAAATATGAGGGGCTCTGCAGTTTTTACCCTGGAGGGAATGCTGGCAATCCATAACTGTGTCTTTGCTTTCTGTATCCTCAACCTAGCCCTAAACCTAGCCCTAAGCCTAGCCCTAAGCCTAGCCCTAAGCCTAGCCGTAAGCCTAGCCCTAAGCCTAGCCCTAAGCCTAGCCGTAAGCCTAGCCCTAAGCCTAGCCCTAAGCCTAGCCCTAAGCCTAGCCCTATCCACCGGGCCTGTGCATGCACAGCACTCATCTTCCTGCTGCCAATTTTCTTTAGTATTTCATTTCAAAGCAAGAAACGGAAGTAAGAAGAGATCAGCCAGTGAGTGTAGGCACACAATTATGCCTATCTCCCCTTTTGGGGGAAGGTGGGGGTGGCTTCCCTTGTAGCTCAGTCGGTAAAGAACCCGCTGCAATGCAGGAGACCCAGGTTTGATTCCTGGGTTGGGAAGATGCCCTGCAAAAGGAAATGGAAACCCACTCCAGTGTTCTTGCCTGGAGAATCCCACGGACAGAGGAACCTGGAGGGCTACAGTCCATGGGTTGCAAGAGTCGGACACGACTGAGCGACTAAACCACCACCACCACCCCTTTTAGGGTGTCTTGGTCAGGGTCTTCCCTTCCCCTCCATCGATCCCCTCCCTGCAGGTCTCTATAAACCCAAGCTTCCAGGCAAAGGTATTGGCTGTTTTTACTTGATTAAACCTTAAGGTCTTTTTCTTTATGCGGATGTCACAAGAGATTCCTGGTGCCCAAAGGCTCTTTTAGGTATTTTTGACAGAAGGGTATGGGAGATAGCTGGAGGATAGGTGTCTGTCTTGTAGTTCTCTAATCACAGCTTCTTAACACACCCATTTTGTTCTCAAAGCAACTTGAGACAAGCCAGATGCTGTAGTACTACACCAAGTCCCCAGGTGTTCCTTAGAGAAGGACTGTTCCACCCTTGCTGTTTGAGCTCTCCAAAGAGGCAGATCCTGGAGATAAGGGTCACCATTATACCAAGAGACCCAGCCCACACAGCAAATATATTCACATGAATCTTCCTGGGGGGGAATTGGCTTCATTAAAAGGATGAGTTTCATTAATAGGATTAATAGGACTTGGGAGTTTTGAAATCAGCTTCACTAATAACTGAGGTCATGGTGGAGAGATCTGACAAAATGTGGTCCACTGCAGTAGGGAATGGCAAACCACGTCAGTATTCTTGCCTTGAGAACACCATGAAAAGTATGAAAAGGCAAAATGATAGGATACCGAAAGAGGAACTCCCCAGGTCAGTAGGTGCCCAATATGCTACTGGAGATCAGTGGAGAAATAACTCCAGGAAGAATGAAGGGGTGGAGCCAAAGCAAAAAGAATACCCAGCTGTGGATGTGACTGGTGATAGAAGCAAGGTCCAATGCTGTAAAGAGCAATATTGCATAGGAACCTGGAATGTCAGGTCCATGAATCAGGGCAAATCGGAAGTGGTCAAACAAGAGATGGCAAGAGTGAACGTCGACACTCTAGGAATCAGCGAACTGAAATGGACTGGAATGGGCGAATTTAACTCAGATGACCATTATATCTACTACTGCGGGCAGGAATTCCTCAGAAGAAGTGGAGTAGCCATCATGGTCAACAAAAGAGTCCGAAATGCAGTACTTGGATGCAATCTCAAAAACGACAGAAGGATCTCTGTTCGTTTATAAGGCAAACCATTCAATATCACAGTAATCCAAGTCTATGCCCCAACCAGTAACGCTGAAGAAGCTGAAGTTGAACGGTTCTATGAAGACCTACAAGACCTTTTAGAACTAACACCCAAAATTGATGTCCTTTTCATTATAGGGGACTGGAATGCAAAAGTAGGAAGTCAAGAAACACCTGGAGTAACAGGCAAATTTGGCCTTGGAATACGGAATGAAGCAGGGCAAAGACTAATAGAGTTTTGCCAAGAAAATGCACTGATCATAACAAACACCCTCTTCCAACAACACAAGAGAAGACTCTATACATGGACATCACCAGATGGTCAACACCAAAATCAGATTGATTATATTCTTTGCAGCCAAAGATGGAGAAGCTCTATACAATCAGCAAAAACAAGACCAGGAGCTGACTGTGGCTCAGACCATGAACTCCTTATTGACAAAATCAGACTTAAATTGAAGAAAGTAGGGAAAACCACTAGACCATTAGGGTATGACCTAAATCAAATCCCTTATGATTATACAGTGGAAGTGAGAAATAGATTTAAGGGCCTAGATCTGATAGATAGTCTGATGAGCTATGGAATGAGATTCGTGGCATTGTACAGGAGACAGGGATCAAGACCATCCTCATGGAAAAGAAATGCAAAAGAGCAAAATGGCTGTCTGGGGAGGCCTTACAAATAGCTGTGAAAAGAAGAGAATCGAAAAGCAAAGGAGAAAAGGAAAGATATAAGCATCTGAATGCAGAGTTCCAAAGAATAGCAAGAAGAGATAAGAAAGCTTTCTTCAGGGATCAATGCAAAGATATAGAGGAAAACAACAGAATGGGAAAGACTAGAGATCTCTTCAAGAAAATCAGAGATACCAAAGGAACATTTCATGCAAAGATGGGCTCAATAAAGGACAGAAATGGTATGGACCTAACAGAAGCAGAAGAGATGGCAAAAATACACAGAAGAACTGTACAAAAAAGATCTTCATGACCCAGATAATCACGATAGTGTGATCACTGACCTAGAGCCAGACATCCTGGAATGTGAAGTCAAGTGGGCCTTAGAAAGCATCACTACGAAC
>NW_011494754.1:1409321-1423119 GCF_000754665.1 Bison bison bison | reverse complement strand
GATCATGGAAAAAGCAAGAGAGTTCCAGAAAAACATCTATTTCTGCTTTATTGACTATGCCAAAGCCTTTGACTGTGTGGATCACAATCAACTGTGGAAAATTCTGAAAGAGATGGGAATACCAGACCACCTGACCTTCCTCTTGAGAAACCTGTATGCAGGTCAGGAAGCAACAGTTAGAACTGGACATGGAACAACAGACTGGTTCCAAATAGGAAAAGGAGTACATCAAGGCTGTATATTGTCACCCTGTTTATTTAACTTATATGCAGAGTACATCATGAGAAATGCTGGACTGGAAGAAACACAAGCTGGAATCAAGATTGCCGGGAGAAATATCAATAACCTCAGATATGCAGATGACACCACCCTTATGGCAAAAAGTGAAGAGGAACTCAAAAGCCTCTTGATCAAAGTGAAAGTGGAGAGTGAAAAAGTTGGCTTAAAGCTCAGCATTCAGAAAACGAAGATCATGGCATCCGGTCCCATCACTTCATGGGAAATAGATGGAGAAACAGTGGAAACAGTGTCAGACTTTACTTTTCTGGGCTCCAAAATCACTGCAGATGGTGACTGCAGCCATGAAATTAAAAGACGCTTACTCCTTGGAAGGAAAGTTATGTCCAACCTAGATAGCATATTCAAAAGCAGAGACATTACTTTGCCAACAAAGTTTCGTCTAGTCAAGGCTATGGTTTTTCCTGTGATTATGTATGGATGTGAGAGTTGGACTGTGAAGAAGGCTGAGTGCCAAAGAATTGATGCTTTTGAACTGTGGTGTTGGAGAAGACTGTTGAGAGTCCCTTGGACTGCAAGGAGATCCAACCAGTCCATTCTGAAGGAGATCAGCCCTGGGATTTCTTTGGAAGGAATGATGCTAAAGCTGAAACTCCAGTACTTTGGCCACCTCAGGCAAAGAGTTGACTCACTGGAAAAGACCCTGATGCTAGGAGGGATTGGGGGCAGGAGGAGAAGGGGACGACAGAGGATGAGATGGCTGGATGGCATCACTGACTCGATGGACGTGAGTCTGAGTGAACTCCGGGAGTTGGTGATGGACAGGGAGGCCTGGTGTGCTGCGATTCATGGGGTCACAAAGATTCGGACCGACTGAGCGATCGATCTGATCTGATCTGATCTGATCTGAATAACTGAAAAGAAAAAGAAAACTTTCTAATTCCAAACTGCAGACTGGATCGATAACATCTATTTCCCCTCTTTCTTACATTTCTACTGAAAAATGAAAATAAAGGGGAAAGGCGGCAGGACATATGAACAGATGGGAGAAAAGAAACCATAAAACCATAACATTGGAAAAATAAGAATGAGAACTACTAATAGACCAGAAACTTCAAAGAATTCCTGGAAGATAGGAAGCAGGTGGCATGGAACCGAGGAGATAAAGGAAACCCATTCTCTAGAAACTGGGGAAGCACAGGACTTTCAGGGGGCACTGGAGGAGCCCTAAGCCCTGAGCCCATGAAAGCCAAGACAAGATGGGCCAATGTACAACCTCTGTGAAAGCCAGATCTCAAGCTTATGCCAGGAGTCTTCTCTCTTAACAAAGAGAGACCTGGGACTTCCCTGGTGGTGCAGTGGAGAAGAATCCGCCTGTCAATGCAGGAGACACAGGTTCTACCCCCGATCCAGGAGGATTCCATAGGCCGAGGAGTGGCTGGGCCCCTGTGCCACAACTACTGAGCCCGCACGCTGCAATGACTAAAGCCCGTGCAGCTAGAGCCTGTGTCCACACGAGAGCCACCGCAATGAGAAGCCTGTGCACAGCAACAAAGATCCAGTGGAGCCAAAAATAAATAAATATGTAATTTTTTTTTTAATCTCTAAAAAAAAAGAGAGATTGGTCCTCATAGGGTGTCAGTGGCAGCAGAGGGCCTATGAAAAAAGCAGAACCAAGAGAATGTGAAGACTGTCCTAGAAGGAAACATATACCATTCCCAAGCCATGTACCTCAAGAGCAGAGCTCTCCTCCTCATGGCTACCTGGGGAGTCCCTACCCACCTAGACTGGAGGGAAATTTTCCCACTTTTCAAGTCGTTGGCTTTCAGTGCAAAAATGTTTTCTGAGCAACCTTACGTGTTCCTGTAGCCTGGAAGTTCTCTTCTTTAAATTGTTTTAATATGTTGTGTTTGACTCAGACAAAAGTTCTGAAGCATCATCATCCTGGAGGGGCTTAAAAGCCTGCCCAGGTCCATAATGATAATGCCTTGTCCATTCTATGCACCCATCAGGTGATCATCATAGTGGTTATTTACTGACTATAACCCTTGCTTTTCACATCTGTGTTAGTTTCCTGGAGGTGCTGTTATAAAGCACAGCAAACTAGGTGGTTTAAAACGTAGCAATTTATTCGTTCACAATTCTAGAGGCCAGATGTCTGAAATCAAGGGGTCACAGCCCCGCTGAGACTCTGGGGCAAATCCCTCTTTGCCTCTGTCACTGATATTCCCGGGCGTGCAACTGCATCATTCCGGTCTGCGTCTGTTGTCAAATGATGCTCTCCCAAGCTGCCTCTGTGTCCAAATTTCTCTCTGCTAACAAGGACACTAGTCGTACTGGATTAATGATCTCATCTTAGCTCAGGTACATCTGTGAAAACCCTATTTCCAATAATGTCACGTTCACAGGCACCAGGAGCTGGGACTTCACCTCATCTTTTGGGGAGGACACAGTGCAACACACAACACCATCCTTTGTCCTTTTCAACAGAAGGGCTTTCTGAAATGTTCCTACTTTGTCCCATCACTGACCCCACAGAGTACCTAAAACAGACAGCATTTTCTAAGTTTAAGGGTGGACCAAAAAAAAAAAGCCAACTATTTTACAGGGAGAAGAAAGAATAACTCAGGTCTTCACACACTGGGGATTTTCTTTCATCTCTGCCCAAAGGAAACCAGTCAAGTCAGAACCAAGGTAGGATGAATGGTAAAGGACTTCAGGGTATTCCAATCCAAACCATGATACACTGTAGCCAGAAGTTACAGACATTGCATGGTGATGGTTTATTATGGCTGCTGCTAGTTTTTGAAATGAAAAGCCAGAAGGAGCTATGAAAGATCAACTTCGTGATGAAACTGCTGTTCCTCCGTGGCTGCCATTTTTCTGTGCTAACATCTCTGATCAAAGGGAAAAGTTTGTTTTTTAAAATGATATATTACATAAACCCAGGAGAACTGGCTTTTATTACATTGTTGTCTGTGTCTCCAACCTCTGCCACACTGCCCGGATGGAGGCTGAGTGAATAAAATAACTCGTTTTTTAACTACGATGACCAAAATGTACACTAAAAACACTGCAATCAAATCACACTAATGAATGGCTATTTTCTCTTTCCAGGCTCTCCTTCCATTTATTATATATACATGTACTTCACCAAAGCTATTCTCTTAGTGAAAAATAGCTGTCATTTTCATTTCACATTCTATCCCTCATTATCCTTCATTGCTACTTTCTTATTCATTATTCTTTTCTGTTATTTTGCAATATCCCATGGAGGTGATTATTATAACTGACTTCACCATTTCCTTGTGAAAGTGAAAGTGTTAGTTGCTCAGTCTTGTCCGATTCTTTGGGACCCCCATGGGCTGTAGCCCACCAGGCTCCTCTGTCCATGGAATTCTTCAGGCAAGAATACTGGAGTGGGCTGCCATTTCCCTATTGCTGGATGATTGGTTGTTTCTGATATGTGGCCTTTATCAATCATGGTGCAGTGAAATGCTTCTACAGGCTCAGAAAGAAAACAAGCTCTAGCATGTCTGCCTGAGGGAAATGAAAACAGCTCAAATGGGGCCTCATTTCAAAGACCTCAACGGATCTTCTGGACAGCATTTTCCTGTGGGCTATTCAGGAACAGGCTGTGTTTATAGCTGGTCCTGTTTGCAGTTAACTGGCTAGCAAAAGTAGGCTGGTAAACTCTAGCTTTTCAGAGCCAGTGAACTCAAGCAAGATAAGCTGTATTTTGCTATTTCGACTTAGCCCCTGGGAGCTGCTGGAGGTGCTCTATTTGTCATATTATTCTTATACCATCTGAGCCTCCAAGCTTTATCAGTCACTACTGTGATAAAAGCTGTCTTTGCTGAGGCAGTCTTTATCCACAGGGGTGACTGCAGGCCCTGGGCTACCATCTGAGCATCTTGCACTCAAGGAGTCAAAGTGACACTAGAGAAGAACATGGTGATTTCCTGGAAGTAACTGGATAAAACAGTCAAGAGAACCATTCAAAGGACGGGTGGCTAGTGAAAGGCTGTATGTGAGGAGAAAGAAAAGGTAAAGATAAGTTATATTTACTTAGGTACTGATTCCTAGAGTAAACCATCTTTTCTGAACTTCTGGAAATGGACACACTGTCTCAGGGTCCTCATATTATAAATAACACCAGACACTGGTATTCCTGGAGATACTATTCCTACATTAAGGGAAAATGTTTCAGAAGGTGAAACCTTGAGTGTACATCTTGGAGCTTTAAATAGTCTCCCTAATTATGGGAATAGCTTAGCTTTCAGTTGGCTCAGCATTTTTGTTTCTCCCTAAATTTAATTCTTACTAATGGGGTCAACACTGCTTTCTAAATAAATGCTTTGTCTTGTGCTCTAAAAATTAAATCATCACCTTTAGAGAGCATGCACGAGGCAAGGCCAGGAAGAGTGCAGACACCATCTGCCACCCACTGTAGGGGAAAATCCAGTCAGTGCTCAGCGATGTGTTTAAATTCAGATACTAGAGGTTTTGTGTGTCAACGACAGTGAATCTGCTTTATGCCAAATTCTAAAGACAGGTGATGATTACCAAACTTCGGAAACTGGCAAACTGTTCATCAATTCTGAGACTGTTCATGCCCTCAATTCTATTAATATTTATCAACATGTCTATAATTAGCTGGTCTAAGAGTTCTTTACACAACAAAGATTTACTATATAGAACAGGGAACTATCTTCAATATCTTGTAACAAACTATAGTGGAAAAAGAATTGAAAGAAAAGATTCAAATCACTTTGCTGTATACCTAAAACTAACACAATATTGTAAATCAGCTATACTTTGTTTAAAAAAAGAAGAGTTCTCCTTTAGAATTTAACTTTCTGGAATTAGGTAAATAATTATTCATTTATTTCCTATGAAAGAAAAGGAATAAAATAGAAAGAAGGTAGAATATTCTAGGTTAATAATCTATCCTATTAATAACAAGAAAAATGGTTTGTAATATTCATCATCACCATCACAATATAACAGCCATTGATAATAGTCCTTTTATTCACAAGGCAGTTTTACATACTATTTTCATATTATTTGAAGTTCCCACTAAGAATCTGAGAGAAGTAAGACAGATACATGTCATCCACAAAAGGTATATAGAATGTTCTGGTTGAATTAGCTGAAATTCTGTGGTTTATCAGTCAGAAGTTAGTTTCCAGTTTCTCCAAAGCAAGTCTCTAAGTATCAATGGGTAAGGAACACAAAGAATGAAAAAGAGTCAAGGTTGCTTTCTCCTGATCTTTTTCACTTTTAACACTGCCTTTGCCAAGGCAGTTGATAAACTCTTCATGAGTCACACTCCTTCACCCTGGACCTGCCTGAGCCTGGAGAGAGGACTTGAAGATTAAGCAGCTCAGAAAGTACCTGTGGAGGAAGCTTCAACCCGCTGCTCTTGCATCTACAAAGGGCTCTCAAGGCCTCAGATCTTCACCAACAAACCAAGGAAGAAAGGTAGTGGAGGAAGCCCAGACATGATTAGATGCCAGGCCAGGAAGGTAAAAACTTCGCAGTGTTTCAGTAAGGTAATCTATGGTCTGAATTTCTCCATTGAAAGAGGATAAAGTAAAACTAGTCCTAGAAAAAACCTGTGCTAATCTACACAGAGGATTACCCAGGAATTTACTGGCAACAGAGATAATGCCTTACAATTATAGTATAAAATGATTTCCTAATAGGCAATCAAGCAGAATTAAGGGAAACATGATCCAAGACTGGTTGGTAAACCACAGGATGGGCATTCATGCAGAATGGCGAGTGAACAGATTCTGTGATGCTCCAAAGGGTAGACCAATAAATAGGAGGGAAAACAAGCCAAAAAAAGAAAGAAAAGTCAAATCGCTCTTTTAATAATGTTCTAAGAATCAGATTATTAAGGAGACAGTGAAGAGAATACACAAGATGTTTCCTCATCATTAGACACATCAAATTAGTGAAAGAAATATCAGCACAAGGGTTACTACAACCAGGCTGGTGACGATCAGCAAAGTTCTTTGAAGCAACAGCATCTCTATAAAGCAGACAAATACACAGATAGAGCACTAATTAGAGAGATCCCATTGCTAGGCATGGCCAGAAGCATTAAAATATGCAAAAAGACTCAAAATGTGAAGAGAATCTATTAAAATACAATAAGAAAACTCTACTGGGAGAGAGAACAGGAGATACAAATACCAGGGGAGGGAAACCTTGTATAATCTGAAAAGACAATAGACATTAAAGATAATAGTACTGTTAACAAAGAAACAAAAAATGAACTAAAACTCAACAGATGGCTTTAAAGTACTTAACAAAATTCATTTGCAAAAAAACAAACAGGCAAAAGGATATTTGGGGAATAAAAGAAGAGGTAATGGTAGATTCTAAAACTCATTGTAAAATCAAAAATCATCTATTAAAATATATGTGCTAAAATGACTTTTTATTAGGGCTTCCTCTATAATGGGGCTTCCCTTCCAGTGGTAAAGAATATTCCTGCCAATGTAGAAGACACAAGAGACTTGGGTTCAATCCTTGGTTGGGAAGATCCCCTGGAGGAGGAAATGGCAACCCACTCCAGTATTCTTGCCTGGGAAATCCCATGGACAGAGGAGCCTGGCGGGCTACAGTCTGTGGGGTCACAACAAGTCAGACATGACTAAGCATGCATGCACTACTCACTACATCTCTATAACAAACCAGGAGTAACAAAACAGTGGGATGGGAATTACTATTTAAGAAGTGCCATCATGATAATGAATATATGTTTCCAACAAGGAGGAAAATTTACTTGAATGTTCAAAACACAAACAAAAAACTTAATGGGAATAGTTTTTAAAAAGAAAGAGAAGGAAGGAAAAGTACAATATTAGTTTCAAACGCAGGGACAAAATTAATTTAGATCAATTAAGGAATTAGATATTATCAAAGACTAATGCAGCAGGAAAGTAGCTGAACATCTATTGACATTATAAAATATTATGAGGAGCCTCACAAACACCACTGTAGCCTAGAAGAACTAATGCATCCTAGGAATAGGGGCTAGAGGAAACCAGAGGCATGCCATGACAAGACTGAAAGAAAACAGAGGAAGATGGCCAAGATGTACCTCTCTATGGGGACTTCCCTGTAACAACCTGGTACAACGCCAATTTATAAGTTCCATTTCCAGGCTAAGTGGACCACACATACACGTAAGAACAACAAAACTTTTTATTAACACAAAGCTAAGTGCCGAGGCAGAAGCAAAGCAAAAATCTGTTTAGAGGGACAGTCCTGGATACGAAGCACATAGAACTCCACCAGAAAAGCAATTCCCATTGAAAATGAACCACCGTAATAACAAGAGTAATACACCTTAGGGAACAAACCAGTACAAAGGAGAGGTGGCAGATGTTAACACATGAGAGCAAGAAACAGAAGTAAAAAGTGTACCAAAGAGACACTACAGAGTAAGTATGTTTGAAGTGGTAAAGCAGATTAAAGTGAAAAGAGGAGACAAAAATTAAAAGACATAGTTTAAAAGATGCAATCAGAAGTTGTATAACTAGAAATAAAGTCATTGGAGTCATGTCAATGTATGGCAGAAGCCACTACAATATTGTAATTACCTGCCGATTAAGATAAATTAATTAAAAAATAAAACTCAATGAAATGAAATGGAAGCTGTAACTCAAGAAATAACCTGAAACGCAATTCAAAGAAATAAGCTGAAAATGCAAAGGACAGAATAAAGTCCTGAAGTAAAAAAAATGGCCCAATATACGTCTTTTGATGACTCCAAAAGGAAAGAATAAAAAGAATTGGGAGGATTAAATAGCTATACTCCAAAACAAAATAAAATTTTTTATAAAAGAATTGTGAAGAAACAAAATGTAAAGAGAAAACAGCCAAGAAGGTTCTGGAATCAATGAAAGACAGAAATCTTCATATCCTGGAAGTACAAGAAGTTTTGAGCAGGTTGAAAATAATTCTATTCCTATTCTCCCTGAAATGAAACTGCAGAACTGGAAAGACAGAGATTAAATCTTGTGAAACCATCCCCATCACCATCCCCAGAATTTGTCATTATTCCAAATGGAAACTTTGTGCCCATTAAATCATAACATTAGCCACTCGTGGCAGTTTCCAGTAATCACTATTCTACTTTCTGTATCTATGAATTTCACTCTTCTAGATATTTCAAGTAAGTGGAATCATACAATATTGTCCTTTTGTATTTGGTTTACACCACTTAGCATATCTTCAATATTCATCCATGTTGTAGCACAGTTACAATTTCCTTCCTTTTCCAGACCAAATAATATTCCATTGTATATAAGGATCACATTTTGATTATCCATTTATCCACTGATGGACATGACACTGAAGAGTCTGAAGCAGAAGTGTGACATGTTCATATACCTACTTTACAGTAATCCTAGGAGGGGACTGATGGAGGAGGCAATAGCACCCCACTCCAGTACTCTTGCCTGGAAAATCCCATGGACGGAGGAGCCTAGCAGGCTGCAGTCCATGGGGTCGCTAAGAGTCAGACACGACTGAGTGACTTCACTCTCACTTTTCACTTTCCTGCACTGGAGAAGGAAATGGCAACCCACTCCAGTGTTCTTGCCTGGAGAATCCCAGGGACGGGGGAGACTCGTGGGCTGCTGTCTATGGGGTCGCACAGAGTTGGACATGACTGAAGCGACTTAGCAGTAGCAGCAGGAGGGGACTGTGATTATATTTGTGAACCAAGAGAAGATTTTGTTTCAAGAAAGTGAGAATAGTAAGAGGTCTAGTAAAATGAGATCAGAAGAAGTTTCTCCAGATTTGGGATGAGCAGTTGCTGCACAGGAGTAGTTAGGAAATTCTGATATAAACGAGTGAAGACTAGTTAGTTAGCAGCATACTCCTAAATATGTGTGTCTTTCCCACAGGATAATAAAATGTTGAGCATTTGGCACCTAGAATTTGGATGTCTTGTAGTTTTAAGATAAGGAGGCTGAAGACACTGAATTAACAAAATATTTCAACCTCCTGATAAGTAGAAATACAATGAGAGAGAGTAAAGACAGCAATTTTATTGAAAATAAGTCATCTTAAGAGGTGGTTTTTGAAAACATTTTTAAGAAAGAAAACTATGTTATATTGACCAGAAGACATCCTACTCTTTATTTTAATGAGGGGGATAGAAAATAAGTGGTAAACTATGCTGATAATCACAACCTAAGAATAACAGGATCTTTATCCTAGAGAGGAGTAATACATACTTCCCCATCACATGAAAAAACATACCACACACACTAACATTTAAAATTTGTAGGTGGGGACTTCCCTGGTGGTGTAGTGGCCGAGACCCCACCCTCTGAATGCAGGGGACCTGGGTTCTATCCCTGGTCAGGGCACTAGATCCCATATGCCACAATTGGGAGCTTGCATGCAGCTAAGACTTTTGCCAACTCAAGGTGCAAAATTGAGTTAATTTACCCTCCATACTTAATAATTCTTTAAATTATAGCACAGAATAAAACTAACTTTGAAAATTTATTTTGAAATCGGAATTATCCTGTCTCTAGCTATATTGCTTAAATTAAACAGATGTTTCCTAGAATCCCTTGCTTTTATGAACTTAAGGAAAAGAATGCACAGCAGGCTAGACATAATACCACTTTCCAACAGGTAACATATTCTACCAATGTTATTTGGAAGGGATTACAGTACAACACCGTATCTTTAATCTATCTGTGTGTCATTTAAGAAGACTTATTTTGAAACCACCACCTATGGTTAAAAGACTCTGTCAAATGATGCAAAAATAGATGCTATTTTGGCCCACCCATATTTACTACTTAACAGAAATAAAGCTTCTCACTATGGAATTCACATGAATAGTGTCTAAAAATACACATTTAAAAAAAAAAATAGAGCAATAACTCACCAATTACTCCATGCCCATTACAGCGAAGCTCCTTCCTTATGGTATCAAATATAATTACCTGAAATTGACATGCCTTTAAGATTGTGATTATATTTATTATTGTTGTTGTAAAGATGCTACAAAGAAATATTTATGCATTTCTGATGATTTGATATTACAAATCAGAACAAGTTTTCTCATATTAAAATATTTCTATTTTTAGTGCCAAATTATTCTGAAGACATAGAAAATATTTTTTGAAAAGAAAACTTATGTTGAGAACAATAATAACAACTAAATTTTACTGAAGTGGGCTTCCCTTGTGGCTCAACTGTAAAGCATCTGCCTTCAATGCGCAAGACCTGGGTTCGATCCCTGGGTTGGGAAGATCCCTTGGAGAAGGGAAAGGCTACCCACTCCAGTATTCTGGCCTGGAGAATTCCATGGACTACACAGTCACAAATAATCAGACTCGGCTGAGAGACTTTCACTTTCACCTTTTACTGAAGTGTTACTGCATGCCTGGCAACGAGTAAAGAGCTTTATGTATATGTATTGTATGTATATGCATTGCTTTAATTCATTCTTATAGGAATTCCATTAGGTTGTTCCTATTATTATCCCTCTTTTACAGATGAAAAAATTGAGTCTAAGAGAAAGTTAGGAATTTGTCAAATGTGACACAGCCACTAAGTGGCAGAGCAATGACCAAACCCAGGCCATCGGACCTGGCAATCTACATCACTGCCCCAGAAATAGTCATGCTTGACTCTACAAATTTATTTAAAGAGAATGCATCTTCTCTGTTTGGTAGAAAAAAATGAAGAAAATTTAACAGTATATCCATTCTTTTACAATTAAAAATTATTGAAGCTCTCTTTTGACTGGTTTCATTGCATAGTGAGTTTGGCTGAATTATTTTTGTTATTCTGAAAGGAAATTAATTTCCTAAATTAGCATCTTAGATGGCAAAGGTGTGATGAATCTATCACCTGAGGTCCTAAAAAAGTCTTGATATATATTTGTAATTCTCTTTTTCAAATTTTTCAAATTCAAAGAGGAATTCAGCTTTCCATATGAAACAAAAGTCTACAGCTGAACTGATATTTCCAGTTTCCCTTGTCTATATGAAAAATCAGGTATAATAATAAGCACAAGATAAAATTTTACATTTGGCATAATTTCAGGAGTCTCCATGATTGTGGTCTTCTTGTAGCGAACAATTTGAAACATCTGGACAATGAACATACATTTCAGGAATAAAGAAATAAACACTAACACTCCCTTCAAAATTTCTTGCTCTTTTGAGGGAGTTGTCTGAAATTGACTTTTTCTATTATTATCAAAGATATCATTCAATGTTTCTATTTAAGTACTGGAAAAAACACTAACATTTTACCCACAAACAAACATGTTTAGATGAGAAATCTAGCAACAAAAATGGATGAGTGTGTATATCATATTCTTTTCTCACTCCATATACTTAAGAGAAAGAATGATGGAAAGAATAATGACTTTCACAAACGAGGTTTATGCTCTTGATTAATAATATAGTGATGAATATCCATTCTGTAGAGGAAGTTCAAAGGGAAGGAAGAAAAAGCCATGAAAAGGTTTTTAGCTTCAAATTATGGTTAAGATACACAGACAAAATGAATTTAGCAAATGATAGTAAAGATCACATAAATAATACCAAACGAAGTTTAAAGAAAACCGATTCTACAGGACTAAGAAATGCAATTCACGAGATTGGGAAAAGATGCAAATTTTCTCGACTCCACCCTACTAAGAAACAATCAATCGGTGCAGCAATCAAGAATAAGCCCTTTCCTAGATGGCCAGAAGAACCTTAAGAAACTCACCTCCTAACTCAGGGCGTCTTGATTTTATTTTTCTTTGGCATAACCTGCCTACTTGCTGCCCTCTCTTCCCATTACTCGGCCAGAGGGTTGGGAAGGGGGATATTTTATCGAGGCGCTGCTGGCCAGGAGAGACTCTTGCCCAAACCGGAGACGGGATGAGGCTACTGCTGCGCTTGTACCTCCAGCAGTGACAGCGACTGTGGTCACCGCTTCTCTGCGCGAGGCCAGTCAGTCCCGCCGGGATTGGCACGGGTCTAGCCAAGATGCAACCAGGAAGGCCCCCGCCCGCCCCCGCTGCAGCTTCTGCTGGAGCTGGGATAGCGCGCGCCCGTGATTCAGCGCCTTTCTGCTGCGTGGTTACCACGGCGACGCGCGCGCACGCGCACACGTGCCCCCAGGGATGGGAGGGCAGCAGTCCTTACCCAGCTCTTGGCTCCCAGCTCGTGCTCCAAAAATGGGTACGCAAGCTACCCGGACTCCCACCCCGCAGGGGACCAAGCAGAAGGCTTTTGGGCAACAGGGTGGTCTGCATTGCTCCACCTTTCCTTCACCAACCCCTCAGGCCACCTTGGTCCTAAATAGCCTGAGGAGATAAATACCTCTTCCAAATGCCCAGGCCAGGTTCAAGGGAGGCGTGACCACAGTAGTTGGGTCAAAGACCCTTTGCAAATGTCTCCCCCAAAGCAAAGTCACCCCAGATGCACACGTCCTACTCCTCCAGCGGGAGCCTCTTTAGGCTTCCCGCTGATTTTGAGCACGTGTTGCTTTCTAAAACGAGGATGGAAACCGGTGTTAGGAAGTATGGCATTATGGGAAGGTGATCATTTGACAATAGAACTCCTGTGTAAGATTATCCCTTGCATTTATAGTTTCCTTGTAAGAAAGATGCACACATCGAGGTGTGGCAATGTCAGATCAGATTAGATCAGTCGCTCAATCGTGTCCGACTCCTTGCGACCCCATGAATCCCAGCACACCAGGCCTCCCTGTCCATCACCAACTTCCGGAGTTCACTGAGACTCACGTCCATCGAGTCAGTGATGCCATCCAGCCATCTTATCCTCTGTCGTCCCCTTCTCCTCCTGCCCCCAATCCCTCCCAGCATCAGAGTCTTTTCCAATGAGTCAACTCTTCGCATGAGGTGGCCAAAGTACTGGAGTTTCAGCTTTAGCATCATTCCTTCCAAAGAAATCCCAGGGCTGATCTCCTTCAGAATGGACTGGTTGGATCTCCTTGCAGTCCAAGGGACTCTCAAGAGTCTTCTCCAACACCACAGTTCAAAAGCATCAATTCTTCGGCACTCAGCTTTCTTCACAGTCCAACTCTCACATCCATACATGACTACTGGAAAAACCATAGCCTTGACTAGACGAACCTTTGTTGGCAAAGTAATGTCTCCTCTGCTTTTGAATATGCTATCTAGGTTGGTCATAACTTTCCTTCCAAGGAGTAAGCGTCTTTTAATTTCATGGCTGCAGTCACCATCTGCAGTGATTTTGGAGCCCAGAAAAATAAAGTCTGACACTGTTTCCACTGTTTCCCCATCTATTTCCCATGAAGTGGTGGGACCAGATGCCATGATCTTCATTTTCTGAATGCTGAGCTTTAAGCCAACTTTTTCACTCTCCACTTTCACTTTCATCAAGAGGCTTTTGAGTTCCTCTTCACTTTGTGCCATAAGGGTGGTGTCATCTGCATATCTGAGGTTATTGATATTTCTCCTGGCAATCTTGATTCCAGCTTGTGTTTCTTCCAGTCCAGCGTTTCTCATGATGTACCCTGCATATAA
>NW_011494754.1:1408657-1408971 GCF_000754665.1 Bison bison bison | reverse complement strand
ACTATATTGATTCTTCCAATCCATGAACATGGTATATTTCTCCATCTAATAGTGTCCTCTTTGATTTCTTTCTACCAGTGTTTTATAGTTTTCTATATATAGGTCTTTAGTTTCTTTAGGTAGATATATTCCTAAGTATTTTATTCTTTCCGTTGCAATGGTGAATGGAATTGTTTCCTTAATTTCTCTTTCAGTTTTCTCATTATTAGTGTGTAGGAATGCAAGGGATTTCTGTGTGCTGATTTTATATCCTGCAACTTTACTATAAGCCATCTCTTCTTAATATCTTCTGCTTCTGTTAGGTCCATACCATT
>NW_011494754.1:1407110-1408557 GCF_000754665.1 Bison bison bison | reverse complement strand
TCCCCTCCCTCTGGGTCGTCCCAGTGCACCAGCCCCAAGCATCCAGTATCGTGCATCGAACCTGGACTGGCAACTCGTTTCATATATGATATTATACATGTTTCAATGCTATTCTCCCAAATCTCCCCACCCTCTCCCTCTCCCACAGAGTCGATAAGACTGATCTATACATCAGTGTCTCTTTTGCTGTCTCATATACAGGGTTATTGTTACCATCTTTCTAAATTCCATATATATGTGTTAGTATACTGTATTGGTGTTTTTCTTTCTGGCTTACTTCACTCTGTATAATAGGTTCCAGTTTCATCCATCTCATTAGAACTGATTCAAATGTATTCTTTTTAATGGCTGAGTAATACTCCATTGTGTATATGTACCACTGCTTTCTTATCCATTCATCTGCTGATGGGCATCTAGGTTGCTTCCATGTCCTGGCTATTATAAACAGTGCTGCGATGAACACTGGGGTACACGTGTCTCTTTCCCTTCTGGTTTCCTCAGTGTGTATGCCCAGCAGTGGGATTGCTGGATCATAAGGCAGTTCTATTTCCAGTTTTTTAAGGAATCTCCACACTGTTCTCCATAGTGGCTGTACTAGTTTGCATTCCCACCAACAGTGAAGAGAGTTCCCTTTTCTCCACACCCTCTCCAGCATTTATTGCTTGTAGACTTATGGATCGCAGCCATTCTGACTGGCGTGAAATGGTACCTCATAGTGGTTTTGATTTGCATTTCTCTGATGAGTGATGTTGAGCATCTTTTCATGTGTTTGTTAGCCATCTGTATGTCTTCTTTGGAGAAATGTCTATTTAGTTCTTTGGCCCATTTTTTGATTGGGTCATTTATTTTTCTGGTGTTGAGCTGTAAGAGTTGCTTGTATATTTTTGAGATTAGTTGTTTGTCAGTTGCTTCATTTGCTATTATTTTCTCCCATTCTGAAGGCTGCCTTTTCACCTTGCTAATAGTTTCCTTTGTTGTGCAGAAGTCTTTTAAGTTTAATTAGGTCCCATTTGTTTATTTTTGCTTTTATTTCCAATATTCTGGGAGGTGGGTCATAGAGGATCCTGCTGTGATGTATGTCGGAGAGTGTTTTGCCTTTGTTCTCCTCTAGGAGTTTTATAGTTTCTGGTCTTATGTTGAGATCTTTAATCCATTTTGAGTTTATTTTTGTGTATGGTGTTAGAAAGTGTTCTAGTTTCATTCTTTTACAAGTGGTTGACCAGTTTTCCCAGCACCACTTGTTAAAGAGATTGTCTTTAATCCATTGTATATTCTTGCCTCCTTTGTCAAAGATAAGGTGTCCATATGTGCGTAGATTTATCTCTGGGCTTTCTATTTTGTTCCATTGATCAATATTTCTGTCTTTGTGCCAGTACCATACTGTCTTGATAACTGTGGCTTTGTAGTAGAGCCTGAAGTCAGGTAGGTTGATTCCTCCAGTTCCAGT
>NW_011494754.1:1406580-1407010 GCF_000754665.1 Bison bison bison | reverse complement strand
CTTTCTTTGGGATTGGAATGAACACTGACCTTTTCCAGTGCTGTGGCCACTGCTGAGTTTTCCAAATTTGCTGGCATATTGAGTGCAGCACTTTTACAGCATCATCTTTCAGGATTTGGAATAGCTCAACCGGAATTCCATCACCTCCACTAGCTTTGTTCATAGTGACGCTTTCTAAGGCCTACTTGACTTCACGTTCCAGGATGTCTGGCTCTAGGTCAGTTGTCACACCATCGTGATTATCTGGGTCGTGAAGATCTTTTTTGTACAGTTCTTCTGTGTATTCTTGCCATCTCTTCTTTTTTTAATTTTATTTTATTTTTAAACTTTACAATATTGTATTAGTTTTGCCAAATATCGAAATGAATCTGCCACAGGTATACCTGTGTTCCCCATCCTGAACCCTCCTCCCTCCCCATACCCTCCCTCT
>NW_011494754.1:1405691-1406480 GCF_000754665.1 Bison bison bison | reverse complement strand
TTTGAGTTTATTTTTGTGTATGGTGTTAGAAAGTGTTCTAGTTTCATTCTTTTACAAGTGGTTGACCAGTTTTCCCAGCACCACTTGTTAAAGAGATTGTCTTTAATCCATTGTATATTCTTGCCTCCTTTGTCAAAGATAAGGTGTCCATATGTGCGTAGATTTATCTCTGGGCTTTCTATTTTGTTCCATTGATCAATATTTCTGTCTTTGTGCCAGTACCATACTGTCTTGATAACTGTGGCTTTGTAGTAGAGCCTGAAGTCAGGTAGGTTGATTCCTCCAGTTCCAGTCTTCTTTCTCAAGATGGCTTTGGCTATTCGAGGTTTTTTGTATTTCCATACAAATTGTGAAATTATTTGTTCTAGCTCTTTGAAGAATACCATTGATAGCTTGATAGGGATTGCATTGAATCTATAAATTGCTTTGGGTAGTATACTCATTTTCACTATATTGATTCTTCCAATCCATGAACATGGTATATTTCTCCATCTAATAGTGTCCTCTTTGATTTCTTTCACCAGTGTTTTATAGTTTTCTATATATAGGTCTTTAGTTTCTTTAGGTAGATATATTCCTAAGTATTTTATTCTTTCCGTTGCAATGGTGAATGGAATTGTTTCCTTAATTTCTCTTTCAGTTTTCTCATTATTAGTGTGTAGGAATGCAAGGGATTTCTGTGTGCTGATTTTATATCCTGCAACTTTACTATAAGCCATCTCTTCTTAATATCTTCTGCTTCTGTTAGGTCCATACCATTTCTGTCCTTTATCGAGCCCATCTTTGCAT
>NW_011494754.1:1362827-1405591 GCF_000754665.1 Bison bison bison | reverse complement strand
GCTTTTCGCTTCTCTTCTTTTCACAGCTATTTGTAAGGCCTCCCCAGACAGCCATTTTGCTCTTTTGCATTTCTTTTCCATGGGGATGGTCTTGATCCCTGTCTCCTGTACAATGTCACGAACCTCATTCCATAGTTCATCAGGCACTCTATCTATCAGATCTAGGCCCTTAAATCTATTTCTCACTTCCACTGTATAATCATAAGGGATTTGATTTAGGTCATACCTGAATGGTCTAGTGGTTTTCCCTACTTTCTTCAATTTCAGTCTGAATTTGGCAATAAGGAGTTCATGGTCTGAGCCACAGTCAGCTCCTGGTCTTATTTTTGCTGACTGTATAGAGCTTCTCCATCTTTGGCTGCAAAGAATATAATCAATCTGATTTCAGTGTTGATCATCTGGTGATGTCCATGTATAGAGTCTTCTCTTGTGTTGTTGGAAGAGGGTGTTTGTTATGACCAGTGCATTTTCTTGGCAAAACTCTATTAGTCTTTGCCCTGCTTCATTCCGTATTCCAAGGCCAAATTTGCCTGTTACTCCAAGTGTTTCTTGACTTCCTATTTTTGCATTTCAGTCCCCTATAATGAAAAGGACATCTTTTTTGGGTTAATATAGGACCAAAATGGAGAAGGCAATGGCAACCCACTCCAGTACTCTTGCCTGGAAAATCCCATGGATGGAGGAGCCTCGTAGGCTGCAGTCCATGGGGTCGCAGAGGCGGGCACGACTGAGCGACTTCACTTTCACTTTTCACTTTCATGCATTGGAGAAGGAAATGGCAACCCACGCCAGTGTTCTTGCCTGGAGAATCCCAGGGACGGAGGAACCTGGTGGGCTGCCGTCTATGGGGTCGCATAGAGTCGGACATGACTTTAGTGACTTAGCAGCAGCAGTAGCAGCAGGACTGAACATGAAGCCAGGGCACTGCTGAGGCCTTCTTTGTACATTCCCATGACTATTAAGTTTAGAGCAGTGCTATTGGAAGCAATGACTTTGGGAGAAATATTTCCTGTTAATTTTGCTTCTGGGTTAATCTGTACCTGTCCTCCCAGCCTGATCAACTGGTATTTCCACTCTTTAAGTCCTGAGTAGTTTTTGATGAACAATCCCCTTCTAGGCTATGCCCTTGGCTATGGCTGGGCCTTGAATGAGTTACTTGCTAAACCTTTCTTGTCAATTATAAAATACAGATGGTAATAGCATTTGTATAGGATGATTGTGGGGATTTGAGGAGTGCACAAAGAACAAAAACTATTCAGGACTGAAAGAGTGGAAACACCAATTGATCAGACTGGGAGGACAGGTACAGATTAACCCAGAAGTGAAATTAACAGGAAATATTTATGCCAAAGTCATGCAATAGCTGTAAAATGACATAACAACCTCCTCTTAGAATGAGTGCTTTCCTACCAGCCGCCCCTTTTTGCTTCACTACTTCTGTTAGCAACTAGTGATACCCCATTGCTGAATTCTCCTTCCCCCATGACAGCGCCCAATCCATAGTTAATCCCTGCTTCTCCCAACGTGCCTCTGAAAAAGAGTAACCCAACAGGACCAATCTGATTCCAAGACCCTCCTTCAAAGGAATCCAAACCTTACAAGACACTCCGTCCTTTCTCTTCTTACAGTGGCATTCCATTGTACCCCCGAGTGCCCTTCCTCCCCACATCAAGAAATCTGATGTACTCAGACAATAAGGCTGTTCCCAGGAGTCTCTAGATAAAAATTAATTAATATATGGGCTTAAAAATCTTTACATATATGCTTACATACACATGTAAGTTTAGCCTAGACTTCTAAACTCAGAGTCATTACAATGAATATCTATTTTGATATATGTAATACATATAATCAGAGAACTTAGCTGGTGGCTCAGACAGTAAAGCATCTGCCTGCAATGCGGGAGACCTGGGTTCAATCCCTGGGTCAGGAAGACCCCCCTGGAGGAGGAAATGGCAACCCACTCCAGTACTCCTGCCTGGAAAATCCCATGGAGGAGCCTGGTAGGCTACAGTCCATGGGGTCGCAAAGGGTCAGACACGACTGAGCGACTTCACTTCACAATACATATAATATCTACTTTCATACTGAATTATGAAAATATTAGCTGCCTCTCTAAGACACAGATGAGAGGCCACTGCCATTTCTCTTCAGCATTTATTGTGCTCCTGCTACACGCCAGACACTATCATAAATACTAAAGATAAAATGATGCATTTTTAGTGCAGCTTTCCAGATTTATCTGATCTTTATATGCTGTTGGTTGGGACATTTGTTCTTACTGAACTGCACAATAAAGGACAAGGACATACATTTTTTTGAAGGCGGGACCAACAGGTCTGCATGATTCAAGTACTTTCCATATCAGTGGCAAAGATGCTGCTTACCACATTGATACCTAAGATTCTGAGTTGGAATTTCAACAAGACCGGAAATAAGGTACACAAAGCTACTATACTGAGAAAACCTGAGATTCAAAGTAAAAACTCAAACAGGGGCTCTGTAATAACCTAGAAGGGTGGGAATAGGCAGGAGGTGGGAGGGAGATTTAAGAGGGAGGGGACGTATGTATACCTATGGTTAATTCATGTTGTTGTAGGACAGAAATCAAACCAATACTGTAAACCAATCAACTAAAAATTAATATTAAAAAAAGATAGTAGTAGTAGTGTCTTTATTCTTACATTAAGAACCATTGCCTATGGAAAGCAGATGAAAAGTAGTTTTATTGTTTTTTTAACTTCCAACTTGTTTCTTAGATTGTCACTATAAGCAGTAAATGGGAGGATATTTAACTTGGATGCTGAGTCATATTAAGGAAATGATATTCCTTTCCAGTTTTTAAAACAATTTGGTAATTATTTAATCTAATACACAGTATATTTTTTTTTAATATTTAGCCTGTCACTTATCCAGATTTTTTTTTTGGTAATATGAAGTGTGGTAGAGTTCTCCTAATTCTTCTTTCAAGTGAATAAGCAGTTTGTGCCCCAAACATCCTTTTCCCACAAAAATGAACTATAGCTTCCATAATATATGCTAAAAGATTAGCATTAATTCTCATTTTCTTAAATGATTAACATATACACCTCTTTTCCATTATGACAAACCATATGTATACAGTCAGTGTGTCTTTTTTCAGGTGTTTTGCTTGTTAATTTTGACCCTCCTGATGAAAACAAGGTTCTGCCACTTCTCTTTCCAGTTATTTACCACCAGTTTTCCTCTCTGTATACTGAGGAAGTCAATATATTCTTGGTAATACTTGGCAGAGTGAGAAGTAATGTAGAAAGCTGCTTTCTTCCACACAAAGGTGAAGCTGCAGTAGCTGTGGAGCCAGAAGTAGGAAGCAGGTAATGATTTCAATTCCATCATGAGCACAAAAGCATGTTAAAACAAACTATAAACAAGCAAAATTCTTTATTTAGAGTATACTCTCTTATGGGGGAAAAAAAATGTTTCCTTAAAGCAGAGAAGTGTTCCTTATTCACCTCCTGAATTTCTCTTTACACATTTTTCTCTTAGAAAAAAAGCCCAATGCCTCTGGAAAACTGACTTTAATCATTATCAAGCCTAACTTTGCCTCTGTTCGGCGACATAACTACAAACACAAGTTTTTTAAAGTTAAGGAATTTTAAATCATGAGTTCATTTCTAGCTTACCAATTAGGCACTGTTAACTGACAAAAAATCTGATGGACAATAACTATCAGATAATCTGGATTTATGAAATAGTATTAAGAGATCCAATCCCAAGGACCCTGTAATCTTTTTTTTTTTTAAGACTTATTTAAAATATAACTATTTTGGTACCTGATTTTAAAAAGTAATCTAATATAAAGGCTAGTCCACAGACAAAATGTGGCCCTGCTTGAAATCCAGCCAGCAGCTACGAGCACTATTAAAAGCTCTGGTAGCCACTGTGACCTTGCATTAAGAAGCCTCATGTTTTCAACACAGGTATGCTTTAGTTTAAATGAACATTAAGATTTAGTTCTGAAATCTGAGGCCACAATACAAAAAATAAAATCACAGTAGTTTTTCCTTCTGTTACAATGATCCAGTTTATAATTCCTCCTTGTTAAACTACCTTTCCAGGACAGATAGAAATTATAATTGAAATTATAATCACAGAACAAAATCCTTTCAAACATTTAAAACTCATATTTGAAAAGCAGTTCACAATATTACATCTAAGGTGCACAGAAGACCCCAGTGATCACTGGGAAATCTACCACAGTCCAGTTTTTCCAGCCCAAGCAGGTCCAAACTTTGGGGAATAATGTGGCCACCTTCTGCTGCAGCTCTAAAAAATATTCGATCAAAACGAAGTTTACAATTAGCAGCTATTCCAAGATTAGAGTTCATTTGTGTATCCCATGTATACTGGCAATGCTTAGGTTTGCCCAAAAACTCCCAGACATCCAAAATGTTGTTGGGTAAACCACCACATTTGGTAACCTGAAAAGAAAAACAAAGAACTCTTTTCAGTCTTTTTTCCCTTAAGTTAAAAAGGCCTTTACCATGACTGCATCTAAGTACAATTTTTCCAATCAGAATGCCCCAGATTATTTGCTGATGCACAAATGCAAAACTGGGTACAACTAGATATTTTATAAAAGTATTTTACTGCATGATAATAAGTAGGTAATAAAGATATCAAGAGAGCCAGAGAGGTCTGAAATTTGCCCTTTCTCTTCTGACATAAATAAATTCCTAATTTTGGGTATCAGATAAAACCCAGGAGACTGAAAACCTATGGCCTCAGTTATTGTTATTAGTAGTTTTTAAAAAATGAATGTAAGTGTAGAGAGGGCAAAACTGTTACTCTAAGCTATAAATTTAGATATATACCATTTTATATGATCTAATAATGTCAAATATCTGCAGTTTTATTTGAAATTTACTAACAACATTAAGTTTTCCTCCCATTCACTCTAGGATTTAAAAGAAACTTTTATTGTGGTAAAGTATACATAAAATGTATGACTTTAACACTACAGTTCTATGGCATAGGGTTCCAATTTCTCCACATTTCTGCCAACACTTGTTATTTTCTTTTTTTTTTTTAAATAATAGTCATGCTAATGACTGTGAAGTGGTATCTCATCATGGTTTTGATTTGCATTTTTCTCATGACCAATGATATTAAACATCTTTTCAAGTACTTATTGGCCATTTGTATGTCTTCTTTGGAGAAATATCTTAATCTTTTGCCTTTTTAACTTTTTATTTTGTATTGGGATTTGGCCGGTTAACAATGTGATAGTTTCGGGTGAACAGAGACGGGATTCAGCCATACATATACATGTATCCATTTTCCCCCAAACTCGCCTCCCATCCAGGCTGCCACATAACACTGAGTAGAATTCCATGTGCATTTTACCCATTTTTTAATGAGGTTTTTTTTAAAACTGTAGGAGGTCTTTGTATATTTTGAATATCAATCTCTCATCAGATATATGACTTGGAAATATTTTCTATCATTCCATGGGTTGTCTTTCACGCCACTGATACTATACTTTAATGCACAAAAGTTAATTCTGATTAAGTCTACCTTATCTATTTTTTCTTTTGTTCTCTGTGCTTTTGGTATCATATCTAAGAAATCACTGCCAAATCCAATGTTATGAAGGTTAAAAAAAAAAGGTTTTTAAAATCTCAGTAGGAAGAGTTAGGGAAAACTAGGCTGGTTCAATCTTTGTTCTTCTCACCTTGCAACTAGAGAAACTGAAACTAAAGCGACCTTTGCTAAACTCTTCTAATATTATTTTCTCTACACCCCTCTTTTTAATCAATATATATTGTTTTGTGTTGTCCTTTTCATATGCAATATATATATATTTCACTAATAAAGTAACAGCCTCTTCTGCCTCTGCCTTCCCTGTGCAAGGCAAATAGTACAGTCTAAATAATTATTCACTGAACTGCATCTGCAAGGCCACTTACAAATAATGAACAAATGAAGGTCCTAGTTTTAATAGCTTTAGTCAAAAGACACGTAGGGGACTTCCCTGGTGGTCCAGTGGCGAAGACTCTGTGCTCCCAATGCAGGAGACCCCTGTGTGATCCCTGGTCAGGGAACTAGATCCCACATGCCTCAACTAAGAGTTTGCATGCTGCAACTAAAGACCCCACATGCCACAACGAAGATTCACTGCAGCCACGAACAAAATTAAAAAAAAAAAAAAAACATACCAAAAACACAAGAAATCTAAAGGAATTTCCACAGCAATAAACTGCCCATAAACACTGAACTGACTTCATCACTCACTTCTTGATCCCTGAGATTCGTATCTCCAGCAAATATAACTGTAGCTGATCCTGGAGCCTCTTGCATTTTCTCTAAAACCATTTTCAACTGATTCATTCGTTCCTTAGCGTGCCCTCTGGTGCTTTCCAAATGAGAAGTCATAAGGCAAAGTTCATTTCCTGACACACTCACCTGCAACAAGATAAATAAATGATGAGAGCTGAGAAAATGATCCACTATTAACACTGAACTTTGTTACTAGAATCAGTAATTATTCAATTGATTGGTTACATATTAAGATTTATTAAAGTGAAACTGTATCATTAGCACTGGGCTTATCTCTAAAAGGTCAAAGAAGACTCCCAAAGAATACTGAGCAAGTACCCACTAATACTGCAAGACCTAACCCCAATGTCCACTCCACTGTGAGCCCTTTCCCAATGTCCCAGGTCTCGGTGGCTCCCTCTTCTATCCTCCTACAGCACACTGTAGACTGTTCATGAGGTCCCGCAGATTAAATTGCAGCACAATTACCTCTCTCCTACAAAGCTGTTGAATCATTTCAAAGCAAAGAAGGCTCTTTTATTTTCTACTATAGTATCGCGAGCTGGGCACATAGGTAATTCCAAATAATGTCAGTTAAATGATGAATGAATGAATGAGAATCACATACCATTTACAATGAAGATACCAACAATGTAAGACCTGTCAATATTTCAACTAATTGCCCGCAGAGTCAAGTCCAAATTCTTTCATACTGGGCATTCATGATCTCTTATCATCTGGATTCAACCTACTTTACTAGCCTCTCATCACACTACCCCTCTTTGTACTCTCTACACTCAACTGAATAGACGCTCATTTCGAGCTATACATGCCCTCTTTCATATAAACATACTCTGCTATTGGCAATTTATACAAGTTTGCTCATGGTGGTTCTGCCACCAGCACTGTTCTTAATGTCTATATTTTACATATTTTTCAGGGCCCGATTCAAATACAACTTCCCTCATGAAACCGTCACTAAACAATGCGGCTGAAAGTCATCTCTTCTTTCTCTAAGCTTTCAAGGCACATGACTACAGCTCTCCTACGGCATTTATGCCTTTCCTTTGTTTTAGTTACTATACATACAATCTCTCCCCTGCTCATATGGGAATTCTATGAGAGCAAGACCTATTTGACTAATTTTTGAAAGACTCACAGAACGCAACACAGTACCAATTACAGTGCATTTAATTAAAAAAAAACTAGAAAGCAAATGTGGAATGTTAGCAAACTCATATATTAAGAAAATATCAATGAATCAAGGATCTTATTTTTGCTAATTTGTTTATATTTGAAATGTGTCTAAAAATTTAATTTATAAAGTTCTTCAAGACTATTTAAAAGAATCTGTAAGTGAGGAGTAAATATTTCTCTAAATACAATGTTTTATTTTTTTTAAAGCCATCATCAGGGAGCTATGAAAAAATTAGTTCATTCTTCTTTTTAAGTCAATTAAAAAAAATTACTTACATGAACACACAAAAGGTTTCTCATCATTTGCGTATTTGGAAAAGGAATAATTTCTTGGCTTTTAAACTTCACTCTCGATTTCTTCAACATTATAGCTGTGAAATATCCTTCTTCACGACCTTCAGGTATTTGTGGAAAAGAATGTAGGCTGAGAGGTCAGGGGTATTTGCAGTTTACCCCAAGTTCCCCTACTAAAAATCCTATTTTAACAAACAGGTACAGATTTTAAATGGATCTACATGTTAAGAGTAAACTATTACTTCAGAATAGTTGAAGATGGCCAACCAAGTCCCGACATAATTGAAGTATGGAAGAAATACAAAAATGTAGCTGGAAATATGAAGAAATACAAAAATAAAAATGAATTTACATAAATGCCCCAAACAGTTAAAAGTGCTAATACCAAATATAAAAATCTGAAAAAATTTTGAAAGGCAAGAGTATGAGACAAATTGAGGCAACTTGATAGGAAGTTACTTTTAACTCTGAAAGCACCAGAAAAATCACAGTAAGTGAATAAAAAATTTAGAAAGTAAAAACTTGCAAGAAGAAAAGAGAACAGAAGTGGAGGGGCAGTGAATAAAAGCTTCCAAGTTTTTCAGAAAACAAAGCAGATGGAGAAGGGGTGACTGGTTTATCAGAATAGAGGGAAACCAGGAAAAGAAGAAAAGGGACAGATGGGAGGAAGAGCTGGAGAGGGAGGGGCAGGGAGGAGGGCAGCAGACTAGGAAGACAGCAGCTGGGCAACGCAGCCTAAGGAAAGGAGGAGGGAGACGGAGGGAGGGATGGAGAGAGAGAAAAAAGAGTTTTCTAGAACCGAAGGTTATGAACCTCCAGATTGAAAAGTCCTACAAAGTGTTAAGCATAATAAATGAAAAATACACTGGATTTAGAAAGAAGAGGCTCAAAGTTTCCTGAACAGGAATTAGAATGGCATCAGACTTAAAATCATCAATAATGGAAACCAGAAAATACTGAAATCAGGCTTTCAAAATTCTGCAGGAAAATGACTTTCTACCCAGAAATCTACGTCCAGTTAAACTATCAAAGAACTCTGAGGATAAAATACTGGCACATGCAAACAGGATGGGATTCAACACTTCACTCCCCTCTGCTACTTCTTAGGAAGTCACTAGAGGAATGTGCTCCAACAAAATGAGGAAGTAAGGCAAGAAGGGACAAAGCGTGGGATTCAGAAAACAAGATAACAGAACACAGGCAAAAGGAATCCCCAAGAGAATGCAGAAAAGTTGTCCCACAAAAAGAGAGAAAGACAAAGAGAATTCTCCCTTCAGCAATTCCAGATTAAAAAGTAAATCAAAATTGAAATCATATACTAGGCAAAAGTGAAAGTCAAAGAAAACATGAGATTTAGCCAAAAATCATGAAATGAAGCCAAAGTGGTACACTAAATGCACTTAAATAAAAACAAAATAGATGAAAAGTCAAAAACTTAAATATTAAGAGCAAAAAGGTAGAAAAAGAACAAAAATAAATAAAAAGAAATTGGTAAAGACTCTTTGAAAAACATAACCACAATGAGATCATCACACCTGAACATTTTCTAACAATCTGATTTCACCAAAAAGCTAATCCATGCCTTAAATTTTGGCAATTTACATTTTTCTGAAAAATCATCCATTTTAACCTCTTCTTCACATATATAACATCTTCTCCTATGATTTTTTTAGTATCAGAGAGTGTGACTTCTTTTTCTCAAGCTTACTTTATTTGTGCTTTTCCCCGCTATGTTCCAATTGTTTAACTTTGATTTATCTCTCTCCTTGACTTGTTTTTCAAAAAAAAGACAAGTTAAATAACAGAAAAATTGTTACCTGTAATAATCTTGTAACTACTTGCTTTCTTCTTTAGGTAGGCATAATATGGGGGAATGACTTCCTGTAGAAATATCACATCAGGGCTGTACCTAATTAAACACATCAATTCATGATAAGTACCCATACCAGGTATACCATTTGCAGCTACCTATTAGGAAAATATTACAGCATAAAAGAAACACAGAATTATAGTCCTCTAGGACACCTACTATTTGATGTTTACATTGATCTTTGATAACTATAAAATGAGAAAGATCTGTGTTACTTAACACATAATACTGTAAAGGTCAAATTAAAAAAAAACAACATATATATGACAACCCTTTAAAGTCAGAAGAACTGGAATCACTGACAGTAGACACCCAGTAATATTAAGAGCTTCCAATTGTCTTATACTCTAATAGATGCCTGAAGAGTTGTCTCTTTCTGTCCTCTTGAAACAGTTATTATCCATGATGAAGAAAATGGAGCTCCGAGCTCCAGAGAATTGAAGTGGCTCTCAAGTGGTTCCACAAGGTCACAGAGCCAGTGTGTGGATCAGATTCGGATCACACTGGCAATTTTCTTTTCACAGTAATAATTATATAACAAATTTAGTAAGTAAAACAGTACCAGAAGGCTTCAAACAAAAGTTAGTGTTCCCTCTGAACCCCAACCCACCGTCCTGCTCCCAGAGGCAATCACTCCTGATTCTTTCTGATATTTCCTCTGAGAGCTGGACTCTGAAGTTAGGACCAATTGCAAAGCCCATAACCTTGATCTACTACCCTCCTTGTAGGCAGGTAAGACACATTATCACACTATCATGAAACAGATGTAATAATACTTACAAAGTTAAATAGGAACACACCCCTCGAGCCCTCTCTAGGAGATTGTTCATGTCCAATCCATCAATATTCCAGGTAATAAAAGAGAATACACTGCCATCTTCTTGCTGAACACTTTTATCTTCAGATGTGCTGGTTTTAGAACTAATGGAATCATTTGTTTCTTCCTTGGTTAGGTCAACACTGGCAAGAGCAGAATGAAACACAACTCTGCAAATAATCTAGAAACTGATTAACTTAAAAATCATTTTTCAAATCTTTGTAGCCCTCATTTTACAGGTAAGTAAAATTCTCTTGCTGAAATTGTATTTACGTTATTTTTATTGCAATTCATGATCAATTTTGGATTTCACATTTATTCTTAGTCTTCCTCATTGCGAAGTTGGGCAGGGGTAAGTACATTTTAAGAGTCCTAAGACTATCTGCCTATGGAAGACCAAGAGTCTGATGACTACAGAAAACTAGATTCTGTGTTATGCAAAAGTCTGCTCACTTAGAACCAACTTGATATCCCTCAATGATATAGGTCATTAAAATAACTTTATAGACTACAACCCCAAATTAGATTGAGTACGTAAGATTTCCACATTTACTTGGATTCATTTTAAACCATATTTGAAATATGGTTTCACTGTGCCAGATAAGGAACGGCTACAATTCTGCTATTCGCCTCACTGAGAGGTGAAGTCCAATGAACACCCTTCTCCTTGAATCTGGGCTTCAGTGACTTACTTGATCAACAGAACACAGTGAAAAGGATATTCTTGGATTTCTGAGGCTTGGACATTAGAAGCCTTGCAGCTTTCACTCCAGTCTTTTGGAACCTCTGTCCAAGAACCTTGAGCTCTCACAAGAGCAGTCTGACTGCTCTGTGACTGCCATGCTGGAGAGACCACATGTGTGGCTTCCAGTCCTCAGGCCAGCCTGACCCCACCTCTCCCATCAAGGCTTCGACATTTGAGTGGAGGGACAAACATTACTAAAAGGTGACTCCTAAACATTTATAAAATACACACAAATTTAAGAACTAGGGTTTTGTATTTATAATTTTAATGTATTTAATGCCAGTATTTTAACTTCTTTTAGAAAATTGTTTTTTATTTTATGGCCTTGCCACGCAGCTGGCAGGATCTTAGCTCCCCAATTAAGGACTGAACCCCAGCAACAGCAGTGAAAGCTCCAAGTCTTAACCACCGGACCACCAGGGAACTCCTCTCCTATTTTTCGTTTTAATCAAAATATAATTAACCAGGATTGGGGACGAATCCATATCAGGTGCCTCCTGATGTAATGCACTGAGGACGACACCCTATCACTTCTGTGCCACACAGTATAATGTATATAAACATCATACCAGTTTCAGGTACACAATATAATGACTCAATATTTGTATACACTGCAAAATGCTCGCCACTCTAAGTTAACTATAAACTTTCTTTGGAAATAATTTCAGACTTTCAGAAAACAGTAAAAAGAATTCTATTCACCTTTCATACAAATAAACGTTAACATTTTACTTATTTAACATTTACCTGCTTTACTTGTTATTCAGAAATATTTGCATAAGTATTTTGAATGCACTGATCCCCTGGAGAAGGAAAGGGCAATCCATTCCCTATTTTTGCCTGGAGAAGCCCATGGACAGAGAAGCCCGCGGGCTACAGTCCATGGGGTCAAAAAGAGTTGGACATGACTGAGTGAGCAAACACACACACCTAAAGATAAGGACATACATATATACCGGACACGACTGAGTGCTCAAACACACACACCTAAAGATAAGGACATACATATATACCCTAGTACAATTATAAGAAAAGTAACAAAGGAGGAAGAAAAAGGTTCTAGGCAGAGGTAATAAATACCTTTATAACAGCTGAAAGGCAAGAAAAAAAAGACCCACTGGAGAAAAGTTGGACATGTCTAGAATATGAAGTCAAGTGGGCCTATGAACAAAGCTAGCTGAGGAGATGGAATTCCAGTTGACCTATTTCAAATCCTAAAAGATGATGCTGTGAAAGTGCTGCACTCAATATGCCAGCAAATCTGGGAAACCCAGCAGTGACCACAGGACTGGAAAAGGTCAGTTTTCATCCCAATCCCAAAGAAGGGCAATGCCAAAGAATGCTCAAACTACCACACAATTGCACTCATCTCACAGGATAGCAAAGTAATGCTCAAAATTCTCCAAGCCAGGCTTCAACAGTACGTGAACCATGAACTTCCAGATGTTCATGCTGGATTTAGAAAAGGCAGAGGAATCAGAGATAAAATTGCCAACATCTGTTGGATCATAGAAAAAGCTAGAGAATTCCAGAAAAACATCTACTTAAGCTTTACTGACTACGCCAAAGCCTTTGACTGTGTGGATCACAACAAACTGGAAAATTCTTCAAGAGATGGAATATCAGACCACCTGACCTGCCTCTTGAGAAACCTATATGCAGGTCAGGAAGCAACAGTTAGAACTGGACATAGAACAACAGACTGGTTCCAAATTGGGAAAGGAGCACGTCAAGGCTGCATATTGTCACCCTGCTTATTTAACTTATATGCAGAGTACATCATGAGAATGCTGGGCTGGATGAAGCACAAGCTGGAATCAAGACTGTCGGGAGAAATATCAATAACCTCAGATGACACCACCCTTATGGCAGAAAGTGAAGAGGCACAGAAGAGCCTCTTGATGAAGGTAAAAGAGGAGAGTGAAAAAGCTGGCTTAAAACTCAACATTTAAAAAACTAAGACCATGGCATCCAGTCCCATCACTTCATGGTAAATAGATGGGGAAACAATGGAAACAGTGACAGACTATTTTCTTGGGCTCCAAAATCACAGCACATGGTGACTGCAGTCACGAAAATAAAAGATGCTTGCCCCTTGGAAGAAAAGCTATAACCAACCAAAACAGCATATTAAAATGCAGAGACATTGCTTTGCCGACAAGGTCTGTCTAGTCAAAGCTATGGTTTTCCCAGTAGTCATGTATGGATGAGAGAGTTGGACCATAAAGAAAGTTGAGCGCCTAAGAACTGATGCTTTTGAACTGTGGTGTTGGAGAAGACTCTTGAGAGTCCCTTGGACTGAAAGGAGATCCAACCAGTTAATCCTAAAGGAAATCAGTGCTGAATATTCATTGGAAGGACTGATGCTAAAGCTGAAACTCCAATACTTTGGCCACGTAATAAGAAGAAATGACTCACTGGAAAAGACTGACGCTGGGAAAGATTGAAGGCAGGAGGAGAAGGGGACGACAGAGGATGAGATGGTTGGATGGCATCACCGACTGGACGGACATGAATTTGAACAAGCTCCGGGAGATGGTGATGAACAGGGAAGCCTGGTGTGCTGCAGTCCATGGGGTCGCAGAGTTGGACACGACTGAGCGACTGAACCGACTGACTGACATGCCTGGAAGTTTTGTGGGGTAGGAAAGAGAGCGTGACAAGAGACGAACCCAGAAAGAACAGGCAGTGGTCAAACCGTGGGGAAACCTGTAAGGCACACAGACTTTAAGAGCAGAAGTGCAGGAATTGGGGAGGGAGCACTGGAATAACAGAGGCGGATGTGCATTTTATAAAAACCATTATCCTGGCCGGCCAGCAGAGAGTAAACAAACAACAGGACGCAAGGAGACCACCAAGCTACCATTCTTTAGTAGAGGATTTTGTGTCTCATCCATTTCGAAACGCTCGCTTACGTATTCCCTACACCTGGAGTAAAAAATTACATTTCTGGTATTTCTCCCTCGGACTCCAAAGTACATCCGAAGTGACACAGCCTGGACTTCTCGGGAGAAGCGTGAGCCCCGCGGCTGGGGCAGATCTCATCTCCACCAACCCTTCTTCTCCGGCTACTCAGACCCGAGGCCCGTCTCTGCGCAGACCCGCCGCCTAACTCGATGGCAGGTCCCGCATGCCCAACGCAACCTGGTACCCGACCGCCTCCGCCCGAACGGGTCCCCGGCCCGTCGTCACTCACCAGGACCCGGGCTCAGAGAGGGACTCGGGACGGCTTTCTGAAGCGCTCTCCTCCACGGCCGGCTCGAAGTAGGAGTTCAGCGCTCTCTGCAAAACAAAAACACAGGGATGGGAGGTACGCCTGCATCACCAAAGTGAAGAGCCGGCAAGAGAGAAGTAGTGAAAGCTTACTTCCATCTCCCAGTCGTTCTCGGCCAGGTAGCACTGAGCCACAGCGGCGTCACAACTCGCGACCGAAGCAAACTCCACACACAAGAGTTTCCGCTTCTTAACCTCGGGCTCCCCCTCCTCTAGCTCCGCCTCCGGCCCAGCCTCCGGACCGCTGTTCCGCTCCATCGGTTCCCCGCAAGTTCACTGCACCTTGAACCTGGCCCGGAGTTGGTGGGGTGGGTGGTGGAAAGGGCGGGGACGGTCAGGCGCCAGACTCTGCACAGGCGCCCAGCGCCCGCGGTGCTAGCCTATCAACCACCGGCGGGGAAACAAACGCTCACCTCTCGGAAGACCGTAGAGCGCATGCGCAGCAAGAAAGTCGGCCCGGGATGGCGAGGGCCAAACGGCACATGCGTGCGCTGTCACAACGCGGGCTGAACGTCAGTGACGAAGTGCTAGACGTCAGTGCGCCAGCTGCCAGGGAAGGGACAGTTGTGCGCTCGGCCGCGGACCCGGAACGCTCTTCGGGTCCAGAAGGCTGTTGACCTTGTTCTTTTGCGAACTTCAGGGCTCCCCTGCTCTTCCAAGACTCAGTCTTAAGTGGGGCCCGGGAGCCGGCGAACGGTCCACGATGATCTGGGTGAAGAAGGCAAAGACTCTGCTGGAGTGGCTAACGCACTCAGGCAAATTTAACGGTTTCGATAGAAACTTGGAAAAGGTATTAGAGGCGAAGGCGCGGTTTCTAACGAAGGGAAAGAAAGCGCCCTTCTTGGTTCGTGGGTGAACGCTTCATAAGTTCTCTGGCTAGATTCTTTTGGATTGAATCCCTAAACTCACCCTAGCAGTAATGATTACTGCTTTGATGGAGTAGTTATGTGGTAGGTGTGCCTACGTTGATCTGTCCGTTTTATAAGTCAGCAAAATGGGTTTATCTTAGGAATGGCAGAGGAGTTACACCTTGGGACTTGCAAACTGAGGCTAACCATGGGCAAGTCCTCAGCTGTTCTTCTATAGAGAGAATAGGAGACAGTTGAGAGGGGCTGTTTTGAACAAGTTCCTTGGAGGAGAGGAGAGTCGGGTTTGTGGTGGTGTCTCATTGGTTGAGTTGCGGAGGTATCTTAGCTTGTTGCTGATAAAATCTTCGTTTTTCCTGCTGGGGTTTATAAAGTAAACTAGGAGGAGTGTTAAGTGGGGGAAAAGTTCCCCCTTTAGGGCTTCACGACCGCCTTAGAAAGGAGATGTTTTATAATAATTTTATAATCACAACATTGTATAATTAAAAAGAAATGTTAAATTAATTTTAGTAAAATAGTTTAACATATCAAAAATATTTTAACGTAGTCAATACAAAGAGGGCTAACTTTCTGTACTTTGCAATCTCGTGTGAACTGTAGAGCATATCTCAGTTCATACTAGCTGTGTTTCAAGTGCTCACTACTGACAGGTGACTATCATATTAACTGCACAGGTTGGTATCATGGTAGGTGCTTTGTGTGTTAATTTGATCAAAAATGGATTTTGCAGTTGTTTCGTGTGGGCAGATTTGCTCAGGCTAAATAGGTTTATGCATGCTGCTACTGCTAAGTCGCTTCAGTTGTGTCCGACTCTGTGCGACCCCATAGATGGCAGCCCACCAGGCTCCCCCATCCCTGGGATTCTCCAGGCAAGAACACTGGAGTGGGTTGCCATTTCCTTCTCCTGGGTTGCCATTTCCTTCTCCAGTGTATGAAAGTGAAAGTGAAGTCGCTCAGTGGTGTCCGACTCTGTGCAACCCGTAGACCGCAGCCCACCAGGCTCCTCTGTCCATGGGACTTTCCAGGCAAGAGCACTGGAGTGGGGTGAGGTTTATGCATAGTGATCTGTAAATCTAGTCATGAACATGGTTTCTTTTACTGTGAGTTTTAAGATAATGGGATCTAGACCGGCGGTTCTCAATTGAGGGTGGTGAGAGAGTGAAGGGGTGCTGCCAAACATCCCCAGTGCACAGATTCCCTCCCCTGTCCCCACAGCAGAGAATGGCCCAGTCCAAACGTCAGAAGCGCTGAGACTTTGAAAACTTGACTTTAAACCATGCTCTTAATCATTCACTTTGACCTAGGTCAAAACTAGATAAATTGCTACTCTTATTCTGCTGCTGCTGCTGCTAAGTCGCTTCAGTCGTGTCCGACTCTGTGCGACCCCATAGACGGCAGCCCACCAGGCTCCGCCATCCCTGGGATTCTCCAGACAAGAATACTGGAGTGGGTTGCCATTTCCTTCTCCAATGCCTTAAAGTGAAAAGTGAAAGTGAAGTCGCTCAGTCATGTCTGACTCTCAGCGACCCCACAGACTGCACCCTACCAGGCTCCTGTGTCCATGGGATTCTCCAGACAAGAGTACTGGAGTAGGTTGCCATTGCTATATACATATAAACCATGTCTTTGCACTGGACTTAGAGTTGGCTGTTCAAATCATATGATTTCTTTCTCTAAATCTCTGGTTAGTAATTCTCTAAAGTCTCTTTCTTAATAAAAGAAGTGTAGTTTTTGTACCTTACGGGATCTTGACTGATAAAATCATTTTACTTCAAAAAATTGTCCCTTTGGTGATTTAAATATGACACCAGATATTCTTCAAGGCAAGAAATGCTCTTCTAAGTACAGGATTTTAAAATGCAAGATTACTGTTAAAATTAAACTGGAGTAAAAGATGTACACGGTCTCTCAGACACACTTGTCCTCTTACCCCATTGCTTTTGTGAAGACTAGAAGGAATAATGTTTCTGGGTGTAAGAAGCAAGTGAGGTGTACAGAACTATTGTGTCAAGTCTGCCCCATTACCCACTCCCACAAAGTCAATGAATCAAATACAAAAACACTGGAAAATCTGGCTGATAATATTCCAATTCCAAATATCGTTTTTTGGACAGTTGTTTGGAGATAGCATATAGAATCTGATAATTGATGGTGACTTTTTGTCCCTCTACAAATGATCTGTTGAAGAAAGCAAATTGAAAATTAGTTCTGGTATAGATGTCAAGTCAATGCATGAGATCATACATTGCACTTCTTTATTTTAGCCTGTCCTCTTTGTAAAAAAAACCCTCTGTTTTATCAGTGTTTATAAACACCCACAAAACCTATCTTTTATAAAGCATTGATACAGAAAGACTAACACTCAAAATAAAGTCCTGATCTTGCTATAAGATCACTTTTAAATCAGTCAACAAAGTACTATGAGATTATAAAGAAATACCCATCGACTTCCCAGGTGGCACAGTGATAGACTATCCACCTGCCATTGCAGGAGATGCAGGTTCGATTCCTCAGTTGGGAAGATCCCCTAGAGGAGGAAATGGCAACCCACTCCAGTATTCTTGCCTAGAAAATTCCACGGGCAAGAGGAGCCTGACAGGCTACATTTTATGGGGTCTCAAAGAGTCAGACACGACTGTGTGCATGTACACACACACACACCACACACTCCCCATCACAATTCCTCACCCTCCAGGAGTTTATCATCGAGGAGAAGAAAAAAGTGGGTTCCAAGGAACAGTCCCATCATGCCAGAATCCAGCTCCAGCAGCCAGGGATTCAACCTGAAGGGGTGAGCAGTGTCGGCGAGAACCTAAGGCAGCCTCTCAGTTTTCTTGGACTGCCTATTTATTTCAAGCTTATGATTCTCTTTTATACTTTGACAAAAGCATTAGGTCAGAGGTTTGATATTTTCAGTTCCCACTGACCCAGATTTGTTGTCTCCATAAATCATTGTGCCCCTCAAAAGGAGTTTCTGCCTCAGCAATTCTCTTGTCTACTTTTTCTCATGTGTCCTTGTGAATACACTGTAACTCATGCTAATGTCTGGGCTGCATACCACATTCCTCAGTTTATTTCTTATCTTTTTAAGTCCTGTTTGTCCCTAGTATCCTAAGCTCACTATTTCTTAGAAAGGGCTTCTAGCTAATAATATCTCTAAAGTCCCTAATTTCTATAAGCTATAGAAGAATATGCTAACATTACAGCATCCCTTAAATCTTTAGCTTCTATTTTAATTATTCCTAAGCCCTAAATTCAGCAAACTCCTTTGCCATAAACACTTTCCTCATAAATAGGCTTCAGATAGCAATCCCTCCCATGGTCTCAAGCTGCGGCCTGTGTGCTCACCTTGGAACACTCTTTTGTAAAAGTCCTTGAACAAATGTCAATGATTAACTTTATGAATTATTTTCTGAGCACAGCTGCAGAAGGCTTTGTGCCTTCTCATGCTCCTCTCAAGAACAATAAGCACCTTAATATTCCTTTTCAGTCAACTCAGCCAAGGAGAGGAAAAGACAAGTCAGAATTACAAGGCCTAACTCCTTCATCCCGGGACCATGCCTGCGGAATGAGGAAACAGGTCTGGGGCCGTGCCTCCATTTTGTCAGTAATGCCTAACGTGGCTCCCGACACCATCAGATGTGCCCTGAGGGGGAAAAAAAAAAGTCCTCCAAATAATTTCAGAAAACATGGATGTATCCCCGTTTTTAGAATTGTGGTATAATACACATATTTTACCACATGGGGCTTCCCTGTTGGCTCAGACGGTAAAGAATCTGCCTGCAATGCAGGAGACCTGGGTTCAATCTCTGAGTTGGGAAGATCCCCTGGAGGAGGGTGTGGCAACCCACTCCAGTATTCTTACCTGGAGAATCCCCACAGACAGAGGAGCCAGCCAGCTAGTCTTTGGGGTCACAAAGAGCTGGACATGACTGAGCGCACACACACACGACATAAAGTTCACCATCTTAACCATATTCAAGTATTCAATTCAGTAGTAATTTTTGCATTCACATAGTTGTACAACCATCACCACCATCCATCTCCAGAACTCTTTCCATCTTGCAGACCTGAAACTCTACCATATAGGCAATAACTTCTCATTCCCTTTTTTCCCCAGCCTTGCCAACCACTGTCTATAGTCTGTATCTCTGAATTTGACTACTCTGTGTACCTCATATGAATAAAGCCATTGCATCCCTTTTATATATTAAAGCTTTCAACTGCTGCTGCTAAGTCACTTCAGTCGTGTCCGACTCTGTGCGACCCCATAGACGGCAGCCCACCAGGCTCCCCCGTCCCTGGGATTCTCCAGGCAAGAACACTGGAGTGGGTTGCCATTTCCTTCTCCAATGCATGAAAGTGAAAAGTGAAAGCGAAGTCTCTCAGTCATGTCCGACCCTCAGCGACCCCATAGACTGCAGCCTACCAGACTCCTCCGTCCATGGGATTTTCCAGGCAAGAATACTGGAATGGGGTGCCATTGCCTTCTCTGAAAGCTTTCAACTAGTTCTGCAGTAAAGAAACATGTTTCACCTTATGATGTTTAAGTTACTTGCCAATGGAACTCTCACCCCCACAATAACACATGTGAAAGTATATACTTCAGGAGTCTCAGGTGAGATCTGGAAATACCAGGTGAAATCCAACACACAAAGAAATAAGCGCAGGCAGTTCAGAAGCCAGGTTAAATTGTGTCACCTTATCCTTGTGGAAATGAGAGGTAAAGTATAGGTGAATGAGCTGTCTCAAGAGGAACAGCACAGACTAGAGAGAAGCATTAAGGATTTAAGACTGAACCCCGAGGACATACAGGGTTGAGAACAGTAAGTAGCCTTTGAAGACTATAGAAGTGGTTAGGAAAGTAAGAATAGACCTTACACTTACTCGAAAAACTTTGAAGCTTTGGCTCTACCACAAAAGGACAGTGTTATTACTTAAAGTTTATCAATGTGATATGCCAACAGGTATACTTAGACTACTGTTGCTCGGGGAACAGATTATTTAGACTTTGTTGCTGTTGGATTTGTGATTTTATCATAATGGGCTCATCATATTTACATTCCTGCATGGCATCACTCCTTCCTGGGAATGACTCTATTCCAGTTCTATATACCAAACTAGATTAGCTGCAAAAATTCTCCCCAAGTTTGTGCTTTCCCTCTTGAGAGGAGATCTAGAGGAGTGAAGAGACATCACCCCAGTCCTCAGTCTATAGGTGGTGAGGAAGGTCTTTCCCTATTAGCCCCTCTTTTCCAGGTTGAAGGCAGCAGAGGAGCTGTAATTGAGAGAAACCTTGCCAACGTGATTATTGTGAATATAGACTTTCATAGCATCTACCTTTGTAGGCATTCTAGAATGATTCGATAAAATCTGCCATTTACCAGCCTTTGGGGAAAAATACTGCTTATAATCCTGCTTAGCACATCTCTCATCACCATCACCACCCTGCCAATGAACATGAGTGAAATGGTACTTCAGCTGGTTAAATCTTCAGGGAATATTTAAATTCTTCCGAGCTCTTCCCTAGGGCTTTGTTTGCCTCCCATGGCATCCATTCATTAACTTTTGGTTTTGGTCTGATAGTCTCTACTGGTTCCTCAGCCAGTTTAGTTGCTCAGTCGTGTCCGACTTTTTGCGACCCCATGGACTGCAGCACACCAGGCCTCCCTGTCCATCACCAACTCCCAGAGTTTACTCAAACTCATGTCCATTGAGTTGGTGATGCCATCCAACCATCTCATCCTCTGTCGTCCCCTTCTCCTCCTGCCTTCGATATTTCCCAGCATCAGGGTCTTTTCAAATGAGTCAGTTCTTCAGATCAGGTGGCCAAAGTATTGGAGTTTCAGCTTCAGCATCAGTCCTTCCAATGAATATTCAGGACTGACTTCCTTTAGGATTAACTGGTTGGATCTCCTTGCAGTCCAAGGGACGCTCAAGAGTCTTCTCCAGTACCACAGTTCAAAAGCATCAATTCTTTGGCACTCAGCTTTCTTTATAGTCCAGCTCTCACATCCATACATGACTACTGGAAAAACCATAGCCTTGACTAGACTGTCCTTTGTTGGCAAAGTAATGTCTCTGCTTTTTAAAATGCTGTCTAGGTTGGTCATAGCTTTTCTTCCAAGGAGCAAGTATCTGTTAATTTCACGGCTGCAGTCACCATTTGCTGTGATTTTGGAGCCTCAAAAAGTAGTCTCTCACTGCCTCCATTTTTACCTTTATCTTTCAGTGTTCTTTTCAAGTAACTCAGGGGAGGCAGGTTTACTTAGTGGACCTGAGTCCAGTGGAGACCAAAACACTGGCTACTTGAAAGATTTGTGAGGACTGAGACGGTGTCTCAGTGCCTGTAAGACATGCATATACATTTCTGAGCATGGTCTCTAACACAAAGTTAGCTACAGTTAATAAACAAAGAAATACATGTGCTCCCTACAGCCTGTATCATGACTGAAACCGAAATCTGTTTTTTTTGAAACAGTGTCCTCTCCTCAGCCCCATTTGTCAACAGAGAGGTAGTTATTGGTTTCTTCCCCCACAAGACATGTTTCTTAGTTCTGGGAAGTTGGGTAGCGAATCAGTCTTCTGATTCGAAAGAAGAATCAGTCTTCATTGTTATCTTCCATTGGTTTACTTATTCTACTTGGGGAGACAAGAACTGGTAACACTAGGGATTCCCTGATGGTCCAATGGTTGGGACTCTATTTTCACTCCTGAGGGCCTGGGTTCAGTCCCAGGTTGGAACTAGGATCCCACAGGCTGTGCAACAGGGCTGGAAAAAAAAAAACAAAAAACAATTGGTAACACATAAAAGTATTTCTCTGTCATATCAGAGTGACCAGTGCAAGAGTATCTCTATTCCAGTATACATTTTCAGCCAATTTTGTATCTTAGTATAGCCTTTGGCCTTTCACGTTGGGTGGGTGGGTTTAGTCGCTCAGTCATGTCCGACTCTTGGCAACCCCATGGACTTGTGGCCTGCCAGGCTCCTTTATCCATGGAATTCTCCAGGCAAGAATACTGGACTGGGCTGCCATTTCCTTCTCCAGAGGATCTTCCCAACCCAGGGATCGAACCAGGATCTCCTGCATTGCAGGTAGATTCTTTTTTATTTTCCATATGATCTCCCTTTATGTAGAACTAAGAAAAACAAAAGACAAACAGAGCTCAGAGATACAGAGAACAGTTGGTGATTGCCAGAGACAGGAGTGGGTGGTGGACAAAAAGTGAAGGAGTCAAAAGTTACAAACTTGACAATATACAACCTTGTACTCCTTTCCCAATTTTCAATCAGTCTGTTGTTCCATGTCCAGTTCTAACTGTTGCTGCCTGACCTGCATACAGGTTTCTCAGGAGACAAATGAGGTGGTCTGGTATTCCCAACTCTTTAAGAATTTTCCACAGTTTATTGTCACAATAAAGGCTTTAGTGTAGTCAGTGAAGCAGAAGTATATGTTTTCTCTGGAATTCTCTTGCTTTCTCTATGAGCCAGTGAATGTTGGCAGTTTGTTATCTGGTTCCTCTGGGCAGGCAGATTCTTAACCACCTGCGCCACCAGGCTGGGGGAGAAGGTCAGTATTAAAATCAGTATTCTTCAGTAGAAAGTGAAATTGACATTTGTTTTACTTTTTGTCATCCCAGCCAAAGTTAGATAATCATATGGAACACTAAGAACTGAGCTCTATTAAATACATTGTACCTTGAAATTATACTAAACTATCTTTGGTGACTTGGAGAAGGAAATGGCAACCCACTCCAGTATACTTGCCTGCAAAATCCCATGGACAGAGGAGCCTGACGGGCTACAATCCGTAGGGTTGCAAAAAGTCAGATGTGACTGAAAATGCACACACACACGCACCCACCTTTGGTGACGATGAGGCTTTCCTGAACTGCCTAGCTTTTTCAAACTGTCTTTACCTGGCTAAATTCTGCCCATCCTTTAATGTGTAAATAATTTCACAGATGCCTTTCTAATGTCTCTTCCCTGAAAACATACTTGGATGAGTAAGATCCTTACTTCCAGCAACCTGTATTTATCCTCTCGGCAGTCAGTCACTGTACTGCAGTGTGCGTGTATTGTTCCTATAGACTGGAAACCCCTTAAGAGCAGAGATTTGATCTTGTTCATCTTTAGATTGCAGTGCTTCAAAGAGTCTAGTAAATGCCCTAGTAAGGTGAGTTTATATCTTGGGTCTCCTTGGTGTGCATTATTAGTTAATGAGGACATCTTATGGCTAGATCATTTATTGAATGATAATGATCCCATTCTGACATTCACTTTTCCATTGATTTACCTGTTAAGCAAAACATATTATTTAGAATGGTTTGTATTTTATGGTTCTGTTTCTGTTTTATATCAGGGCCTTGTAGAGGATAAACAACAGCAAACAACTCAAGTTAGTTTGTGAAGTTCCAAAATGCCTTCCTGGTGGGAGCATAAAAGCCACTGTATATATCTAGAGATTCTACAGTTAGCAACAAGGGAGATTGGGAGGTGAATAGACTTAGACCTGAATCTCAATTCTGTCATATCCTTGGTGATCTTGAGAGTAAACCAGTCTGAATTTAAATTACTACGAAATGGAAACCATCTCTCCCTTATTACATAGTGCATGGACAGACTGGCACAGTGCCTGGCTTATGAAAGTGCTCAGTAAATGGTAGTTACTGAGAATCGAATCATTTAATGCAGGAGACACCCCTTCCTCCCCCAAATACAGCAGACGCCTCACACAGGCATCCATATTCTGTCTGAAAACCTCTAGTGACAGCAAGAATTACTGCACTGGATGCAACGCATTCCATCCACAGTTCAGTTCTGACTTCTAAATGTTAGATATCTATGGTGTTTTTTCCTAGTAAATTGAATAGGATATAAGAAACACATTTCTGTTATTTTTGTTTCCTTTCTAAAGATGTTTGATATAACATTCTAAATTCATTGTTCCACATTTTATCTTTTATGTAATTTTTTTCATTATGATACTATAAATGGGGCAGGACCTTAAAAGCAGCAATTTAACTTTGCTGGATTCTATTAAACTTTTTTTACACTAAAATAGGTTTGTGGTATAAGCTTGTTCTCATCCTGTATTGAATTTCTTTCAGCCTATTTTAAACATTGTTTTAAACCATTCATCATGAAGTCATTCTGAAAATTACTTTGTGCAATAACTAGGGAACATCCAAATTAAAACTACAATGGACTAACAGATCACAAGGACCACCTGACTTAGTGCAGAATTTCTGAGAAGACATTAAGAGATGCCAGGTTGCTGTACATAGAGTTCAGAAGCTCAGATGGAATGTTTGATTTATGCAGAGTAGTGGAGATTAAGAAAAACTACTCCTGTTTTCCCCTAAATATTCCTTTTTATTTCAAAACAATTTACTCCAGAGTTCATTTCTATCAAGAGAGACTGGTAACTTCATTTTCAGTTTCTGAATCAACTTTTGGGGGTGGCTTGGTTTAACCCAATGATAGTTCTTGGTAGAGCTGTTTGTGCTTTTCTTAATACCACCAAATATTCAAAAAAAATTTTTTTAACACTTAGGTGACTCTCGTTTCTGCTGCCCCTGGGAAACTGATTTGTGAAATGAAAGTGGAAGAGCAGCATGCCAATAAAATGGGCACTCTCCATGGCGGCATGATAGCCACCTTAGTGGATGTCATATCATCGCTTGCTCTGCTGTGCACAGAAAGGGGTAAACCCGGAGTCAGTGTTGATATGAACATAACGTACGTATACAAACTGTACCCCAAATAACTTTTTTCAATGTGATAACTCATTTCAAACAAATGAGACAACACACATTTATAACAGAAATAAAGCAGGAGTTGCCCTTAGCTGGTCATCCTTAAGTGCACCTACAGATTTGCCTTAAAAACATTCCATGGTTTTAGAATCTAGAACTAAAAGGATTTCTAAGTACAATATATATTAGTAATAATAATATAAATAATCAGGGATATATAATCAGTGATAAAGGGAAGTCAAGTAGACCTTAGGAAGCATCACTATGAACAAAGCTAGTGGAGGTGATGAAATTCCAGCTGAGCTATTTCAAATCCTAAAAGATGCTGTGAAAGTGCTGCACTCAATATGCCAGCAAATCTGGAAAACTCAGCAATGGCCACAGGACTGGAAAAGGTCAGTTTTCATCCCAATTCCAGAAAGGCAATGCCAAAGAGTGCTCCAACTACCACACAATTGCATTCATCTCACACAATAGCAAAGTAATGCTGAAAATTCAAATCCAGGCTTCAACAATATGTGGACCGAGAACTTCCAGATGTTCAAGCTGGTGTTAGAAAAGGTAGAGGAACCAGAGATCAAATTGCCAACATCCACTGGATCACAGAAAAAGCTAGAGAATTCCAGAAAAACACCTACTTCTGCTGTATTGACTACGCCAAAGCCTTTGTGTGGTTCACAATGAACTATGGAAAATTCTGCAAGAGATGGGAATACCAGAACACTTCATCTGTCTCCTGAGAAATCTTCATGCAGGTCGAAAAGCAACAGTTAGAACTGGACATAGAACAACAGATTGGTTTCAAACTGGGAAAGGAGCACGTCAAGGCTGTATATTGTCACCCTGCTTATTTAACTTATATGCAGAGTACATCATGTGAAATGCCAGCCTGCATGAAGCTCAAGCTGGAATCAGATTGCTGGGAGAAATATCAGTAACCTCAGATATGCAGATACCACCACCCTTATGGCAGAAAGCGTAGATGAACTAGAGTCTCCTGGTGAAAGAGGAGAGTGAAAAAGCTGGCTTGACACTCAACATTCAAAAAACTAAGATCATTGCATCCAGTCCCATCACTTCATGGCAAATAGATGGGGAAACAATGGAAACAGTGACAGGCTTTATTTTCTTGGGCTCCAAAGTCACTGCAGATGGTGACTGCAGCCACAGCTTGCTCCTTCGAAGAAAAGCTATGACCAACCTAGACAGCATACTAAAAAGCAGAGACATCACTTTGCCGACAAAGGTCCGTCTAGTCAAAGCTCTGGTTTTCCCAGTAGTCATGTATGGATGAGAGTTGGACCATAAAGAAAGCTGAGCACTGGAAGAATTGATGCTTTTGAAATGTGGTGTTGAAAAAGACAATTTTTCCACCTAAGCTACAGAAGATATGATTTTTGTTGGCAGGTGAGGCAGAAGTTAGGGTGGGAAAGCCAACGTTATTTGACATGAGGTCAGTGTAAACCATGTCAGTCATCAGGTTTCAATCTAAATCTTTCCTTAGGCTAACTTAACATTTAGTCTGTCTTTACTATGGAAATGAGCATGCAGTAAGCAAATCACAAGATTAAAATGCAAAGGGTCTTTTGAGATTAAGATGAACAAAAAGAACTGCTAGGGCATTGAGGCATGTATTCAGCAGTTCTTCCCTTATTCCATGTGATGAGGGTTAAGACCGTCTGACGACCCTGCTTTGCCTCAAGACTATTAGGAGCAGAGATCTTCCAACCTGGCACTGCACATCATGATCTTCCAAAATACTGCTATTACAACCATAAAGCATCTTTAATAAGCCAAACATAATTTTGGCCTTTCAAAGTCTGTGTGGCCGAAGTTTTGGCCACCATCAGGAGCTGCCTGAGATCCAAGAGGGCCTCAATTAATTCCTTATAGTTGTTTTTAAATCATTTTAGAGCTGAGTAACTTCTGAATATTGATAACCAAACAGCAAGTATTACCTCATGTTGGAAGTTAAGCAAATTAAATGAAAGCTTGGGGGAATCTTTCACTAGCCCCAGATAAATATGAAGTAGGAAACCTAAAAACAAAGAAGGGCCGCAGGGCTGGGGAGCAGTTGAAAACTCCTGTTTATGGGAAAACAAACTTGTGTGCATGTAAGGAATCAGTAAGAGAGAACTTGGGTCAGGATCTGCCATTCAAATGAGAAAGGACAGAAAGTTTACTATTATTCTTGAACTATCTAGGAAAAAAACATAAGGCTGTTATGAGATGCACTTAAAAACTACTGTTAACTAAATTTAAATATTTCCTTTTAAGGTACATGTCACCTGCTAAAGTGGGAGAAGACATACTGATTACAGCACACGTTTTGAAGGAAGGAAGATCCCTTTCATTTGCTTCTGTGGATCTGATGAACAAGGCCACGGGAAAATTAATAGCACAGGGCAGACATACCAAACACATGGGAAACAGACCACCCGAAGGCTCCGTGAAGAAGTCCAACAATGAGTAATTTTCAAAGTAGCACAACTAGAAGTAGCCAAGAAATAGTCTTTGGGGAAAATGCCAGAGATCAAGTGGAATGCAGGACGGGGGTTGTCTATATTCTTTGATTTCGAGCCTTGTAAAAGTTTTAGTCTGTAATCATACGTAATACTTGGATGAAAACACTCTTAGCTCAGTGTGTTTTGAAAACAGGTAAAGCAAAGCTCACAGGGCCATTTGAGGTAAGATTACCTTACAACTAAAACCTAGTATTGAGCTGAAGGACAAATTAATGATTAATCCTTAAATTGTAGGTCATTCTCAGCTCTAAAATGCTACATTTTTTTAAAAACCCAATTCCAAGATTATGGAACTTCAAAGCAGATGAACCACAGGCCACACTGAAAAATAAGAGTGAGCAGTCCTCAATAAACTTTAAGGCAAAGCAGATTAGTGATAAACAGCCCAGTGGGATAAATAGCCCAGTTCATGATTAGTATATTTTATAGTGGTGGTAGTAGGGAGAGCACAGAATTACCTTTTCCAGTACCTAGAATAAAACCATGCAGATCTTCAATCTCCTAATGCTTGCTATTAGAAAGACCAAGTTCACACATTGTTTAGTCAGTTTCTCAAATTTCTGTCAACTGTGGTATTTATAATTGGTTTCTGTCATCAGGGTCTTAGTTCTAATATTTCACAACTGATGATCATAAAGAAAGGAAGTAATTTCCTTTGGAAGTTGGAAAACAGTTAACAGTTAAAGGCTGATGATCATTTGGTTGTATTAGAATACAGTATACACATCAGAATACACATAGCTCTGTTTGCTGAAGGGCAGAAGCAGACTTGAAAATAGCAGTGTACACATAGGAAACCCATCTAGTATTGCCCATGAAAAGTAACTTGGGATCCTTGGAGAAAGAGCTGATTTCAGAGCTGGGGGTGGGATAGGGAAATAACAAGATGAAACTATCTTGTATTTGAAAGTAAGTGCTCAATAAAACAAGGCGTGAAACAAGGCATGAAAAACAATAGCAGTGTATGACGCAGAGAGCTCAAACCCAGTGCTCTGTGATAACCTAGAGGGGTGGGAGGTGGGAGTTCATGAGGGAGGGAACATGTATACCTAGGGGTGATTCGTGCTAATGTATGGCAGAACCCACACTTGTAAAGCAGTTATCTTCCAATTACAAATAAACTATATAGCACTGAAAAGAAATGAGTCCATACTGTTTAGGTAACAATAAATGGCTGAGACAGGAGAGCTCTTTCTTGTTAACAGAATGCTGGCACATGTAGAGGAGTAAATATAAAACAGTAACTATCAAATGGGGAAATAGGACACCACCTTCACCAATGAACGTGGACATCAATAAAGAGCACACGAGCAGTGTTTCTGGATATTAACTTCAGGGGGTGTAACATCACTCACAATGGGCAATGGCCAGGATACCTAATCCAAATTTAACCACAAAGGAAATCACTCAAATACCAAATAAGGACGTTGTTTTTTTTTAAAAAATTGGCCTGAACCCTTTAAAACTTGAGTATGGGGGCAAGTTCCTAAACCTTTGCACCTAGTTCCACTCAGGGTGGTTAGATAAAGAGTTTAGAACAGTCCCTGACCATGAGAAAGTGTTCATTTCAAATAGATTCCAATTGTCAATTGATAGAAAACATGGAAGTGCACTGTGAATTACGAGTATTTTTGCCTTTCCACGAAGCCAGGTATAAGGTCAGGATGGTAACTGTTAAAAGCTGACAAAATGTCTTTGATTCCCATTCCTGTTGAAATTACAAACCCAACTTCTCTTCTGAGTTTACGGTTTAGCCATGGGCTAAGAGTCTGAGTGAACTCCGGGAGTTGGTGATGGACAGGGAGGCCTGGCGAGCTGAGATTCACGGGGTCGCGAAGAATCAGACACGACTGAGCGACAGAACCGAACTGAACTGAAGGTCTCAATAATAGGTACCCAAGTGACTTATAAGAAAAGTTACCACTTCGAGTTTTGTGTATTCACCTGAATAGTCAGGGAACTTTCACCTATTTTATTTAGGTTTTCATTTATTCAAATTCCAACCAGAAGCTAAATACAATTGGAAACCGGTAAGCACTAAGTTTTACTCCAAAGGAGTAGGATCATTCAGATTTACTCCAATAAAAGTATGCAACCCTTAAGCAAAGCTTTTCTTCATTTAAAGAAAAATAAAACAAACAAAAAAACTATACAGTAGTCTTTCCTTATGTTCATTGCACAAAATGAGTTCTGCTTTTAGAACTTTGACACTCAATGGTGTTTTTTTTCCTCCCCGCACAATTTAAGATCCCAACTTTAATAACTTTTCTACATCAAAAAAACCCTAAGTTTTCCTTTAGGATGGTGTAAAAACCAGTATTTCTGCACAATTCACTGGAATTGTTTTTCTTTATAATAAAAATCTCTTCTTTTCAAAACCAAAAAACAAAAACCAAAAGTCCTCTACCTATTGTGGTTTCTGCAGCTATGAATGTATTTCTCAGTTTCATAGCCGTTTAGCTACTTCAGACTCCAGATCTGCTTTTACGTGTGTAACTGTGCACACTCGGCAGAATACTCTTTCATAACAGCAACTTGGGGAAAGAGATCTGGAAATAAAACACATACATTTATGAGTACCAGGAAACAAACGACCCAGTAATATATGAGGCAAGACTGCCTACAATGAGATGCTTTTTAAAGATTTCTTTCCCATGGTTGTATCTTCTTTTTCTTTTTTAAACAACCACTTTTGGCCATTAGAATGAATCTGACACTGCTCTGAACAACGGTGATTATAGCAAAGCTATAAGTTTTAAAAACGTTTATACCTGTTACATTCACTTCTCACCCTCCAAATACTGATGACAGGTGTCAAAGAGGCCAACACCAGCACAAATGGAAAGACCATCAAAAATGAGTATCACCTTGTGCTTTCAGAAACATTTAAGCATTTCAGTGTACAATAGTCCTTTCATTTCACATTTTTAGTAAGATGCTGATGCAGTACAGCAAATATGCAAAGCATCTTCTTTCACACAGTCTGTGCAGAAGACATCTAATTTAAGTTCTGAGATACAAATGATTAAAAAAAAAAATCCAGGATGAACAAGTTTCAAAATGCATAGTGTTCTGTGCATGAGTCCATTTTTCTTTAAACTCTGAAAGAATCAAGTGGTAAGAAAAAAAAAAAAATTTGCTGCTGCACTCTCTGATCTTCTCCATTTTGCTGGTCAGCACTCTATTCTGGCATGTAGGGATGGAGGTGATCCTCAATGGTGCCAACTGCCCAGTGGGTAAGCTGTTCCTGTGGCAGGTAGAGGCAGATGCTGCATAACTTGAAGATCGTAGCTTTGTTTTTTGGAGTCTGGAAGGGGAAAAAATTTTTAGAATATTCTTAAGAAGGACCTCAACGTAACTGGCCAATTATCACATGAAAATCTCCCACAATTTATTAAGCACTTAAGAACACAGTAACAAAGCATATAGAGTAAGGCAAGAAATTATGGTCCCTATTCATAGGGAACTTGGTCTAGTTGGGACAGAACCTTGACACACGAAATACAGAAAAAGAGTCAACATGATACTAAATGTTTACAGAAATTTATGCAGACTTTAAAAAGTTATGAAAATCAGACTAGCTAAAAGAAATTAGGATTAAAGGCATATCATGGAGATAGATTTGAATAGAGATTTGCAATCACATTTGTATACAGAAAGACAGCAGATGTGGTGAGAGCAGGAGGTAGAGAAATCAGAAATAGGTTAAGAGATTTAAGCATATCCTGGGGTAAAGGACAAGGCCAAAGTATTAACAGATAAATCACACTCGTTGAGTATTTTTAAAAAGCAGTTACCATTTTAACATGTAACTTCTGATAAACAAGTGCAAGGTACTTCCACAAAAAACTATGGCTAGTCACAAAAAACTATGGCTAGTAAGTGGAAGCGGAGAAGGCAATGGCACCCCACTCCACTACTCTTGCCTGGAAAATCCCATGGACAGAAAAGCCTGGTGGGCTGAAGTCCATGGGGTTGCTAAGAGTCGGACACGACTGAGTGACTTCACTTTTACTTTTCACTTTCATGCATTGGAGAAGGAAATGGCAGCCCACTCCAGTGTTCTTGCCTGGAGAATCCCAGGGACGGAGGAGCCTGGTGGGCTGCCATCTATGGGGTCACACAGAGTTGGACACGACTGAAGTGACTTAGCAGCAGCAGCAGTAAGTGGAAGATGAAGTCTGAACCCAGAACTGCCTTCAAAGTTTTGCATCTTTTCACTATAGCACCTCTTTAAAAAAAGGCAAAAGGAACAGAAGGTGGACTTTGCCAATGTCTGAAGCAGTCTATATACCTATGTACATAAATGAACCCAATACATATATTTTTTCATTTTAACTTTTAAAACCTAGGACTTTCATTTACTACTTTTATAGAAAAGAACATGATCACAGAAGTTATTTGTCCAAGGTCTCATGGCCAGTAAGTTACTGCGTGTATGTTAGAATCCGAATTCTAGGCATGAGCTTCTATACCACCACCCATTCAAAATTTTTTTGGTCTAGCCCTTATCATATACATTATGTTAGAACATAAAGGGGAGATCTCTGCTAGATGATTCCAATCAAATTTCTTAATTTCCTTAACTATAAAATAGGAGTAGTAAGATCTATACATCAAAAAACTATTATGAGGATTAAATGAGCTCATACACAGAAAGTATTGAGTTTCGTGCATAATACAGTTGACCCCTAAACAACATGGGTTTGGGCTGCTCAGGGCCCACACATAAGTAAATTTTTTCAATAAACATATTGGAAAAAATTTGAGATTTGTGAAAATTTGAAGAGATTCACAGATAAACCACATAGCCTTAAAGTATCAAAAAAAGAAAAAGGTTATATCATGAATGTGTAAAATATTACGTACAGATGACATGACACTTAGACACAGGGATTGGAACACAGACCCTAAATGCAGTTGAAAATCTCCATGTATAATTTAGTCTTCCCTCCATATATACAGTTTCACATCAGCTAACTAAACCATGAATTCAGCCAACTGGACTGAGCAGTTATGTATTTATTGAAAAAATGTCATGTATAAGTGGACGAGTGCAGTTGAAACCTGTGTCATTCAAGGGTCACTGTAGACACTAGTTGAATATCCTGCTCTACAGTATTTTCTAAGTAACTCAAATGAAAGTATACTATAAGCAATTAAAAAGGATAAAAGAGTCAACCAAAAAATATTCACCACAGGAGCACTTAGGTAAATAAGAAACTAAAAACAAAAAAGGCCCAAAACAAAAAACACCCCACCTAAATTGTATGCTTTTCTATCAGTTTTATCACATGCTTCCAATGAAATTAATTTTCTTAACTCCCAGTTTCTTTTACTTATAACTACACCATAAAATTACTTTCTATAAGGTACAAAATGTACAATCTTCCCAAATAGCCTATCAGCTCCTTGAAGGTAGCAGTATGACTCCCAATTCTAATTCTCTAGTACCTTGCACAGACTTGCTCAAATAAAAACAAAAATGTTCTGCACAATGCAATTAATATTGTACTTAAAAAAAAAAAGTATTTAAAATCACCTTCTCAATGAGGCCTTCTCTGGTGACATTATCTAAGAATTCACACCAAACAGTGTAATTCCCTCTTTTCTCTTAGTATTTATTACTTACCTACTTCTAGGTTCCCCACAATGAAATGCCAACCCATAGAGCAGGAATTTCTAACTTGTTCACTGATATACAATATCTGACACTTAGCACTTATCTGTTGAATGAATGCTAAATAAATTACAATGATGCTATTTTTAACAATTAACAAAGTATCTATTACCCACTATAAATTCTAAGTGATGACATTTATTAGGCTTAGGTCCATAAGAATAAACATTTTACCCAATAAAAATCAATTTGGAATACTTGGACTGCTACTTAAATTGGAAATACTTAATTTAAAATACATGTGGACCTTTAAAATACAGATACGCTTTCATCCTTTTAGATATTTAAAAGATCTAGGCCAGTACTTCTCAAAACATAAATGTGTTATCAATCTCTTGAGGATTTTATTCAAAATACAGATTCTGATTATTGCAAACTGAATTCATGACTTTTAGAAAAGCTCCCCATGTAGATCTAACATGCAGCAGTTTGGGAACCAGTGTTCCAGGTTAAGATCAGGACATCTGTTTCTTGGTTTTTAAATAACTTCAAAAATAATGCAATACTGAAGGGGCAAATCAGAATTAAGTAACATACAGAAAACAATTTACTAACCAGTAAACTTTTAAAATGCGCCCTTGTGTGGTTTACAAAAAAAAAAAATTTACCTGCAAGTGCTGTCTGTCAATGAAGAGAAACACCGACTGGTTAGGATTGTTGACAACAATTCCAGTCTTGTCCTTTCGGCTCAGTACATGCAGAAACTGTTTTTCATAGTCACCGTGATGAAACTCAAATTTGGCCTACGAAATAAGACATTCACATGTAACCGCAAGCATGTTACACTACCGAAAACATCTACTGCACCCACACGCATACAGGTGTGCTCTCCAATATGGTAACCAATAGAGGCTACTTACATTCATATTAATGAAATGGAATTGAAAACTCAGTTCTTTAATTGTACTGCCCACATTTCAAATGATCAATAGTCTCATTTGGTGGCTGGTGGCCACCATTCTAAATAATCTCTTGGGATACACAAGATTTCCTTGATCACAGAAAATTCTACTGCGTAGCACTTCGTAATTTGACCTTCTAGAAAAACTATACCGAAGTGACTAAATTTTAATACTCCTTTTAAGCCAAATATCATTAAATGAGATGTTCAGACCTACTCAGCTCAAGACTCCTACTTTAGTACTTAGTCCAATAACACCATCCATCTTTCTCTTATATAACAAAGAATGCTACAGATGGCTCTTGGAAAGAAATCTATTTATATTCCAATCCCAGGTGCACACCTCACTACTTACGTGACCTGTGCAAATCCCTTAACTTTTCTAAATTTCAACTTCCTCACCTATAAAATAAAAGGGCTCTAACCCATCAGTTAAGAGGAGTAAATGAAACATAAAACCCACACCTGAAATATACTTCCAGGCCTCACAAAGGTGAGTATCTAAGGATACAGGAACCCCTCAAATTAAAAAAAAAAATGTTTTTATACACATTTTTTTCATATTAGTAAAGTTTTTTACATTATGAAAAACAGTTATCAAGTCACTCATAACATTTTTTTGATTTTTTAACATGAGGAAGATTATCCAACAAAATGTCTATGGAGAAGCCAAATGACAGGTGAAAAGACCAGGCTAACAGGGAATTCAAGAAACCTGGAAACCTTACACAATCTGATATTTTAGAATAGTGAATTGTAAAAATGATTATTAGCCCATTTGGTTCAAACAATCTTTATTCTCCCATTATGTCAAAGACAGTAGAAAATACTAACATGGAAAAAAAGTCAGACCTTGCTGTCTAGGGTTTTACTACCCAGCAGTTTTTCTCATAAGCTATAACATAAAATATGGTATCCCCTACACATGACTCTACATAAAATATTGAATTATACTTTTGCACAATTCAAATAGTTATTGAACTCAATATGAAAAGCATGTTATTAGATAGTGACAAATATAAATAAGATAATCTCATTCTTAAGGGACTCACATACGCTAAAGAGGAAAAGCAACATAAAAACGTAAATCCTAACTTACTTCAAACCTTTCCCAGAATACGATGTGGTTATTTGTAAAAAAAAAAAAAAAAAACCCTTAAAATGGGTTCTTACTGTTAAAAGCACCATGAGAAGAAAGAATAACTTAACAGTAGACAATGAGGGCAGTATTAGCAGATGATTTTGGATTGGGCCTTGAAAGATGACAGTAATTTTCCCTGGGGAAAATAAAAATGGTAAGCAATTTGGAAAATGCCATTCTAGGAAACCTACACAAACACAAGTGTGTCAAAATCAAGACGATGCTCAAAAAAGACAGCTTCAAGTGTTTCACTATGGCATATATCAAGGTGGATGGAAGAGGCCAGTAGATACCACACTGACAAGAAATTTAAGTGAGACTGAAAAAGGCTCTGCGTGTGTTTCTGTGGCAAATCAATTCTATCCTGCTTGAATAGAGTTCCCAGAGTTTTGGGAAGAATGGTCCACACGAAAAAGAAAACTAATAGGCAGCATGTAAGAAACAATTCCTGGAAGGAAAGTAATGAATGGTATAAGAGCGTGATGAAGAGCTAACCTGAGCAAAAGCATTAGGAATGAAGAGAAAAGAGTAGACCAGACCAACTTTAATAGTTCCTCCCTGTGCTTCACAGTACTATGAATATAGTGGAACTCAATATTTTAAAACAATCTTTACTGTGGTTTCTATTAAATCTCACTACTGAAGTATTCTGATTTTAAAATGCTTTTGAGTCAGAAAAAAAGGTGTGTGAGTTAAAGTTTGCCTTTCCTTCACCTATCTTGAGAGAATAAACTGTTATTTTTATTTAAGGTTTCTCATTCAGGATATTTATATTAAAATTACTTCAAAGAAGTATGTTTGTTTTTACACTGCTAATTATAAAAATATTATCTAAATCCTAGATAATCCTATATCCTACTGCTTATATTCAGTCCATAATTTAAGGTTTTATCATTCAGGGAACTTTCCACAGTACACGGTAGTGAGTTAAGAGCATAGGCTTTATAGTCAGTCTAGACTTAAGTCTTGACTACCACTTAACTGCATGACCTTGGATTTTTTACCTATACGACAGTTTCTTAGCAAAAGGAGGTTCCTATCTACCTAGTTTAAGGACTGAGATTCAACATACATCAAATTTTATTTGAAAGACAGCCTAGCAGTCAACACTCAACATAACAGCCATGATTTTAAAGAAAAGTAACACTTGAGAAGACTATTTTAATACAACTATTTTTTTAAAACAAGGTCTGAGAGAAAGACAGGGTACTAGAAATTAAACGTACTGCGATAAGCAGATATAAGTTTTTCAAATGGGAAATTCTGAACTGAAAAAAAACAAAAACAAAAACCTAACAGAGATCTGGAGAGCAGCACCATTAAGGTGTAAGACCTGCCCTGATAACATGCCTTTTCCATTTCTGTCTTCTATATTCAGCTTAAATTCTCCAGCACATTCATCTTAGTCAGATGTCATCAATTAAAACAACGCAAACAGAGGACGTTCACCTCTAGCCTATCGGCAAATGAACCTTAGAAAAATGACAACTTATTTGAGCTAATGTGTAGCAACATTACCATGGGGACAGAAGGAGGATACCAATTAGTCTATTACACCCAAAAGCACTATAAAGACACTTCGTTAGACTGGATAAAAGCAAAATTTTTTCAATGACAACTTTCACTGTCCTAAGCAATCAGTTCAAAATAAGCCTTGTAAAATTTAGCTTGGTATACTTAGTCTTTAAATAAACGTTAATTACTTCTTAGTTTGTCTGATTGCTAAGTATGTTCATAGAAATTTATTAAACATAAATATATTTAAGTAAAAAAAGAAAAGTTACCTATATCTGACCTAAAACTAACCACAATTAACATTTTGGTGGATCTTGTACTTACAACCATGCACACACAGACAAATTACATCAACACACAGATAAATTCCCTTAAATAAAACATTAGAAATTGTCAAGCACATTAAATGACAAGTCAAACATAGCCAAATGTCAAGGAAAGTTAGTTAAGAACCACTACTAAATTCTTTTCTCCTATGAAGCTTTATATGCAAATCAACTCCTAGGAAAGGGTTTCTTCATTCATTTCTTAGATGAGATTCCTTTAAGAACCAGAGTTAAATACAAAGTATTTTAGAAGCGAGTGTGGTGGAGGGGAAGAGATTTCCTAAAGTTTATCTATGGGCCCCACTATAAACAAAGAAAGTGAAAGTGAAGTTGCTTAGTTGTGTCCGACTCTTTGCGACCCCATGGACTGTAGCCTATCAGGCTCCTCCGTCCGTGGGATTTTCCAGGCAAGAGTGCTAGAGTGGATTGCCATTTCCTTCTCCAGGCAATCTTCCCGACCCAGGAATCGAACCTGGGTATCCCGCATTGCGGGCAGACGCTTTACCGTCTGAGCCACCAGGGAAGCCATGTCTACCTTAAAACATTTGCTCTGACCATAATTTCAAAGACACACTGGGTAGTCAGAACCACCTCAATCTCATGCGATTCTATAATCCAAATGCTGTCCATTCTTACAACAGTCCAAAGGCCAGGAGGGACTTGTGAAGGAGAACCTATCAGAAAGCATATTCCTAAGGAATTTCTTAAATTGGACCCTATTCTCTGAGTTTTCAACTTATTTATGTGTTCACCACACTTATTTTAGAATAAAATACCTGAACAGGCCTAAAAGGCTCATCAGATTCCTTCCACCTAGAGAACAGGAGACAGACAATTTTTTCAATATCATTCCGAGGCCAAAGAATGAAATCCATCTCCTGAGTACAGCCAATTACATCCTGTAAAATGCCACACACAAAAAAAAACATTACTTTCAAATAAACAAAGCCATAACAAGCAATATCACAAATTACAGGGTCTGACTACAAAAACATTTTCAAGTGCAAAAGGTCCACTATACAGCTGACCCTTTAACAACCTGGGCAGGAGAGACACCGATCAGAGTCGAAAACTGTGCATGTAACTTTATAGCCAGCCCCCCATATCTGTAGTTCTTTACCTGTGGATTCAACCAACTGTACACTGAGTAGTACTGTAAATTATTTATTTTAAAAAACCCACTTATAAGTGGGCCCTGACAGTTGCTGCAAATCCATGTTAAGGGTCTACCACATATTATGTCTTTTAAGAGGTGACAGTAATAGGACTGTATACAATCTGAATAGTTTATGACCTAATCTTAATTTTTATTTTTTAGAGTTCACATATAGTCAATCAGTCCAATATTCATCATATTGAGATCTAGTATACAATCTGAATAGTTTATGACCTAATCTTAATTTTTATTTTTTAGAGTTCACATATAGTCAATCAGTCCAATATTCATCATATTGAGATCTAAACTCATCAGTGCACAGTGAAAACTGCCAACTGAACCTCTCATTTTTTGTCTTTTAAGTTCTTGTACCATTATTTCCACTCTTAAAATCAGACCCTAATTAATAAAAGGTGTCCTGGAACTTCTAACTCACCGTATTACAGGTGAAATGCAATTTTTATCATATGCCAATTATTGAGGCCAATTAACCTCTTCCAGACCATTACATGGTTATCTCCAGCTGCCCCCCAAGCATACTAATGATGGGGCCCTCTTGTTCAAGTTACTTTGCCCACAGCAACTTTCAATGAGCTGGAGAAGTTTAGACAAACCGCCTCAAAAGTTCCTTATTTACAAGGGGCAAGATATTTTATTCTCCCCTGAAAAAGGAAATCTCATACATGAATATGTATATCATACATATTACAAAAGTAATATCATACATGAATCACAACAGTGTACACCATTACCAACAGAGTAATGCCTAAAAAAGTTAAACATGGCTTTATTTAAATTCCGTTTTTAAAGAGACTTACGATCACCGTTCACTACCCATTCTCAGGAGGGAAAAAAAAAAAAGGCAAGTTTAACTCACAAAAGCCTACCCAATCAAGACCTAAAAACAGAACTCACCCTTCTCATAGACTGGTATCGAGGAGCATGGAGCTGCACCACATCTTTCTGTAAAAGCTCTATGGAACTTTCCAAAGAATAACTGGAATCTCGCACCCCTTTCAGGATATTTTCTTCATAATTATTTGTCATAACTGGTATAACCTCAGACACTTCAAAAAGTGCTGATTTTTTCTTCTAAAAGGAAAAAAAAAAAGTGTATTAACCTACTGGTAGCACATTGTCTCTTAACACCCAGAGTTCATAATACAATGTTTTGTAGCATTATTCTAACACAGCAAAATTCTTAACTGAAGCCATTTCCATACAGAAAACAGATTTTCAAACTAGGTGGATCCCTCTGTTCTTCCCTCAACCCCCTTACTTCCCAACCACACACAAACAGGCTATTATCAGAATGTTTAACTGCGTTTTTTTAGCATTACGGTAACCATACCAAGAACTTGTTTTGCACAGTATTCCTTAAACAATGAGAAACAAACACCAGACACCCCTGTGGTTAAAAAAACAAAACAGTGATTTACTCCTGATCCAAGTTCACTTAACTGGTTCTACGTACAGCAAAATCAAACTCTCAGCAGCTTAAAATCAAGGCTCTAGGGTCAATTTCCATTATCCCTTCTGGGTATTATGTAACTACAAATGTCAATATTCAAAAGGAAAGGAAAAAATGTCCACCAAACCTTCAAACTTAGTTAAGATCAAGAACTCATCAATTTAGGTTATAAAATTCATGAACTGCTCAAGACAACTGTCTGGATACTGGTCCAGTCAAAGATTTCCATAGGTGTGAGAAGAGCTAGATGATATAATTTTCAGCATCTGATAAATTAAATTCAGAGATCTAGTCTATTTTTATCTCATGTTTCTAGTGAACCTACATTGTAATAGTGTCTATTAAAATCTAGTCTTTATCAATTCTGCAATTAACGAAAAAAGAAAAAAGCAAATCTGTGATATTCAATCTTGAGACAATCATTTCAAAACAAACCACTTTCGAAACCACTTTTTATGCTGTACCTAGCAGCTACAAGAGTTCTTAAATACTAATAACTTTAATACTGGGAATAAATACGTGAGAAACTTTCAAATTAAAGATATACCATGCCAAGATGGTGTTTTTGATGTGAAATTAGCTCACAACTTAAGCACAAAATCAAAGCAGTGTTTCCTTAATATTCAAAACCTAACCTCATGTTTAATAGAAATTGATTATCTAAGAAACTGTCCATTATTTTAAGTTGCCAGAAGTTTTTATCATGTTTTCCGTGACTGCTCACAACTCATTATTTGCTGTTTTACTGTGGGATTAATTCTAACACCAAAAAAACTGTACACTTCTTTTGGTCATGCTGTACTTCTAAAGACAAATTAACCGTTACAGTAATTAACTGCTCCTAAAAATAAAAGTGCATTCTATTTCACTAAATGTACTGTGAGAAAAGGTAAACTACAGCATGTAGCTTGACCAGAAAGCTTTCAGCAAGTAAACATTTTGATTTCAATTACTACTTTCAAACATTCTATATACCTAATCTTTAAATTCAGTAACCAAGTTCTCTATATAACTCCACGTAAATAAAATTTATTATAAAACAAAAATGCGAGTTTTACAATGCTACTCACCCCATGTTAACTAAAAGTGGATCCTGATACTCAGCTTTAGAATTACGTTATTTCCAAACCAATGAGCACACAAGCCTTTCATTCATGGTTACACCCTAACTCCTTTGACTGAGGTTAAAGTGCCAAAGTTAAAGCACACAAATGGAGACTTTTGTTCACCACTCTTTAACCCTAACCATGTAATATACACTTACAAAAAACCTTGTGCTAAATCACATTAAGAACTTTAAATTACCTTCTCCTTGAATACAAAGGCAATATACATCTTGAAGTCAAACTGGTCAGCTAGAGATTCTTTTTTCTTTCTAAGCTGAGCACGTAGTCTGTTCAGAGCTTGTTTCTTCCGGGAGTTTGGGTCCCCCATTTTGAAATACAGGTGGTACTAAAGCCTTTGGAAATTGTCACTAAACTATGGGCACTTTTTCTTAAGACTCAAGTACAACAGAAACAAGTCATTTTTTTTCCTGCTAATATGATTGTATAGCTAAAATCACGACTGCAACCCAAAAACTGCACCTTCTGGCAATATTAGGAGACTGTCATATTACAGGGTCAAGAAACAAAAGCTGCTGTCCAGTCATGTTTGGACAAGAATGGTTTGGGGTCAGATGGGGAAAAGGAAGGGAAGGAAGGAAGGAAAGAGAAAATACTTGAACTAACTTTTTGGAAAACACATTTGGCTTAACTGCCAAAATAAAGGTGGGGAAACGGATAAACCTATTAGTAGGATTTAGGTGTGCAATGAAACACAGTTGACACCAGTCCAATCCTTAAAATCCATCCGGATCTTTTTTTCCCTCTTTTTAGAAAAGGAATAATGAAAAGAAATGAGGGGGACTGTGATCCTTACTTTCCAAATATCAAAAAGGAAAAAAAAAAAAAAAAGCCACCAAAATAACCTCCCCCCAAAACCAAACAGGGTAGGTGAATGAAACTGAAATATCCAATTGAACTTTACCCAGCCAGATTCATGGCTGTAGTACCTAATTAATTCTTAGTTATTTCAGATTTCACTATTGCTATGTATTATCAGTGCGTGTTATTGATTACACTTGGTGGTGAGCAAAGAGAAAAGTGCAAAATCGGTAGAGAAAGAAGGGGAGAGGTTCAGGGTTTCCCTGCAATCAACTACAGTGTATACCGGGGGCGGGCAGCTGTTGCCCAAAGGAGCCATAAGAAAAAACAGCGGAGTCATTACCAATTTCCCCATCACCCACATTTTCACCATCAGGCGGCTGCTAGTGCTGCTGCCAAGGAGAATCATGATGGCAGAAGAAAAAGGGGTATATATAACACGATATAATAATGATTCCGGCTCTGTGGTTAGACCTGATTAATGCCCGGGATCCCAACACCCCAAGTCCTGCAATGAGTCCTACATTCCCCGAGGGACCGTTCCCTATGAATCTGCCCGCGTGCAAGATCGTGGGGAGTGAGACTTATCTTCTTGTAAGCATTGCTGAGGCAAAGGTGGCGGGTTCTTTCTCCCAAAGCCCAGGCAGTGCCCGGGGACCACCTGCCTTCCACCCCCCGGAGGTCCCACCCCCACCCTTTGCCTTCAGCGGCAGCGACTCACTCGCACCACGGGAGACACTGGATCACTCGGGTTTTCACTCATTTCATCGTGGAAACAATCCCCGCCCAGGTAGAGGAGGCGGGAGAGGGTAAAGGGGAAGGATCAATGGGAAGAAAAGAAAATAATTGCGTTAATATTAATTACTTTTTAAAGTATGCCCACCCCACCCCACCCAAGAAAGAAAAAAGAAAAAAGAAAAACTAAAGTTACCCGGATTACAGCTACTCACGTTGAACAGACCATGTTTCCCGAGTTTGGATGGTTTAGGGCGGGGTCGTTAGTTGG
>NW_011494754.1:1362075-1362727 GCF_000754665.1 Bison bison bison | reverse complement strand
GTATACAATCTGAATAGTTTATGACCTAATCTTAATTTTTATTTTTTAGAGTTCACATATAGTCAATCAGTCCAATATTCATCATATTGAGATCTAGTATACAATCTGAATAGTTTATGACCTAATCTTAATTTTTATTTTTTAGAGTTCACATATAGTCAATCAGTCCAATATTCATCATATTGAGATCTAGTATACAATCTGAATAGTTTATGACCTAATCTTAATTTTTATTTTTTAGAGTTCACATATAGTCAATCAGTCCAATATTCATCATATTGAGATCTAGTATACAATCTGAATAGTTTATGACCTAATCTTAATTTTTATTTTTTAGAGTTCACATATAGTCAATCAGTCCAATATTCATCATATTGAGATCTAGTATACAATCTGAATAGTTTATGACCTAATCTTAATTTTTATTTTTTAGAGTTCACATATAGTCAATCAGTCCAATATTCATCATATTGAGATCTAAACTCATCAGTGCACAGTGAAAACTGCCAACTGAACCTCTCATTTTTTGTCTTTTAAGTTCTTGTACCATTATTTCCACTCTTAAAATCAGACCCTAATTAATAAAAGGTGTCCTGGAACTTCTAACTCACCGTATTACAGGTGAAATGCAATTTTTATCATATGCCAATTA
>NW_011494754.1:1338620-1361975 GCF_000754665.1 Bison bison bison | reverse complement strand
CCATCCCCGCTGCAGTGCGCACTGTGACCGGGCCGCCCGCGCTGCTGCCGCCGCTCAGCCCCCACCTGGGACCCATAGTCTGGCTCGGCGCCCCGGGCGGCGGCGGACGGGAAGAACGCGGGGACGGCGGCGACGGCGAGAGAAAAAGAGAGGAGGAAAAACGAGGAGGAAGGGGGAGGGGGGGTTGGATTTGTATTGGCGGCGGAGAGGGATGAGAGGAAGGGGAGGGGAGCCCTGCGCTAAAGGGGGTCTGTCAGCGAAGAAAACCCCCCAAAATAAAAAGTTATTTCAGTTCAAGCATCTGCTCTGGAGTCTTTCTTCTCCGCACGGATCGAGTTCCGGCTCTCGGAAAGAAGGTCGAGGAGACCCGGAGGGGGGAGAAGCCGAAGCGGAGGGTGAGCGTCCGCGGTGGCACAGCCTGGTTTCCCCCCCACCGGTGGCTGCGGAAGCGACAGCGGCGGCCTCGGCGCCTCCCAGGTCCGGGGCAGAGTCGCGTTTGAGACGAGAAGCGAGAACAAACAACTTAAAATGGCAGCGACGGCCGCTGCGTCACCCGCCCCTCACCGGCACCGCCCCGAACGCTCTGCGGCTGCGCACCGCGCGGACCGCCACCATCTGCGCAGGGGCGAAGGGGGAGAGAAAACGGGCTGGGGGGAAGGTTTACATGGTTCTCAAGGAGGGAGAAAGGAAGAGCAGGGGCAGAGGGTGTACGCAAGCTTTGAAATGGGTGACTCTCCGAGCTGAAGCTTCTTGGTTAACACTCCTGCCTCAAAAGAGGAGTTTGAGACTAGACATCTCCCCCTCTTGTCCAGAATGCAGTTTCTATGGGGCGTGAAAGGGCCGACCCAATCTCCCTCCGCCCTTTCTGTCAGGAGGGCCCGGCTCTCGAGCGGGCTCCTCGCCCCGCCCCCGCAGTCGTCATAAAGCCACGCCCTTACGCCCTCCCCGACGGAGCACCCGGATGGAATCGCCCTGCCCTCATTTCGTGCTCCCTATGACTCTACTGGGGCGCGGGAGAGGCGGAGCCGGTGGGCGGAGAGAATGCGACGGTGGGGCCGGGTGGAGGAGGAAAAGGGAAGTGTTTGTGCGGAGGGGAGGTGGAGACGCTCATTTCAGTTCGTCGCGGTTTTGTTTCTCAACCACTGATTGGCAGGCTTTTTGTGGGTCTGCCCCGCGGTTTCCTGCAGCTGAGCGTTCGTTTCCAATACCTGGACTTGAAACGGCTAAGCCGCCGAAAATGGCTTATGTTGGTCTCACGTGGCTGTCTGTTTTTCACCTTTCCACGTGCGCAGAGAAGGGAGGGGGAGGGTCCTCAAGCTCCGAAGAAGGTCAAAGACGCCGTTGGAGCGTTGCTCTTGTGGCTTAGGAGGAAAACTGCGGAACCTGCCCCGTGCATCATTTTAACCCTACTTGGAGAACACAATTTCTATGACAGTTCGCCACTCAGGACCTTAGACCCTGGGACCTGTCCCTTAGGTGGTTCCGCAAAATATGAAGAGCGTATGTGTTGGACGGACCCACACGTCTTCGAATCACACGTCTTTGGCTCCAAAGAGCAATGAGTCCCATTTTTCAGAGCTCTAATGTACCTATAAAACGAAGCTATATAAATAAGAAATCCGCAAAGGTCAACATTCAATGAAAGCAAAAGCAAAATACTCTTTTATGCACTACTCTGTGATGAAATTTTAGAACTCTGTTGGTTCCCCAAATTATTGCTCTTCACTTGGTAAAATCAAAATAGATTACCTGTAATGACTCCCCCCCCTTTTAACCCATGAACCAAAAGATTAATCATACCCACCCTTCAAAATAAATTGCAACTAAAAGATGATATTTCTGGATTTCCAAATTATTACTGTGTGTTTTAGTCGATCAGTCATGTTGGACTCTTCGCGACCCCATGGGGTGTTGCCCACCAGGCTGTCAATCCATGTGATTTTTGAGGCAAGAATACTGGAGTGGGTTGCCATTTCCTTCTCCAGGTAATCTTCCTGACCCAGGGACCAAACCCGGGTCTCCTGCATTGTAGGCAGACTCTTTACCGTCTGAGCTACTAGAGAAGCCTTAACAATAAATACAGCATTTTGCTAGTGCTTCCCTGATTGATTTTCACAATCACAATTTTTTTGATTTTCACAATTGATTTTCACAATTGATTTTCACAATTTTTCTGTAGTAATAACTACAGAAAACTCACAAGGATAAAACAGGATTTCAGGCAGTTTAGGACACTGGTTTTAAAGAAAGACATTTTAAAAATAGCAAAGGTTCATGTCTTCTTGATCTGGGCTTGATTTGTATCCATGATCAGCTCCTTCTCCTGTCTGACTCTTTGTGACCCCATGAAGTGCAGCACACCAGGCCTTGCTGTCCATCACCAACTCCTGGAGTTTATTCAAACTCAAGTCCATTGAGTCGGTGATGCCATCCAGCCATTTCATCCTCTGTCGTCCCCTTCTCCTCCTGCCCCCAATCCCTCCCAGCATCAGAATCTTTTCCAATGAGTCAACTCTTCGAATGAGGTGGCCAAAGTACTGGAGTTTCAGCTTTAGCATCAGTCCTTCCAAAGAACACCTAGGACTGATCTCCTTCAGAATGGACTGGTTGGATCTCCTTGCAGTCCAAGGGACTCTTAAGAGTCTTCTGCAACACCACAGTTCAAAAGCATCAATTCTTCGCACTCAGCTTTCTTTATAGTCCAACTCTCACATCCATACATGACTACTGGAAAAACCATAGCCTTGACTAGACGGTCCTTTGTTGGCAAAGTAATGTCTCTGCTTTTGAATATACTATCTAGGTTGGTCATAACTTTCCTTCCAAGGAGTAAGCATCTTTTAATTTCATGGCTGCAATCACCATCTGCAGTGATTTTGGAGCCCCAAAAAATAAAGCTCCTTAGAAGATCAGCTCCTTAGAAGAGTTTTTTTTTTTTATAACAGCTTTATTTGAAATATAATTCACATACCACAAAATGTACTGACTTAAACTATACATTTCCATTGATTTCACTATATTCACAGAATTGTACAGCCATCACCAGAAATTTCGAACATTTTCATCACTCAAACAAAAAACCCCATACCCAGTAGCAGTCACTCGGCTCCTTCCTCTTCCAGCCCAACCACTACTCTATGTTCTGTCTCCATAGCTTTTCCTGTTTTGGAAATTTCATATAAATGGAATCATACAATACATGGTCCTTGTGACTGGCTTCTTTACTTGGCCTAATGTTTTCAAGGTTCATCCATGTTGTAGCATGTCTCAGTACTTTTTTTTATTGCTTAATAACATTCCATTGTATGGCTCTTCCATATTCTGTTTATCCATTCATCAGTTTAGGGACTTTTAGGTTATTCTGCTTTTTGACTATTAAGAATAATCTTGCTATGAGCATTTATGTAAATGTTTTTGTGTAGACATTTATTTTCCGTTCCCTTGGGTAAAATTATAGGGGCAGATGTTAACTTTAATCAGTTGAGAAACTGCCGAACTATTTTTACAAAGTGATGACACCATTTTACATTTTGGATAGCAGTGTATAAGGGCTCTAATTTCACCACATCATTGTTATTATCTGTCTTTTTTATTATAGTCATCCTACTGGGTGTGAAGTGGGTATCTCAATGTTGATTTCCATTTGCCTTTCCTTAACGATCATCAGAGAAGGCAATGGCACCCCACTCCAGTACTCTTGCCTAGAAAATCCCACGGACGTAGGAGCTGGGTAGGCTGCTGTCCATGGGGTCTTTAAAAGTCGGACACGACTGAGCAACTTCACTTTCCCTTTTCACTTTCATGCATTGGAGAAGGAAATGTCAACCCACTCCACTGTTCTTGGCTGGAGAATCCCAGGGACAGGGGAGCCTGATGGGCTTCCATCTATGGGGTCACACAGAGTCGGGACACGACTGAAGCGACATAGCAGCAGCAGCAACGATCAATGGTGTTGAACATCTTTTTGACCATTCTTCTGTCTCCTTTGGAGAAATTTCTAATCAGAGATTTTGTCCATTTTGGGAGTTGGGTTTCTTATCTTTTTATTATTGAGATGTAGGAGTTCTTTTCACTTTCATGCATTGGAGAAGGAAATGGCAACCCACTCCAGTATTCTTGCCTGGAGAATCCCAGGGACAGAGGAGCCTGGTGGGCTGCCGTCTCTGGGGTCACACAGAGTCGGACATGACTGAATCGACTCAGCAGCAGCAGCAGCAGCAGGAGTTCTTTATTCTAGCTACAAGTCCCTTATCAGATATATAATTTGCCAATATTTGCTCCCATTCTACAGGTTGTGGGTTTTCCCTTTCTTGATGATGGTCTTTGAAACACAGAAGTTTTAAATTTTGTTGAAATCCATTTTATCTGGTTTCAATTTTGCTACTTGTGCTTTTGGTGTCCTAACTATGAAACCACTGAAATTTTTTTATACTACTATGATAATCGTTTCCTTCCAAGGAGTAAGCCCAACCACTACTTACTTTAATTTCATTTCACCATGAAATTAAAAAATTACTCCTTGGAAGAAAAGTTATGACCAATCTAGACAGCATACTAAAAAGCAGAGGCATTACTTTGCCAACAAAGGACCGTCTAGTCAAGGCTATGGTTTTTCCAGTAGTCATGTATGGATGTGAGAGTTGGACTATAAAGAAAGCTGAGCGCCAAAGAATTGATGCTTTTGAACTGTGGTGTTGGAGAAGACTCTTTTAAGAGTCCCTTGGACTGCAAGGAGATCCAACCAGTCCATCCTAAAGGAGAGCAGTCCTGAGTGTTCACTGGAAGGACTGATGTTGAAGCTGAAACTCCAATACTTTGGCCACCTGATTCGAAGAGCTGACTCATTGGAAAAGACCCTGATGCTGGGAAAGATTGAGGGCAGGAGGAGAAGGGGACGACAGAGGATGAGAAGGCTGGATGGCATCACCAACTCAATAGACATGAGTTTGAGTAAACTCCGGGAGTTGGTGATGGACAAGGAGGCCTGGCGTGCTGTGGTCTGTGGGGTCACAAAGAGCTGGACACGACTGAGTGACTGAACTGAACTGAACTGATTATAATCATGAAAAAAATAAGATGGAGCAGATGTTGAGGTAAAAAAAAATGAAGTTTTTCGTTTCCGGTACCATGAAATAGAATTGGAGGCACCTGGTCACAAGCTGAACAAATCCTCAGACACTGTGTGCTGTGGGTCTGTGTTAGGTCTCCCTGAGATGGACCAAGAAACAGCAACAATGTGTCCTGGAGGAAGGAAACACTTCTGGCTTGGTTTTCTCTATAACTACAATCATGGCTGGAAAGCATACTACCTGTTTCAGGAATTCTCAAATATTTTGTCTTCCTTCATCAATGCTGTTAAGTCTATCAGACATGGGCCTTCATTGTGTATAGGTCATTTGTATGACTGATAGTTTAATATGCATGATAAGCATCTATATAGAACCAGTTTAGACTTAAGTCAGTCCATGCCTAGAGATCTAGTTCTGAAGCTCTCCAGTGTGATCCTAAAAGCAGCACACCATGGGTCTGTCTCCAGATTTCGACATTACAGGTGTACCATCTAAGCTAACTGATAATATGGGGCAATAAAATTCCACAGTTCAGTAGGGTTTATTCACAACACCCACTTTGGTACATACAACTCTCCCATCCACAAGAGTGTCATGTTTACATAATTTTTAAACAGAAATGATATAGAAAGGAGAAATTCTATTCGTTTTGAGGCCTTTTCCGGGGGTGGAGAGGAGCATAAGAAAATAGTTAATTTCTCCCCTGAAAAGAAAGAATTAGTTACTCAGTCATATCTGACTCTGCTGCCCAATGGATTACAGCCCTTCTCCTCTGTCTATGGAATTCTCCGGCAAGAATATTGGAGTGAGTAGTCATTCTCTTCTCCAGGCAATCTTCCCCACCCAGGGATCAAACCCAGGCCTCCCGCATTGCAGGTAGATTCTTTATCGTCTGAGCTACCTCTTACCTTAATTTCACGTAGGCTCGAATCTGTGGAGGCTGGTACTTATTTGCGGCCTAATAGTTGAATATTTACTGAAGGCCTAAAGTGAGTTACAAGTTTGGAAAATAAGATTTGACCAGGTAACCATCATTATCCTTATTTTGGGAACACAGTTAAGAACCAGGGGAATAAGTTAGAAAGTACCTATACTGCACCACAGGTTTTCTTTATTGTTTAACCTCTTCTTCCTCCCCCAGTTTCTTTCTTTCTCTATCCTAACTTTGCTCTTTCTTTTCCACTTCTCATGCTTTATGCCTACAGGTTTTAACCAAAAGTATTACTGAGCCCCCTTCTGTTTGTTTATACTTAGAGTTAAAGCTGAATTGTGAGTGACAGGTACAGAGTTGGATAATAGAAAGATGAGGGGGTGGGGGTACGTGAAAGCTGGATTAAACAGATGGGATTCATGGAGGAAGTGTACTCAAATTAGCTTCAAAATGGGGAGGAATTTCATTAGGCTTAGATGGGAGAAGAGAGGGATGAGAAGAAGGAAGTTTCTGGAAAAGAAACACAACTGAGGGCATGAAGGTTGATACTAGATTGGTGTATCCGTGAGACAGTAAGGATATTGACCTAAATATAATGGAAGATGCCCACTTAGAAAGAGAAGGAAATAATTTTTAAAAGATAGATGTGAAAGTCACTCAATCATGTCTGACTCTTTGCGACCCCATGGACTATACAGAGCATGGAATTCTCCAGGCCAGAATACTGGAGTGGGTAGCCTATTCCTTCTCCAGGGGATCTTCCCAACCCAGGGATCAAACCCAGGTCTCCTGCATTGTAGGCGGATTCTGTGCCAGCTGAGCCACAAGGGAAGCCCAAGAATACTGGAGTGGGTAGCCTGTCCCTTCTCCAGGAGATCTTCCTGACCTAGGAATCAAATTGGGGTCTCCTGCATTGCAGGCAGATTCTTTACCAACCGAGCTATCAAGGAAGCCCCAGTAGATAGATGCTTTGGTTCAAAATAGCAGCCTGAGCACATTTTGTCTCCCCTCCCTTATAAAACACAATTTGAAAGACCAGTAAAGAATTTTTTAAGTGAATAAAGCTATAAAAGCTAAGAGAAATGAGAACAAGACAATAAACAGAAATATGTGTAAATACTGATGAACTAATGCTAAGGTGAGTAGCAGACACCAAGTAAACCCTGCTGTCTCTGGCTCCTTCCTTATCCTTTCCTTGTAACTGGTTAGCAAGCTGTGCTCATGAACACAGAACTTCCTGTTAATCTCTTCTGTTTTCTGGGCAATTAACTAACAGCCTGATATATAACAGTAGAGAAAAAAAGTCAGCCTATTTCCTCTTTTTCAAATATTTTTACAAAAGCACCCCACATCACTGGACACACAAGGGAAATTAGCTGCATAAACTAGGATTTTAAAAAAAAACTAACTAAGCAAAAATAAAAGCTGACCTCACAAGAACCAATTTAGTTAACAGGAGAAGATTGTTTTTTTCAAACCTCCAATTAATATTCTCAGAGGTATTCTAGACGACAATGAATACCTAATGTAAAAAAAAAACAGGGTGCTATAAATAAGAAACCAATGGAAAACAAGAAAGTCAAGAACAATGACTTGGAAATTAAAAATATGCTGCCGAACTGAAAAGTTTTCTAGAAAGAAATGTCATTAGAAAAAAAAAAAAAGACAAAAAATAAAGTGAAAAATGAAGAAGTAGAAGTCCAATATTGATCCAAGATCTAACCAATGGGAGTTCCAGAAAGAAAGCTCAGAGAAAGTGAACCATAGAAGTTGCCATAGAAATCATTGAAGAAAATGTGCCAAAGCAATGATAGCCATGAATCTTCAGACTGAAAAGGTATACTGAAAGATAAGCAAGATAACATTAGATGTACTAAGGAAAAGAGAAGATGCAGAAAGCACTCAGAGATGAGGGAAAATAGGTCACCTTCAAAGGAAGAAAAAAAGAAAGGCTTCTTCCCTAGAGATCAGAGAAAGCATGCCCTTCCCCACACCTTGATTTCAGACTTCCAGAACTGTGAGGGAATAAATGTACGCTGTTTTACACCATCTAGTTGGTGGTGATTTGTTATGGCAGCCCTAGGAAACTAGTATACCTCCTAAAAAAGAAAAAATAATCACTAGGAGCTGTAAGAATAATTAGAAAGTGTCCAAATATGGAGTGAACTAAAGTATGGCAGATTTTTGCAGTGACAGAGAAGAGGGTGCATTTGTATGGCTGTTAAGAGCGCTTTATTTCGGATGGCCCAGGGACTGTTAACAGTGGCTCCTTTCCCCCACTTTTTAAAAATTACATATGGACCTTTAAGAAACATATACAATGAATATATACCGAACATATGCCAAGAATATATCACTATTCAGTAAAAAAAAATCTATCCTAGTTTTTGGAACACGTATGTGTCACAAACTATCTTGCTTCTAGTCTCTAAGAATAGTGGATCTTAAGGAAAAAATGCACTCTTGTTACAAGCTTTGGCTCAACATGGAGGCTACACCTGGCTGATTGGCCTGGGGTTAGGGCAGAGGACTGTTCCTTTTTGTTAGTAGTATTTATATTTTTCACGTGGGCTTCCCTGGTGGTGCAGAAGTTAAAGCTTCTGCCTGCAATGAGGGAGACCTGGGTTCGATCCCTGGGTTGGGAAGATCCCCTGGAGAAGGAAATGGCAACCCACTCCAGTATTTTTGCGTGGAGAATTCCATGGACGGAGGCGCCTGGTGGGCTACAGTCCACGGGTCACAAAGAGTCAAACACGACTGAACGACTTCACTTCACTTTCATGTTTCTTACACACATGAATGGCTTTGATAAAAATACCAAAAGAAAAGATAAGGTGAGTCATTATAAGGATAAAAACAAGGCAAGGAAATTTAGATTAATTAGGATCTGAGAATGGCACTGAGAATGGTGGTAAAGAAATAGATTTAGACATTTAATAGGAAAAGTCTAGAAGACTAAATGTCTGGATAAAAGATAATGGAGATAAGTCAAGAAGACAACAAAGTTTTATCGCCTGGGTGACTATAATGAATTAAATTATGTTCTTTCCAAATTCACGTATGGAAGTCCTAACTCCCAGCACACTTCAGAATGTGACTGCATTTGGAGGTAAAGCCTTTAAAGATGGTTTTTAAGGTTAAATGAGGTCATTATGGTAAGCCCTAATCAGATAGGACTGATATCCTAAAAAGGGGGAGACACAGGGATGTGTGTGGATACAGAGAAGACCATATGAAGACACAACAAGAAGGCAGCTGTCTGCCAGCCAAGGAGAGAGCCCTCAAGAGAAACAAACCTGTCAAAACCTTGATTTCAGACTCCTAGCCTCCAGAGCAGTTAAGAAAATTAACTACCGCTGTTTAAGCCACCTTAAATTTCTGTTGTTTCTGGCAAACAGCAGAGACTAAGAAAATGATGGTGGCATGACCAGAAGCAGGAAAATGGGAAGGAAGGCCAGTTTGAGACAAGAGATGTGCTCAAATTGAAGTACCAGTGAAATATCCAGGAGTAAATAAGCAGTAAGCCATGGGGGCCTTTGGGCTTCCCTGGAGGCTCAGCAATAAAGAATCTGCCTGCGATGCAGGAGACGCAGGAGATTTGGGTTCAGTCTCTGAGTCAGGAAGGTTCCCTGAAGGAGGGCGTGACAACCCATTCCCGGTATTCTTGCCTGGAGAAACCCACAGACAGAGAAGCCTAGAGGGCTACAGTCCATAGGGTTGCAAAGAGTTGGACACAACTGAAGTGACTGAACGCTATACAGTAGAGGACTACAATTCCTGTGAGAAAGTAACACAGACCTTTGTTAGCACAGAAGTAATTGTTGAGTCCTGCCCCAAGGCCACAGATGCGAGGCCTCGCACCAAGGCCTCAGAAGTGGAGCCCAGAACCAAGGTCACCTCCGAAGCTGACGAGCCCCTTTGTAACCTTGCCAAAAGCACCTGAGAATAACTTAACAAGCTTCTTGGCTCCCAACGCTATAACGTCCCAAGCAATCACCTAATGCTAACCTTCCAGCAGAAATTTTCTTTGTCTTGAGACTGTAAAAATTGGCTATTAACCCATGAAAACTGTCAACTCTCCTTGGTCTGTCAGGAGTTGTCAGCTCGCTGTGCTCCCAGTGCCCACTTAATCTCTGTTCTTCGTTCTTAATCAACTCACTCCCTTCTGAAATACTCTGTGTCTGGAAATTCTTTTCCAATCCTGCGTTCAGAAGCTGATGTGACCTTGAAAGAATAAAGAACTTAGGGAGTCAGGGACTGGGGAAGGGGAATATCCAGTGAAGGGACAGCAGGAGGAACCAAAGGCAATAAAAAGAGAAGGTTGCTGTTGTTCAGTCGCTCAGTCGAGTCCGATGCTGCCACCAGCACAGACCGTAGCACAGCAGGCTTCCCTTCCTTCACTGTCTCCCGACAGAAAAAGAGAAGGAACTGCTAGCAAATAGAACGAAGCCAAGGAAGAGAGCATTTGAGGGTAGGAGTAATTGTCTTCTAAAAATGCAATACAGAGGTCAAGAGAATGAGGAACCAGAAAAGAATCATGGATTTAGCTGAAAAGAGGTCATTGTTGATCTTTAAGGGAACAGTTTCAGTGTAGCTGTGGGGAAAGAAACCAGACTGCCAAGTATGCAGTGGGTAAGATCGAGGACGAGAGAGAAAAGAACCCCAGGGCACATATCCCAAGTTTAAGGGTTAGATTGCCCTAGGGAGGAATAGCGAGGAGGGAGTGGGAATTGATCACCCACAGAGTGGGTGTCACACAGTTCAAGATGAAAGGGGATAGGAACCAATGAAGCAGTAAAACCAGAAAGCCTGTGCAGACGTGAAGTCCTCTAGGGGTTGTATCGACAGGGTGTGAGCACTGTGGATGAATTTATTTCAGAAAGGAATGTGGATTAGACATCCAGGGAGCGAGGAGGGAAGATGGCTGTGAAGAACTACAGGAAATAAGGATTAGAATAGTTGTAGGAGCTTGAGGGTTACTAGGAAGTCAATGAATAGCCACTGCCTTGAGTGGAGAGGGAGCTTGAGGAAAGGTCTGTTAGAGAGATTACAAATTTAGTGGACGTCAATAAGAAATCAGTTCAGATCAGATCAGTCGCTCAGTCGTGTCCAACTCTGCGACCCCATGAATCGTAGCACGCCAGGCCTCCCTGTCCATCACCAACTCCTGGAGTTCACTCAGACTCACGTCCATCGAGTCAGTGATGCCATCCAGCCATCTCATCCTCTGTCGTCCCCTTCTCCTCTTGCCCCCAATCCCTCCCAGCATCAGAGTCTTTTTCAATGAGTCAACTCTTTGCATGAGGTGGCCAAAGCAATAGTAATACCCAGTGACTAACAGGAGCTTGAACATTTAGAAGAATAAAGAGCTGCTTGGAGCAGTTTATGTAACCCATGTGTGTGACCTCAAGAAGCTCCTTCCTGAATCATTTTCTGTTATTGCATTGCCATTTCCAGTGTTCTGGAATTCTATGCCACAAGTGAAAGGTCATTTATGTAATCCGAAGCTGGGAAGACTCTCTGCTAGGGAGTTTTTTAGTACAAAGTCAACTCTTCTGCTCTGCAAGTGAAATATCTAAATGGTCTGCAAAGGCATTACATGGTTAAAAGCTTTGGAGAGGAATATTTTGCTAAGCAAGATTAATCATGGCCTCTTTGTATTATAGGCCTGAAGAAAGAAATGAGAGTCGCAAGGAAAGATATGAGTCACTCTGCAACTCGGTAGCTGGCCTTCATTCGGCAATGTCATCAGATCTCAGGCTCCTTCCTTCTGTCGGCCAGCCCTTATTCTTGTTGATTGACGAGCACAAGATGGTTCCCAGAGCTCCTAATATCACAAGTACCTTCGAAGGCAGAAAACAAAGGATAGGGTAAAAGCCTTTATCCTCCTGGGGCTGCTCTTATCAGGGGGAAAAAATGATATTTCCCAGTAGCCCTGCAGTAGATATCCCCTTAAATCTCATTGCCCATATAAATGGGTCATATACCTGTGCATACAAAAAAAACAAAAAAAAACTATCTACCTACCCTGAGGAGATTCAAGATGGAGAAGAACAGGACTCTACCCCTAGATAGCTAAGATACACATTAAGGAATAATGTCAATGAGCCCAGACTTTTGCATCTTCTTACACATAGAAAAGTTCACCAAAATCATGAACTTGAAATGCCTGTTTTTTTGTGATTAGCAGTCATCTTTTGCTGTTTGACTACATGGGTTTTGTTTTGTTTTGTTTTTTGGTGGGGCGTGTTTTTGTTTCCCAACAAAAAGTCCTGTATATCCTGGCTCCTACTTCACTTCTCTGGAACATCGATCAGAGCTATCTGAGAGGCTGTGTCCTGAGTGCTAGTCTTCAGGAAGGTCCCTGATTAAAACACAACTTGAAACTTTTAGGTTGTATGTTTTTCTTCAGTAAATTCCTGGCTACTCTTAGGTGTAACGGGTGCTGACAAAAGGACTCAGAGTACCCATGTTTGGCTTAGCCAATAGTGACTCATCCCATAAGGCTGGGTACGTGCCCCACAATAAAAGCAGGGTGGGCACCCCCCCCTAAAAAAAAAAAAAACAAAAACGGAGAAGAGGCCAGTTGGGTAGGCAAGCCCATACACACATATGTTGGGTCTTAATTCTGCATCACATTTTGTGTAATGTTTTCTAAATTGGTTTTTTGGGGCTCATTTAGGGTGTTTTGTTTTGTTACTGTTTAAATCTTTGACTACTTGGACTGAATTTTCTTCTGTAGCTATGGATGTGGGTGCAGGTAGGTATGTTTTCTTATAAGGAAATACATATTTGCATTTTTGTTCTAGTGGTTATCTTAGAATACAATTATAGTTGATTTACAATTTTATGTTAGTTTCAGATGTACAGCAAAGTGATTCATATGTATGAGTGTATATATACACACACATATATATACTCGTTTTCAGATTCTTTTCCCTTATAGGTTATTGCAAAATATTGAGTATAGTTCCCTATACTATTAGTAGGTCCTTGTTGATTATCTACTTTATATATGCTTCTGCAAGTCGCTTCAGTCGTGTTCGACTCTGTGCGACCCCATAGACGGCAGCCCACCAGGCTCCGCCGTCCCTGGGATTCTCCAGGCAAGAACACTGGAGTGGGTTGCCACTTCCTTCTCCAATGCATGAAAGTGAAAAGTGAAAGTGAAGTCACTCAGTCGTGTCCAACTCTTAGCAACCCCATGGACTGCAGCCTACCAGACTCCTCCATCCATGGGATTTTCCAGGCAAGAGTACTGGAGTGGGGTGCCATTGCCTTCTCCAACTTTATATATAGTAGTGTATAAATGTTAGTCCCAAACTCCAATTTAGTGGTACCTGTATAAGTATACATTTATATAATACACTTAATCTTCTATTCTTTCTTTAGATATGACCAATTCACCCCATACTATCAGCACTGATGAAATTAGTATATTAACACTTCTTCCCTGTTTCTGCTCTTTTTAGTATTTATCTTTACATTTTTAAATGTAGTTTCTCCACTACTTTTGATTGATCAAATAAAAAAATTATTTTATTCCTGGCTATTAAATGATCGAATCAACATAATGACCTCTCTCTTTCTGTCACTTTTCATCTCCCAACTATTTTTTATTACAGTATATATTTCCTGTATTGTCAGATGGGGATTGGGATGGATGTAGGCACTTGGGACTTCCAGTGACATACAAGGGAGATTTTTCTTGCTTGGGAGATTGGTAAGAAGATGGCTTTTCACTTTGGTAATGGAACTAGATATATGGGCTATTCATGAAGGAAGAACAAACTTCTGCCCCGGATTTATCTGTGTTAGTCTTTTGATATAAAGTCAGAAAAAGTTGTTACAACTGGGCTACCATTTCATAATAAATCAGGCATAAAAGATTAGTAATTAATTTAGTCTCTAGTTAAATCAAAAGTAGGTTATAGTCACAGGGTATATCTTTTTAAGGACTCTTTCCTCTTTCCTTAATTATTTTAGTAAATTCATAAGAATGAAGCCCCATCAAGATTATTTGATTATTAAAAAATTGTGATTGGTATCCTTTAACTAGATTTTTGAGGAAATTTAATATAGAATGTGGAATGGAAAATAAAAAGGGCAACTGTTTTATTTTTAAAAGCCAACAAAATCTAAAACCAGTGTATTTGTGACTTCCTAATAATATCATCTGTTTTACTTCTGTTAAATCTGGAACTGCTACAGTTTTACCATATTTGGTAAATAAAAAAAAATTATCTTACTTTAAAGTAGTTCCTTTTTTAAAAACTTTCTTCCAATAATAAACAAATATATTGCTAATTAATGCCCATCTTACACATTAATTTATCTTCTGCACTTTGTTGGTTTAAATATCCAATTTTCTTATTCCATTAAAACACACACACATTACTGAAGGACTGAGCTTGTCTCTTTCCTTGTTCTTTATCTCATGTATCAACACTGTGTACTGGTTCTTTTTTCTCTCCTAATCTCAAGGTCCACTTCACCTCAGTTTAGGCTTAATTCTCAACACAGGTGTTACCTCCTTAATAGCAATGGACTCCTGAATGGAGGATTTACCTACCTACCATTCAGGTAGCACAGGGAGTTGGACTTGCTTTTCTCTTTTGCTTCTGGATTAGCACCCCATTCTCTAATGCTTAAAGGATTGGATGCAGTCCTTTCAAGCAAAACAGACTGATTAGCTTTGTGAAGCACTAGGAGCTGAGATCAAGGTACACTGTGTTTTTGGGATTACACTGTGTACTGTGTTAATGGGGTGTGCAATTGTCCACTTCATGCGTGGAGATAGGGGAGACAGGACTTTATCATGGATAGAAGACATCTACGATGTTATAATTGAGAAAGATGATATTCTTCCTCATTCACCATCAGATCTTTTCCCTGAGTCTCTAACATGCATAATCATTTTTTCTTTTCACCTACATTCTTTCCTCTGAATAGCTTCAGCATACGGTTTTTTAGCCAACACCCAAAGGCCAGAACAGTCTCTTGAGTTCTCCCACACAAAGCAGTTTCTTTCCATGTTCTTATTGATACCTGGTAGTCCTTTGATAAGGGACAAAATGTTTTAGTGTTTAATTAGAGATGGAGCTGGAGCCATTTAGAATGCGTGCTTCAAGAGGCAAACAGAAGGCAGAGTTGATGAAGGGTCTTGAGCAGTGACAATTAAAAGCCCAGGAGGAGGGATTTCCCTGGTGGTCCAGTGGCTAAGACTCCAGGCTCCCAACGCAGGGGGCTGGGTTCGATCCCTCATCAAGGAACTAGATCCCACATGTCGCAATTAAAGATCCTGCATGCTGCAAGGGAGATCAAAGGGATCATGTGCAGAAGCTAAGACCTGGTGCAGCGAAATAAATAAATATATATAAAAAAAAGAAAAAGCTCAGGAGGAAAGGGAAGAAAAAGAAGCAAAAGTGTCATGAAGCATTGCAAATTGTTCAGTTAAAAAAAATACCATAGGCAGAGAGATCAAAAACATGGGTGTTGAATCTAGGTAGAGGATATACAGGCTTTCATAGTGCTAGTCTTTCCATCTTCTTATACAGCTGAAATTTTTGAAAATAAAAAGAGCGTAAGAAATCTGCGGATAGGTATATGTATGTTTGAAAGATTTCTTTCAAAAATATTGGGAGGTATTCAAATATATTGTGAACATAAAATTACAACTGCAAAGTTATGATTCAATGTTCATAGTCATACTTAATGGAATGCAGGTCACACTGAGAGTTACTGAATTTTTCCACTTGAATTTTTTTTCCAGGTACCTTGGTGTTTATTTAAACTAAGAGAAAAAGGGCACATCTTCATGCAATACTTATTTGGTTCTTTAAATAACAATTGTGACAAATAGCAGAAAGAATTAAGGAATGCAGCAGTTGATAGCTGTTCAAAACATCAATATTTGGGGTTGTACATAAAGACATGTCTCAAACACTTTTTGAAATACCATAATAGCCAATACTAGAGGCATGCCTTCAGTAGGCACGGGAATGCAGTTTAGAAAAAAGAAAAAACAAATCATGCAAGACTACTGAATTTCATTAAAATCACTGAGCAAGAAAAGCAACATTGGGAACTTCCCTGGTGGTGCAGTGGTTAAGAATCTGCCTGACAACGCAGGAGACAGGGGCTCAATCCCTTGTCCAAGAAGATCCCACATGCCTGGGAGCAGGTAAGCCCCTGCACCACAATTTCTGAGCCTGTGTGCTGCAGCTACTGAAGCCCATGAACCCAAGAGTCAAGCACCACAACTTCTGAAGCCTGCTTGCCTAAAGCCCGTGCTCTGCCACAAGAGAAACCTGTGCCCCACAACAAGAGTAGGCCCTGCTAGTCACAGCTAGAAAAAGCTGGCGCGGAGCAACGAAGACCCAGTGCAACCAAAACAAGAAAAGCGACATTGAACTCCACATACTAATTTCACACAACATGTACACAGCACCTTGACTTCAATTGAAGAGAAAAGCTAAGACGCGCCTCTATTTTTGGTGAACAATTGAATGGTAAACTTAGATGACTTTTCCCCCTGGATTTTACCTGGGAGTGAACTTTAAAATTTTTAATCTGAAAGAAGGCAAGTGGGACACTTTTATACTTATATCACCACCACTGATACTTCTTGGATTACAGGAAGATTCGCATTTTTACAGCTCATACACATACGCCACAGGCTGGAATTCCTGTTATGCTAGTCTCAGAGTTCTTCAACTTATTTTGTGCATCAGTTTATGTAATAATTTCATTCCTATTGATCTCTAATATCATTATCCCATCACCATTTCTATTCCTTCTCTATAAGGAAATTAAATCCAGTTCACAGATACTTTCAAAAACGTGTGTCTCAAGTTTCCAAAATATCTGAATTATATCTAAAATGCCAGGTCTCTCTGATGATTTGCTGTTGTGTCTTCACTGTCCGGCTGGTAGAACTTGGAGAGTTCGCATGTGTATAATCAGGTCACCTGAGATGGCTGTTCTCTTCTCTCTATACATTATCATCTGTCAGTCGGTGCCTGCTTCACCTACACTCTACTTGCAACCGACTGTTCTACATACTTGTCCTGGCCGCAGCCAGTGACTTCTTACGTTGAGATCAGAACATCTCTACCTTGATAGCTTAACAAAGGGGCAGTGAGGGGCATGCCTCTCTGCTGGTTTCCCTGGTAACCAATGAGCCAACCCAAAGTCAGTTTCCCCTGTAACTGCTTACTTCCCTTTTCCCCCTGGAATGAAGAGTACTGCCAGGCAGCCTTTCTCTGCTCCAAACTCCGACATCTTGGTCTGTTTTGATGTCACTATGCATCGGGCACCTGAACTTGGGTTTGACATTACCAGTCCCTGTTGTGAGAATTAAATTTTTTCCTCTTTTTATCAAAATTGGAGATCTTTTCCCCCAGTTTTTTTGTTTCTCCTCACATGTCCTATAATTTCTCAAAGAGCAATTACAATGACCCAGAGTACAAGGACCAATTCCTACAGTATCCCTGGAATGCACTCTGTTTAGTTCCAGACACTTAAGTTCATTTAAAACATCTGCATTATTATCTGATGCTCTTACACATTTTTATTAAGTTTCCATTGCTTTTTCTTTTTTAAAACTTTGCATATTACTAAACCTTGTTTTACAGAAAAGATGAAGAAAAACAATTGGCTATTTTCCTTGCTTATTGTTATCTCTTAGCATTTATGCTTACTTTATCAAAGTGTTAGGTAGTTAGAATAGGAAAAAGGAGTCCAAAATGGCGGTGGCTAAAAGACAAAGAAAGGAAAAAGCCCGTGAAAATGGGGGGAAAAAAAGAAAAGAAATCCGTGGACCGGAATGAGAACTTCAGGTGAAACAAACACACTTAGCTAGCCCACTTTGCATAGGGCCGGCTCAGGAGGGAGAAGACAAATGTATAAAAGGAGGAAGCCTAGAAATCATGAAGTTAAAAGACGCTTTACTCCTTGGAAGGAAAGTTATGACCAACCTAGACAGCATATTCAAAAGCAGAGACATTATTTTGCCAACAAAGGTCCGTCTAATCAAGGCTATGGTTTTTCCTGTGGTCATGTATGGATGTGAGAGTTGGACTGTGAAGAAGGCTGAGCGCCAAAGAATTGATGCTTTTGAACTGTGGTGTTGGAGAAGACTCTTGAGAGTCCCTTGGACTGCAAGGAGATCCAACCAGTCCATTCTGAAGGAGATCAGCCTTGGAATTTCTTTGGAATGATGCGAAAGCTGAAACTCCAGTACTTTGGCCACCTCATGCGAAGAGGTGACTCATTGGAAAAGACTCTGATGCTGGGAGGGATTGGGGGCAGGAGGAGAAAGGGACAACAGAGGATGAGATGGCTGGATGGCATCACTGACTCGATAGACGTGAGTCTGAGTGAACTCTGGGAGTTGGTGATGGACAGGGAGGCCTGGCGTGCTGCGATTCATGGGGTAGCAAAGAGTTGGACACGACTGAGTGACTGAACTGAACTAGAAGGATTGAGGCCTCTCCTTTGGGGTTGGCCCGCCCTCATGCCTCGAGGGTGTACTATCCTTTGTTTTTCCTAATAAAACTGAGCTGTAACGGAGCTGTAACACTGCCATTTTAAATCTTTACTGCCGCAACAGAACCGAACAGATTACACACTCTCCTGACAAAAGCAACAAAGAACAGTGCTTTTCCTGTTCCTCTTTCAATTCAAATATACTTTTTAAAAGCCCTTTCCCTCAAGATGGGGTAAAGGGACTGAAGAAAGTCCTTTTCTCACCTCCAATTTTGATCCCCTCCAAGAAGAGATGCTACTGATCTGACTGGAGTTGTAAATAGTGAACAGGATGCTTTGGCCACAGGGAGAGGTCTTTAGAGCTAGCTTTTCTCTCTAACTTAGCTGGTGCTTTCAGTCATTTGCTCTTTTCCTCTCTTCTTATTACATAAACTCTCAGGCATTCTCAGTTCCCGTTTGGCGGACAGATTTCTGTCTTGAGCCTCAAATGTGTCCTGCTGCTGAGTTTTCTAGAGAGCCCTGTGAAGGCGGTTACAGGAACTACTGAAAAATGAAGGAGTATCTGGTGTGGTGTGCTTTCCTGGTGGCGTGGTGGTAAAGAATCTGCCTGCAGTGCAGGAGACACAGGAGATGAGGGTTCGATCCCTGGGACAGGAAGATCCCCTGCAAGAGGCAATGGCAACCCACTCCAGTATTCTTCCCTGGGAAATCCCATGGACAGTGGAGCCTGGCAGGCTATTGTCCATGAGGTGGCAAAGGGTCGGACACACTGAGCACGCCGCCTGGTGCAGTATTTTCTACACTGCATCTTAAATACAATAAGGTTCTCCCTTGACAACCTTAAAGCAGAGGTGGCTGGGCTGGGGCAGGGTTTGATCAGTCTCGTGTCGTCAGCCCAGGGCTGGCTTCCTCACCGTGCACCTGAGTGGTCACATGAAGAGTCCTGTGCTTGGTTTACTGCTCTGCTGTTGCCATCTTAAATTGCTCATAATTTTTTAACAAGGGGACTTGCATTTTCATTTTGCGCTGGGTCCCCCAAACACACAGCTGGCCCTGACCCAGCCTAATCACTACCTGCGCTCAACCCACCACGACTTCTAACCAAAACCTTCAGCTTCTTAAGGGGGCGAATACAACTTTTGATTTGTTCTTGGTTTTGGTTTTTTAAACACTGTTCATGTAGGCTTTTGCTGATGTTGCGTTCATTTTGAAGAATGTATTGTCTTTCACCTTTCATATAAATCTATAAAAATTCTGAATTCCTAGGGAAACTCTGTATCCACATTTGTCCTTCAGATGCTCTCTTCTCTCCATTTTCACTGAGATTATTCACTATCTAGATTGGAGCTTGTGTTTCCTGAGTTTCTAATTTTCTTAAACATTTTAGGAGTCTTAAATCATGGGATATATTTGTTTCTTTTCATTGAATTGTTTTTCAGTCCATTTTCCAAAAACCTGTTTCTTATCTAATCCATAAATTCCCCAAAGAGGAAAAGATACGTTGAGCAAAATCTAGGACACAAAAAAGACATCATATAACTTCCTCTAATTCTCCTCCCATCTGAGGGGCACCTGCCTTAGCTCTTTTCAAAAATAAGCCTACTTAGTTGTAGGCTTGCCCATTTGTCCCTTTTCTTTCTCACTCATATAGAAGAAAAATTAATCAGTCAAAGAAAGAAATGGGAAATTTTACTTGAGCCAAATTTGAGGATTTTAACCTGGGAAGAGCATCTCAGAAAGCTCTGAGAAGTGCTCTGCCTGTTAGAAGTCATGGCACAGTTATGTAAGTATTTTGAGACAGAGGGCATTACATCAAATGACATTATTATTGACAGTTTACATAATCCAGATCTAAGTCACATCGTGGTGGGTTATGCGACTTCTTACAAGCTCAAGAAGGAATGGTGTCTTCCAAGGAGTATTTTGCTGATGCTGGGAGAATGTTGCTCTCTACAGATGAGCAGGTAGTCCTGCCAATGGAGAGGTCTGGTGATGGATAATGCACATATACAATGTACAGTGAGGGGTGAGAGGATGCCAAAGGGCAGAGATTTTTTGGTTTAAATTTCTCTTGTCTTGCAATAAGAGTATGACTCTTATGTCACACAGGTAGGAAGAAAATGATTCTTTCACATACCCATTTCAAAATGACTTGTCAAGCCTCTTGCAAGAAAATAGCCTTGGCACGATAGGAAGTAACTGCATTATCTCTAATAGATTGCATGTGATTTCTCTTCCGTTTAAGATCCTGTCAACTATCTAGAGCAAAGGTTACCAAAATAGGGTCCTCAGGCCAATCTGTTTTGACCTTCTTGAGAGCTATGAATGGTTTTCATATTTTTTTAAGGGTTGTAAAAATAAGCAGTATGCAAGACAGAAAGCCTAAAGTATTTACTTTGTGGCTCTTTATGGAAGAAGTTTCCCAGCCCTTGATTTAGAGAACAGTAACCATCTGCCTTCCCTCCCCTCCTGAAGTCATAATAGAAAAAAATGACTCTAACTTTAGCAAGAGGAACCTGCGGTCTTCAGCCTCCTCTGGGTCCTTCATCCTGTATTTCCTCTGGGTTCTTTCTCACTCTCCACAGCAGCTGATTCAAACTATTTCTCCTGAGCTGAAAAGCATTCTGTTGCGCTTTGTACTCTTGGCAAGCCCTCCGACCTTTCTGAGGAAAGCAGTCCCAAGCAAAGCGTTTTCCACGTAAAACGTTTGTGGTTTGTGCCATTTGGCAGAAGCCAATGCTGCTCCCCGGGGAAGGCGTCGAAGGTAGCCAGGGTGAAGGCAGAGATTCCTCCTCCTCAGAGAGGGCACAGTGGAACTCCTCCCAGTAGGGATGCTCAGTACAGTGAATACCAGCAGACCCAGCCAATCAGACGCTCTCCTAGTGAGGACAGATGCCTACATGAACTCAGATTATGCATCCAATTCTGAGGCCTGTCCTTCCTCTCAGTTTTCTAAGGGACCCAGAGTGACTGGTCAGCTGCTGAGGTGGTCTCCTATGCTCTTTCTGGATCCTACACCTCATTTCACCCGCTACTGTGCCTTTTCCTTGCAACCTGTGAGAGCCTTAACAAATGCAGTTCTGCTACAATCACCACACGCCTCAGCTTCCCCTTACCCCGAAGATGGCTTGCTCCTACCACCTTGCTAAGCTTCCTTAGGCTTTCCTTCTGCTACAACGGTAGAATGTCTCGGTGGCCTACTGAGGGGGAGGGGAAGGAGCAGTCGACCCGGTGCAAGCAATCTGTAGCTTGCACCTGGGTGTGCAGCTTGGGTGTGCAGTCTGAGGCTATTTAGAAAACAAAGTCACTTAGTTGGTCTGCTTTTTTTTTAAGAAAGCAAAGCCTGCTTTGTTTAGAAAACAAAGTTGCTTAGTTGGTCTGAACCATCCCAGGTGGCTCAGTGGTAAAGAATCTGCCTGCCTATGCAGGCGACGCAAGAGATGTGGGTTCGATCCCTGGGTCAGGAAGATCCCCTGGAGTAGGAAATGGCAACCCACTCCAGTATTCTTGCTTGGGAAATCCCATAGACAGGGGAGCCTGGCTGGTTACAGTCCATGAGGTCACAGAGAGTCGGACATGACTGACGCGACTTAGCACGCACGCGTGTACAAATTTCAATATGAGAAAATTTTAACCATCTGCATTTACTTTCTGGTCATTTAATTATTTGCTTCATTTCATGATTCCTGGAAATAACGTGTTAAAAATGAGCCACTCTAAAATGCAAATCAAAACTACAGTATATCACTTTACACCAATCAGAATGACCACCATCATCAAAAAGTCTACAAATAATATCTGTCCGTGAGGTTTTGCCTGCCGAGCTCTCCTGCCTTCCCGAATGCCACAGCTGCCCCACAGCCTCAGTCTTCCCCCACTATCTGTGGCCTCCCGTCTCCTTTCCAGCAGCAGCGAAAGAAGCACAATCCTTTCCCTACTTTCACCTTCAGATTTCTTTAGCATTTTCTGTACTTGCTGGCTCCACAGATTCACCTCAACCCACTGCAGTGTGGCTGCCTCACCCACTAGGCCACAGAGTCTTCTCCTACCAAGTCCAATGGCAGCTTCTTATCAATAAATTAAAGGTCACTTTGGACTATTCCTTAAATTACTTGACTTCTGACAGGTGACCAATGCTAAGTTCTTAAAATGCTTGCCTCCAAGATACCACACTCACACGGTTGCTCCTGCTTCTGGTGATGCTGATTGCCAGCCTTCCTTGCGACTCTCTTTTCTCCCTGTCTCTTAAGTTTATCTGCAGAGTTGGATCTTGAGCCCTCTTATCTCCCTCTCCCCAATCTCCTTAAGTGATCTTATTCACCTTCAGAGTGAGGACAGCTGGGCTCAAAGAAGTGGTGTGATCTGTCCAAAGTCATCCTGTGTGACAGCATCGGAGGGTCGTGTTTAACAAAAATCCCCTGTGTGCTAGACGCTGTTGTATGCTGGGGATACAGATTCAAATAAGATGCTCTTCTTTTTGTTTTGTTTTTGCTTATTGCTTTTATTTTTTTAATTGGAGGATAATTGCTTTCCAATGTTGTGTTGGTTTCTTCTGTGCAACAACATGAATCAGCTCTAAGTATACATATATTTTAGAGAAGGAAATGGCAGCCCACTTCAGTATTCTTGCCTGGAAAATCCCATGGATGGAAGAACCTGGTAGGCTACGGTCCATGAGGTCGCAAAGACTCAGACATGACCGAGTGACTTCACTTTCACACATATATTTCCTTCCTCTTGAGCCTCCCACCCACCCCCCTCATTCCACCTCTCTTGGTTGTCACAGAGCACACAGTTGGTAAGATGCTCTTCCTCCTCCTCCAACTTCTGCAACCTGCATGGCCCTTCCCCCTCTCCCATTCATCT
>NW_011494754.1:1323041-1338520 GCF_000754665.1 Bison bison bison | reverse complement strand
CGCTCCTCCCCCCGCCCCTCCTGTCTACTTATCCCTCACGTGTCAGTTTAGGATGCCCCTTCACCTGGGAAGCTGTTCCTGACTCTTCCTAAGACTGGCTGGGCTCTTTCCTCCTCCTGTGGGCTTCACAGCGCCCTCTACTTACTCCCTTGCATTTCTCACATTACCTTGTAATGATTTGCTTGTCTGTTTCTCCTTACTGGGCCTCCATTTCTTATAGTTGTAAGATCTTTCCTCTGCTTGAGCTGAGAATAGCAGAGCAAGCATGCTACTAGGAGCCACATCAACTTTTCCATTTTTTCAGGAAGGCCAACTGCCAGGGCAATTGATAATAAAATGTCATGGAGGGCAGCAGCCTGTATTTTCGGGCACCATCCTATCCCTGCTGCTGCTGCTGCTAAGTCGCTTCAGTCTGTCTGACTCTGTGTGACCCCATAGACGGCAGCCCACCAGGCTCCCCTGTAGGGACTAGCAGACTTCTGGAAGTCCCTACCAACCCAGTGATTCTGACTTTAATATAGCCCATGTGTGGGAAAACAGGATCTATTTTTTGTTATTAAAGTTCTGAAGGACATTATTTTGCATAGACATGAATGAAAATCTAGTTTGCTCAATAGGTGAGAAAATCAATGTAGCATATATAGTTAGATGAAGGAGTCTTTCCAAGTTCTGCTTTCAATTAGGCTAGGGAACATTGCCATCTAGTGGGTAGTAAAAAAATTCTTCCTGAAACTATATGCTATGAATTGTGGTTGCTTAGTTGCTTGTCTGGAGAATCCCAGGGACGGGGGAGCCTGGTGGCCTGCCGTCTATGGGGTCACACAGAGTCGGACACGACTGAAGCGACTTAGCAGCAGCAGCAGCACTTGCTAAGTTGGTTCTGACTCTTTTGCAACCCCTTGAACTGTAGCCTGCCAGGTTCCTCTGTCCATGGAATTTTCCAGGCAAGAATACTGGAGTGGGTTGTATTTCCTCTTCCAGGGGATATTTCTGACCCAGGCATCAAACTGGCATCTCCTGCATTGCAGGCAGATTCTGTACCATGGAGCCTCCTGGGAAGATGGTATATGCCATGAATATGCTGTGCACAGTCATTCAGTCGTGTCCAACTGTTTGTGACCCCAAACACTGTAGCCCGCCAGGCTCCTCTGTCCATGGGGATTCTCCAGGCAAGAATACTGCAGTGGGTTGCCATGGGATCTTCCCAACCCAGGGATGGAACCCAGGTCTCCCTCATTGTAGGTGGATTCTTAGCCATCTGAGTCACTAGGGAAGCCCTGAATACTGTTTGGTAAATTACTGTGCAGAAGGTGCTAACATTCTGAAACTGAGATGAGCAAGAATCTGCCTCCAAGCTCATTCAGGTTGTTGGCAGAATTTTCTTTGGGATTGTAACATTCATGGTGGCTTGCTTCTTAAAGGACAGCAAGAGATTGTCTCCACCCTCAAGAAAAGTCTGAGCCTCGGCTGAAGGGCATCCTCCTGGTTAAGTCAAGGTTACCAGGATCACTCCCCTTTCGATTAATTTAAAGACAACTTATTTGGAACCTTAAATATATTCATAAAATCTGGTTGCCTTTGCTATATAATATAACCTATTCAAGGGATAACTTTATAGAGATCAAACATCATACATGGAGGCATTTTACAATTCTGCCTACCACAAGGACTTTCACCAAGCTTTGGAATATTTGCTAATCTGATAGGTGAGAAATAGTTTCTCAGGATTTGAATTTGCATAGCTTTTACTTTGAGTAGAGTTTTGTTTCACATATTCGAGCACCATTTGTATAATCTTTTTTTGGATACTGACTCCTTCTGTCTTTTGTCCATTTTTTTCCTGTTGAGTTGGTGGCTTTTTTCTCTCACAATGTTTTAGAACTCTATAAGTTAGAGAAATTAGCCCTTTATCTGTGAAATACATTACATATATTTTCTCTCAGCTTGTAATTTGTCTTTTGTCTCCAAAAATTAATTGGTGCAAATATCTGTGGTTGCCAAGGTTTTTATAGTCAAACACCTTGAAGTATATCTATATAAATATTTTTAAAAATATTTTTAATATTAATATTTTAAATCATTATTAAAAGTTTCAAATGTATGTAAGAGTAGAGGAAACAGAATAACGAGCCCTCATGTATTCATATACACTGATGTTAACAGTTACACATTTGTAGGCCAATCTTGTCTTACACCAAAGACTTTCAACTGGGGGTATTTTGTCCCACAGAGGATATTTGGCAATGTTGACATTTTTGATCATCATAACTGGGGAGTGCTCCTGGCAGCTAGAGGGTAGAGGCCAGGGATGCTGTTAAACAGCAAACAATGCAGAGGGGAGCCTGTCACAACAGTTATCCGAGTCAAAATGTCAATAGTGCCCATGTTGAGAAAGCCTGATTTGTACCTTTTCTCTTCCTTCCCACAATGATTATTCCAAAGAAAATATCCGTAAATATCTATAAATAGCGTGTAAATAAAGCCATTACAGTAAAAATCACAATCCTGGGACTTGGGTGGAGGTCCAGTGGCTAAGAATCCAAGCTTCCACTGCAAGGGTCACAGGTTCAATCCATGGTTGGGGAACTAAGATGCCATGCAGTGCAGCTGAAAAAAAAAACAACCCACAGGTATTTAAAATGGATAACCAACAAGGACCTATTGTGTAGCACATGGTACTCTGCTCAATGTTATGTGGCAGCTTGGATGGGAGAGGAGTTTGCAGGAGAATGGATCAATGTATATATGTATGGCTGAATCCCTTCGCCTTTCATCTGAAACTATCACAACATCGTTAATCGACTATACCCCAATACAGAATAAAAAGTTTAAAAGAAAAAAAACCCCACAGTATTATTATTATACCTAATACCTAAACATCATAAAATGTTCAGTTGGCATTCAGATTTCCCTTATTTTTTTTTATATTTCATTAGTTCACACAAGATCCATATATTGCCTTTATTATTATGTTTCTTTGTACTCTACAAATCCATTCTTTTGCTTTTTTTTTTTTTCCTTCTCATCTTCCCACTTAGTTGTTGAAGAAACCAGGTTATTTGTCCTGTAGCATTTCCTATACCTTGGATTTTGCTGATGGCATCCTTATGGTGTTTCTCATATTTCTATCCCCAGGATTTCCTTAAACTGGCAGTACATTTCCAAATCACAATAGGTGGTGCATTATTTTTAAAGAAATTTCCAGGAAGAAGTCAGTGAGTCTTTGTTTCTAAATAGAACCCTGTTGATCGAGAAAATAAGTTCTGAACTCTTGACATTCTCATATTAGCAGATTTAAGAGCAGAGTCTTTAGAGTTCATCAGCAGTTTTCTCAGATGGCAGCTTCACCTGGGATGATGGCCCTTCTGGGCACTTATCGAAGCCTCGAGAGTCCCATGTAATTTCCCTGCCCACAGCCCAGTGCCTCAGTGCGATAACCTGAGACTTAAGATGAAGGGCTTCCAATTTCTCAACAGCCTCTGAACAAGTTGTATCTAGTCTCTTGGGGACAAAATAATAAACTCTACCCAAGAGAGATAGAAAAGACCATCTGATTCAAAACAAGGTGTTCATCCTACTCGTTAGAGGTAAGGATTTAGTCCGAAGCAAGTTCTGAAGGAGATTAAGGGTCTTCTGTGTGGATATACAGGTATGCAGGCATCAATACACCCCAAAATCACTGGAGTGGCAACAGTTAGAACAACCGCTATCCTGCAGGTTCATGTGTAGAAGGAGACTTTGCTGGGTGAGCTGTTTCCAAGTTTCCTGTTTCCTACACAATGGTGCTGGTGATGCGAGTCTGCAGAGGCAGTGGGTCGCCAGCAGCTTTCCTGACATCACTCCTCACTGCCCCCTTGCCTCGGGCAATATAATTGTAGAACTCCCCTCTGGTCTCTGGGGAGATACCTCCCAGGGAACAGCTTTCTCTGGCACCCTAGAGAACGGATTTCAGGGAAGTACCAGAGGGAAGGTTTCCAGCACGTTCCCTGGGTACAGCACCCCAGGGACATCCCTATCACTGGCATGCCTGCTCCAACAAGGTCTAGATCTCAGCTGGGCGGTGGGGTCTGCCTTGGATGCTGTTTGTTTTAGCTGGAGGAACAGTGGCTACTTCTTATAGTGTACTCTTGAGAGCTGTCTTCGCTTCCTTGGGTGCTGAAATAGAGCGTCTAAGGAATTTCCTCCTCTCTGAGATCCAGACCTCACTGGAGAGGAGGGAAGTGACAGTAGTCACTGTAATGCTGTACTGGCGGAACTTGTGGGAAAATCTTCCCTCCGGAGCTTGACAGTGAATATGGGGCCGAGAGGAAATAAATCGATACCTGGCACACATTCGGACACCAGCCCTCCTCTTCACAGTTCGTCTGTGGCATATAGAAAAAAATAATTGCATTCACTTCGCAGGTTTTTGTGCTGATGAAAGTGAAATGGCACATGTAAAATGTTTTGGGACTTACCTGGTGGTCTAGCGGCTAAGACTCAGTGCTCCCAACGCAGGGGACCTGGGTTCAGTCTCTGGTTGGGTAACTAGATCCTCCACGCTGCAACCAAGAGTTCACATGGCACAATTAAAGATCCCGTGTGCTGCAAGGAAGATGGAAGTTGCCACATGCAGCAGCTGAGACCTCGTGCAGCCACATAAATAAATATCTTTTAAAAAAGGAATGTTTCAAAGACACAAATGTTAGGATAGGATTAAAAATTATTTGGCTTTAAGGATGCCTGTCCTTGGTTTCAGGCTCTCCTATGATAAGTTTGTTGACTTTTCTCAGGCCACTTGAGGTTTTTCCTGAGCCCAAGTTCTGTTTCTGATTTGTTATTTGCTGAAGCACAGTCACTTGGTGGCAGATAAGGCGGCTCTAGCCTCCCACAAGTGAAGGGTTCAATCTGTGTTTTCCTTCAGCATCCAGGCCCGTTTTATTTATTTATTTTCATTCTTTCTCCTTTAATAAATCAGAAAATACAAGCTTAAATCATTCACCAACAGCAAGTAACTTAAGTTCTCTGAGGCTCAATTTTTCCACTTGAAAATTAGGGAGTAACAATATGTATCTGGCTTGAGTCATGTGACATCCAAATGAAATTATATACCTGAAGTTGCCTTATACTCCAGGGTATCTTCCTGACCCAGGGATTGAACCCAAGTCTCCTGCACTGCAGGCAGATTCTTAACCATCTGAGCCACCAAGGAAGTCCCTTATATACCACAGAGCATATAAATATAAGGAACTATCTTCAACAATCAAAAACTCACTCTCAAAACACTGAGACAGAGTGCAGAGGTGATGAAGAAGGTGGCCTGTTTTATTTACTAGAGTTATATTATTTACACACAATAAAATTCATCTATGTTAAGTGTACAGTTTAATGAATTTTGGTAGCTGGTATGCTGCAGTCCATGGGGTCGCTAGGAGTCTGACACGACTGAGCGCCTTCACTTTCACTTTTCATTTTCATGCATTGGAGAAGGAAATGGCAACCCACTCCAGTGTTCTTGCCTGGAGAATACCAGGGATTGGGGAGCCTGGTGGGCTGCTGTCTCTGGGGTCGCACAGAGTCGGACACGACTGAAGCGACTTAGCAGCAGCAGCATACAGTCTTGAAACCACCACATTAAGATACAGAGTATATCCTTGACCCTCAAAGTTTCCTTAGCCTCAATCAGTTTTGATTACTTGAATTACATCCTTGCATTTTTCACTTTCAATACTCAGACTCACTGGTCACCAAATTTCATTTTTCTGAGAAATATCCCTGTTTTTGTCTACTGTGCAGAATAGAAGTAACACCCAACAGGTTTAGAGTTCAATAACTAAAGCATCTTTTCCTGGCTCAAATGCAAAGATCCATTCCAAGTTTTTCTTAGATTTTACCTCCACCCTCCAAGTGTGGTGATTAGTGATCTTGTATGTTTTAATACCTGGAGAAGACCTCCTAAAGTAGCAGCCATCCACTCACTCTCCCTAGGGTGAGGGTGAGGGGAAATGACATGTCTGTGGGACAATGTGTCACACCACGTCCCCCATGTACGTATCAGCTTAGAGCTTGCTGGATCATCTGACCCAGAGTCTGTCAGATTCTCATACTCGGGAATTGCAAGGATGGACCATAGGGACACAGAATGTCACTGGACTGTCATTGGAGCTGCACTGCTCCAAAGATCCTGGAGACACAGTCTAAGGACTCTTGCTGTTGACACCCCCAGAGTCATCCCCAAGGTTTTGTCCCTTCTCATTTCCACGTACTTTCCCTTTCCTTCCCCCTGAAGTTAACCAATTAGTGTCTGTTGTGTGCAATCTAAGAATAATTCACTAAACTGAAATCTATACTAATTGGCACAATCTCCCCTCAAAAGTAGAATAGAATTGTTCTGGTAAGTCCAAGATCAAGATGCCAGCAGATTCTGTTGGGTGAGGACCTGTTTTTCAGTTTATAGATGGCCATCTTGTCATTGTTTCCTTACACGGTGGAAGGAGTGAGGGAGTTCTCTGGGATCTCTTTTTATAAGGGCACCAATTCCATTTACAGGGACTCTACCTGTATGATCTAATTACTGGCCAAATCCTCCACCTCCAAACCCTATCACATTGAGAATTAGGTTTCAATATATAAATCTTGGAGAGACACAAACATTCAGTCTATAGCAGACTCTAATTCCATATGACTGATGTCCTTGCAAAAAGGGGAAATTTGGACAGAGACACAGATAGCAGGAAGATCACGGGAAGAGGCACAGGGAGAAGTCAGCCATCCATAAACAGAGAGAGAGGCCTGGAGCAGATCCTTCCCTCATGGCCCTCAGAAGAAACTAAAGATTGCTGTTAGAAAACAGAGCTTCAGACACGGCTGGCTCAGCAGTAAAGAATCCACCTGTGATGCAGAAGGTGAGGATTCAATCCTTGGGTTAGGAAGATCCCCTGGAGGAGCACATGGCAATCCACTCCAGTATTCTTGCCTGGAAAATCCCACGGACAGAGGAGCCTGGTGGGCTACAGTTCATGGGGTCACAGCGTTGGGTGTGACTGAGCAGGCATGCACACATAAAGCTCAACAAGTTTTGGTTCATTTACAATAACAAGACATAAGACATGATTTGCTCTCTCCTTCATATAAGATGTTCCTACTAACTCATCAGCTGAGTGTGGACTGTAGCGTACTCCTAGGCCTTCTCACTCTAAGGGAACCCAAATAAACCTCAGTCAAGGTCCAGGCAGGGCTTTCTATCCTGTTGTAACGGCTAATTTTATGGATCAACTTGACTCTGCCACAGGGTACCCAGATATTTGAATAAGTATTATTCTGAGTGTTTCTGTGAGGGTGCTTTGTATGAGATTAACATTTAAATCAGTAAACTGAGTACAAAGCAAACTGCCCTCCATAATGAGGGTGGGCCTCACTCATCAAATGAAGGCCTTGCTACCTTCAGGGGAGCTACCTTCTCCCCCTTCAGGGGAGCACTCTCCTGCCTGGGAGCCTTTGAACTGATTCCTCGTTTTACAGCAGTTTCAGGTCTTTGGATTCAAAATGAGACACTGATTCTGCAGATTTTAGACTAGCCAGCTTCCATAATCACGTGAGTCAATTCCTTTTTTTCCATATATATATATATATATATATACCCTGTTGGTTCTATTCCTCTGGTGAACCCTAAAAAAAATCCATCTTTCCGTATGTAGCCAACAATTCATTTTCATCATACAAATTTATTCAACAACTAACTTCTGTAAAATTACTGCTATGAATTTTGTGAAATATTTCTCCATGCCCAATTCCTTCAGAAATGGTTTGGGTTTAAGAAATAAAATATAAATAAATATAAAATGAAAGAGAGATTAAGAAAAAAGTTTCTGCCTGGAATGCATTTGTTTTGAAATAAGAACACTCATGGGACATCAAGAAGATTCAACGATTTCTTTTATGCAAATAACAACAAGCAGACCAAAATATGTCTTCCATAACTAGGGAATTTCTCAGGATCAGTATTCACTGTTCTGATACTTGAAAATGAAAACAACCTTTTAAAGTGAGAATGAAATATACAATGAAAAGAGAAATTATAATGGCTTAGGAAAAAGGTTTACGTTCATCATGGGTTGCCTTCGTTGTGAGTTTTTTCATTTCCTTGGTGCTTTATAATCACCTGTTTACTATCTTTTAAGGTTGATTAATCAATTACTATGCATCTCATATTATCTATTATTAAAATGTTATCTTAAAAATAAAGATCTTAATTCTGTTACATTGAATTTGAACCTTTTTCCTACTCTCATGTTTTTTTTTTTTTAACCTGTGTATATCACAGGTAACTTAAAACCTAAGTTAAACTATTTGAATACAATTTAGAGCTGGGGAGCTGGGTATAATGGATGCTCTACAAATGATATTACTAAAAGCTCAAATGAGCTTTTCGAGTCAGGGTGTAAAGAATTATTATTCGTTCCTCTATACAGTTTTCAGAAAGATAGAGATTATCATGTAATAGGCAATTTCTGCATTCTAGCTAAAAACTTTGGTAATTTAGTTTAGCCTTAATAAATAATAACACATTTTTAAAAGGTACACATCATCTTAATTGGTTCCACTGCGTTTCATTAACATTTTAAAATTCCTTTTTATTTATTTTTTAATTTATTAAAAATTCTTTTTAGTTATACTGTACGCCTTGTGGGATCTTTGTTCCCTGACCAGGGATCAAACCCAGGCCCTTGACAGTCGAAGTGTGGAGTCCTTTCCACTGAATCACCGGGGAGTTCCTGCCTTACACTAACATTTTAATTTAGCATCATTCTTTATATCACAGTAAATGATTTTGCTTTATTTACTATCATACAATAGTGTTTCTTTCCTCTTTTCTCTTTCACAACCTGATTATGAATGTTATTGGGCCAGATAAGACGATACAGAACTACAACGCCTGGCAGTGGGATTTGTGCTAAGCTACAAGTGGCTAATAGAAAGATTATATAAAAATACCCACAATTTTTCAAAAGTTGTACAGTGGTACCTGCAATAAATTAAAGAATTATATCTGAGTCAATCAATCCCATGGTTTCTTACTACAGATAAGATAGTATATTTGGATGCCGAGAGAAAAATTCTAATTAAATGATTAACTACTTATAAGTTTTTTCCAAATACCTTCAAAATTATTTTCTTATAAATGGTTTTTCAAAAACAATGTGAAACCATAAGTTTTGGAGACATTCCCCAGTACTCTCGAGGATCCTCTGTCTCTTGAGAAAGGAGTATTTTTAGAACCTCTTTCTTTCCAGGTGTGGACTTAAGAGTCTGAAGATCTGAGGTCTCAACCTACCACAGCCTAGTTGTGTGAGATCTTGGACTTGTGATTTAGCTTCTCAGTTTTGTAAAAAAGGAAGTAGAAAAAACTGCCTTACCAGGCAACTAAGAGGATTTAGTAGGATCATGTACATTATGATAGTGTAGAGCAGTCAGATCCCATGGAAACAAAATGTGAACCACTTATGTAATTACAATTTTTCTGGTAGCCATATTAAAAAAACAAAAAGTGAAATTATTTTTTAACAATATTTGTACTCAACCCCATATATCCAAAGTATTATTTCAATATTATTATTCAATATTATTCCAATACAAAAAATTATGGAAGTATTTTACATTCTTTTCACATTAAATCTTTGAAATCTGGTATGTGTTTTACATTATTGTACATTTCAGGTGTTCAACAGCCATCACGTGGCTAGTGGCCACCCAACTGAATAGCACTGGTAGAGATCTGAATTAATCTGTCACATTAATTAGTTGATCATTTAGTAGGCAAAGCAGGAGGGATCTAACCTAAGCTGGTGATACAGTTTTTTCAGACTCTGGGGGCTTCACAATTTTTGCTAAAGGATGCATCATCTCCTTTGAATTCAAAAAAAGTCAAGCAACATTAAAATGTATAAAGTAAAAGTTTCTTCACACCATCCCCAAACTAACCAATCCTCTTAGCAACTACAGATAACATTTGGGGAGGTGGGCTTCATAAGATGCTTGGGAAATCAATTCTTTTAATGCTTCTGTAGATTTTCAACTATGGTAACCTCTAAATTCTACCTCTCATCATTTTCACATGGAAGACATTTTTCTTTCCCAGCTTTTTAGTTCTGGAAAGAAGTAACATTATGTATTTTTCTTTATACATGTTACAGACTACCTGAATATAATTTTTTATATATTTTAAAATGTATACTTATTATTTGGGTTCTTTTCATCCGTGATGCCATTTTAATCGTGGCTGAATGAAGAAATTAGAAGTCAGATTTACTGTTTTGACTAACTGGTGTTTCAAAGTCAAATTACACAGTGGTCATCAGAATTCTTACTGTGGAAACTCAGTCATCTATTGATAGTTTTCCAATGAATGGATTGTTTCTTTAGAATTTAGATTTTATGTTATATTTCACCCCAAAGACAACTAGAATCATACGATGACGCTTTGCACATTTTGAGCTCTGTCAAAAAGAAATACAATGCGACAGGTGGCAGGAGATGGGCGCAGTGTCTGCAGGGTGTCTGCAGTTGAGAAAGCACTACTTTCAGAAAGGTGGTGCTGTGCGTAGTTACCAGCTATTTCCTTCCTTCTGAGAATAATTCCATGAAAAGTTAACAAACGGGGAAACAGACTTGTATTAACATTGATAGCTATGGTAGGTATAAACAAAAGATTTAACATGACTCTGGTTATCCGAAGTGTACTATGCTCACAAACAAAGTTGAGAAATTTGTAAAATGACTAAAACCAATAATAATAATATAAAAAGCTAGAAGTAATTAATATTCCAGCTTCGCGCTGGCTCAGGGGTAAAGAAACCGCCTACAACGCAGGAGACTGGAGTTCGATTCCTGGGTCGGGAAGATCCCCTGGAGGAGGAAATGGCAACCCACTCTAGTATTCTTGCCTGCAAAAACTCAAGGACAGAGGAGCATGGGGGCCTACAGTCCATGGGGTTGTAAAGATTCAGACAACTGAGCAACTAAACAACAAAAACAAGGTTTTCCTGCTCCTTCGAACTGCAATGGCAGCTGTATTCCAGCGCCTAGAACAGTACTGGTAGCTCCAGGCGCTCAATCAATGGGCTTGAGGCAGGATTAGGCCTTCTAGAACTACCGAAGTGAAGTGAAAGTGGCTCACTCTTGTCCGACTCTTTGTGACCCCACGGACTATATAGTCCATGAGATTCTCTAGGCCAGAATACTGGAGTGGGTAGCCTTTCCAGTCTACAGGGGATCTTCCCAACCCAGGGATCGAACTCAGTTCTCCCGCATTGAGGGCGGATTCTTTACCAACTGAGCCACAAGCGAACCACAATTTAGTCAACGTAAATAAGCCAAAATATAAAAGCTCTTAATACAATAAGGGGGCCCTGGAACAAGGATTTTCAGAAAAATAAGATGTACTATACATACAATACTTTGTTCTCTCGGTGTTTACATCCAGTGGGGACAAAAAAAAAAAACAAACAAAAAAACATTCAGTTTGAACGGAAGTTAGGACAGCAGGACAGAACTGGGACCTAGAACCCATCGGGGCCCAAATACACACCCTGCCCACCACGCAGGCGCAAGAGGGGGCGGAGCCGAAACGGGCGGGGGCGAGAGGCGATTCGTCGGATTCCGATAGCTCCACCCTACGTCTAGCGTCAGGTGGTTACGTGATCGTCCAGGGCCGGCGGGAAGAGTTTCAGTGTTTTCACAGCAGCGCGCGCCCACACTCTAGCAGCTGCTGACCCAAACGTGGGTTGGCTGTGAACCCCGCGCGAGGAGCAGCGGTCACAACTTCCTGAGTTCGATACGAGGACTGCACGCTTCCATCCGGTAAGTGTGAGAGGGTGGCTGGAGGGGGTCCGCAGGGGTTGCTAGATGAGGCCTCTTTTGGGCTGCCGCCGGCCAGAGCTCACGTACTCCTCTGATGACTGCCTGGCCACTGTCGGGGTCGGGGTGAAGAGGCAATTAAACGGTCGCGGGACGGGGGAGGAGGTGAGACTGGACCCCGTCCCATTAGTCAGGTCGGTTTTGGCGCGCTTTCCCGTCCGCGCTCGCTATTGGCTGGCGGGCGCCATCCCCAGGCACGCCCATGGGTTGGAGGGCCCCGGCGCGCTGAACCTTCTGCCTCCTCTTTGGCTTCTGGGTCAGTGCCCCGAGGACAAACTGGCGGGGTCGCGGGGCGGTTTCTGTGCAGCTGGTTGGTGTGAGGGCATCAGTGTGGGTGTACCTGGTCAAGAGGAACATCATCCGTCCTCTTGAACTGGTGGAAATCCATTGTTGTTGTCTAGTCGCTAAGTCACGTCCGACTGCGTGACTGTAGCCTGCCAGGCTCCTCTGTCCATGGGATCTCCCAGGCAAGAATACTGGAGTGCGTTGCCATTTCCTTCTCCAAGAGGATCTTCCCCAACCCAGGGATTGAACCCGCGTCTCCTGCATTGACAGACTGTTTCTTTACTACTGAGCCTCCGTGATGGTCCGCTAACTGGGGTCATGGGAGAAGATCCCTGAATCCTGCGTCTGCTCATTTAAAGAAAAAATGAACGTGGTGACACTTGGTTTCATCAGTTTATCAATATTTCCTTGGACTCAGTCCTATGCCAGGGTTTTCAATCTAAAATAAAACTAGATAATAAAAATAAGGATGTCTGCGGGAGTGTTAATGAGCAAGTGAAGAGTTAGGTTTGACCCGTGGCTTTCAACTCTTTAAATCATGACGTGTACTAAATCACATTTTTTACATCGCAATTTAGGACGCATTCCTCAGCTAAATTAGAACCTTCAGGAAGCAGTATTTATTCCTCCTATGCCATACACTTTGATGTTTTAAACACCCACTAAGTGATTTTGGAATCCCAGGCTGCGACAACACCACTGCCCTGGATCAGCCCGACCAGCATTTGCTAAACATTAAACTGACTAGAAAATAGGATGCGTCACAGCATTAGACTTTCTTTGCTGGGCTTTTTTGATTGCATTTGTGTGTGCTGGTGCACAGTGTAAAATGCATTCACATGGGATGGGTCACAGTCAAGTTTAGCAGTCACTGCACTGAGTAAAGAAAGGCATGACTACAGAAATCCGTGAGATCTGTATGAGAGACAGATGAGAGAAGAGCGATGGCTGAGGAGTTCACATTTGGGTTTGGAGTGAGTGGAGCCCAGTGTTCTGGTTAATAAGATTGCAGAGCCCTTTGTCTCCTCCCTTTTCTTTGCATCCATCAGTACCTCAGTTAATGGTGGCTAAACATTCCCTACACATGGAAATGCATAATCTTATTTGGTCAGATACTAAGTCAGCATTAAGTTATTGCTGGTTACCAGAGCCAAGTTTATTATAGCTTAAATCTGCCTTTGAAACAGCAAAGTTAGGATGCTGTTCTTGACCTGATCATACCCAAATGTCTGTGTTTAACTTTTCCCACTGACCATTTTTCAGATCTTTGGGAGCCCTGCATTTAATCCAGAACACCATCATGTTTTGTAAATTTGCTTAGGATACATATTTTCTCATATATAACAAAATTTTACCAGTCAGAATTATTGTGTGTGTGTGTGTATGTATAAAGTAGAGATATTAACAGTCGTTAGCTTTAGTCACTTGTCACTGACAGGGCTGAGTTTGGGTACAGTGAGAAAAGATTCCATCTTTTTTATCGTTATGATTTTTTAATTTTAATTTTTATGATTGTACTTTGAACAAAAAACTGAATTTCACTTTCTGATGCAGATTATTCTGTTTTTGAATTGCTAGTCTTCTGTTCTTCGTCAGGTGTGTAATGAGTCACAGCATGAAGCAGAAACAAGAAGGACTCCAAGAGAATGTAAAGGTATGTGATGCAATCACTTTCTCCTGTTGTAGAAAGCAGGTAGGTAGATGTTTTTTGACATAATTTTGTCAAATTTAACTTGGCTATAATTTCTATGAACCTTGACTTAACTAAATTTTGAGTCTGAGGGCAAGAGGACTGTTTAAAAATGAATTATGGTTGAATATTAAGTTTTGTGGTCCATGTACATAGAATGTTTTTCCATTTGGTTAGCTCTAAGTATTTTGTTCTTTTTAATACTATTGTAGCTGGAATCATTTCCTTAATTAAATTTTTGGTGTGGTCATTGCTGCTATATAGAAATGCAGTTGACTTTTGTATCTTGATCTTGTTTCTTTCAACCTTGCTGAACTTGTTTATTAGTTGTATTAGTAAATTCCTTAGGGTTTTCTATATACAAGACTTTTTATTCCTTTGTTTTTACTCTTACTTTTCATGAGATGATTTTATTAAAATCCTTTGTGTATATATTCAGATTAGATCTTTGATCACAGAGACATTTTGCATTATTAACTTGCCTTAGTATCTTCCTTAAATTATTTTTCTTGAATAATAGTTTGTACTGATAATATGTGAATTTGATTCCATCATCTTCCATAACGGGTAATAACATCTTCCAATTGTGCTTTGTATGTGTGTGTTTTTTTTAAGCTTTTTATTAGGAAAATATTAAAAAATAGCAATTTAATCTCAGTTTACTTCCCCCATTTTCAGCAGTTATCAGTATATCAGTTCAGTTCAGTTGCTCAGTCATGTCCGACTCTTTAAGACCCCATGGACTATCAGTATATGGCAAGTCTTATTTCATCTCCATCTCTATTCACTCCCTCTTTCTTCCACTGAATTATTTTGAATCAAATCCCAGACAAATAATTTATATAATTCCAGCAGAGTCTAACATTTAAAGAGAAGTCGAATATTTAGTAGCTATAGTACAACTATCTGGGATATAAAAGGACCTGGGTTCTGCTTGGTTCTGCCTCCAAAACTGTGATGTTGGGTGAGTTATTTAGCATCTCCGCCTCAGTTTCAGTTCAGTTCAGTTCAGTCGCTCAGTTGTGTCTGACTCTTTGTGACCCCGTGAATCGCAGCACGTCAGGCCTCCCTGTCCATCACTAACTCCCGGAGTTCACTCAAACTCACGTCCATTGAGTCAGTGATGCCATCCAGCCATCTCATCCTCTGTCGTCCCCTTCTCCTCCTGCCCCCAATCCCTCCCAGCATCAGAGTCTTTTCCAATGAGTCAACTCTTCACATGAGGTGGCCAAAGTACTGGAGTTTCAGCTTTAGCATCATTCCCTCCAAAGAAATCCCAGGGCTGATCTTCAGAATGGACTGGTTGGATCTCCTTGCAGTCCAAGGGACTCTCAAGAGTCTTCTCCAACACCACAGTTCAAAAGCATCAATTCTTCAGTGCTCAGCTTTCTTCACAGTCCAACTTTCACACCCATACATGACTACTGGAAGAACCATAGCCTTGACTAGACGGACCTTTGTTGGCAAAGTAATGTCTCTGCTTTTCAGTATGCTATCTAGGTTGGTCAAAACTTTCCTTCCAAGGAGTAAGCGTCTTTTAATTTCATGTGTGCAGTCACCATCTGCAGTGATTTTGGAGCCCAGAAAAATAAAGTCTGACACTGTTTCC
>NW_011494754.1:1260599-1322941 GCF_000754665.1 Bison bison bison | reverse complement strand
TGTTTCCCCATCTATTTCCCATGAAGTGATGGGACCAGATGCCATGATCTTAGTTTTCTGAATGTTGAGCTTTAAGCCAACTTTTTCACTCTCTTTCACTTTCATCAAGAGGCTTGTGAGTTCCTCTTCACTTTCTGCCATGACGGTGGTGTCATCTGCATATCTGAGGCTATTGATATTTCTCCCGGCAATCTTGATTCCAGCTTGTGCTTCTTCCAGCCCAGCATTTCTCATGATGTACTCTGCATATAAGTCAAATAAGCATGGTGACACTCATCTGTAAAATGAGCGAGTTGGACTGAAGCTAGTCCGTAAGAGTGTATTTTAGGAGTTCGTGGACTCCTTGCCAGTCATACACAAAATGCCATGTGTGTGCTTGTTTTGTTGTTACTGTTTTCTGAGGGGGTTTGCAAAATATAAATTTGGTTTCTAAAAAGATTAAGACTTATTAATATATGAGAACCTTTCTGGCTGTAAAGAGCTTATTCTAATGCAAGATCTGTATGAATAAAATGATAATAGCAATATTACATTTGGGTGGCTGGATGCTATAAAGCTTGCAGTTGTGAAAGTTAAATCTTGGAAATGGTCATTTAGTATTTCAGTCATTTATCTTAGTAGCAAGCGTTTAAATAAATTAACATCTCCTATTATTAAAAGGTTTCAAAGTTGCATTTTCTTCTGTTTGTCTGGAGACTGTTGACTAATCTAAATTGTATCTGAAATGTTGGTGTAATATTTGTTCTCACAGTAGCCAGCGTTTGTTCTTCAGTTCAATAGTGAGATAATAATCAGCAGTAGAAACTTGACCGTGGGAAAGGTGAGCTCTGGTCCTGTGAAGTGCAGTGTGGAATCAGTAGCTTTCTCACGCTGCTTTGGTGTCATGTTCTTACTAACTTTGTTTGAGTATTCGCTATTGTTTGCTATCCCATGGTGGCAGTATAACTAATGATTTTTTGCAAATATAGTAGAGAGATCTTTTAGATCAGGAAATATACAGGAAGGTATTTACATATTACAAGGAAGGCAATTTTTTTCCCGAAACAGTAGCTTGGGCATTTTGGAATTCTAGTATGCCTCAAACACTGACATTTTTGCTGTCTGCTAATGAATGGTCTTGAAGCAAACTGCTTCTGCACTCAGGTAAAGGTTGAGGGGGAGAAGCAGGTCTTCTTACATGTGTAATGTTATTAACGTTACATTCTTCTGGTGAATTCATTATAAATACGTTAGGGGATATTCACAATTTAAAGAAAGCCTGAGAGGAATCCTTTTGATTAGGGGAGAGAAATATTTTGCAATGTAAATAATTAACCCTTTCTTCCAATTTACCCCTTTTGTGGGTTTCTGCCATAATTGTAATGATATTTGGTACATTTCTAGTTGCTGTGTGGAAGATCTTTTTTTATAAGACGGAATACAGATATTTCTGGTATTCTGGAGTTTCATCATATATGAAGAATTAGAACTTAAAAATGTTGTATTTTTGTTTGAACTAAACAAATGACTGTAGCAAGAACATATATTGAAATGGGAGAAGAATGACTTGTTTGTGTCAAGTTTGAGTAATATGATTTATTTTTAGAATTTCTTCAAACTTTATTAGAATTTTAGGGAAATAATAAGTTTGCTAGTTGATCACACCATGTGTAATTTTATAAAATTATATACCATATCAAACATTAGTGTCCTTTGGGTTGTTTTGTTTTTTGTAAATTATAGTAGGATTAAGATAATAACAGTCCATATAGTAACTTAGTAACCAGATAATTTGTTATGTTGACTTTCAGAGTAGTCCTGTTCCAAGAAGAACTCTGAAGATGATTCAGCCTTCTACGGCTGGATCTCTAGTTGGAAGAGAAAATGAGGTGTGTATTGTTGAGCTAGAATGGGGTACAGATGATACTGCACTTACATTAAAAACATTTCAAAGACTTACTTGGTCAGAAATACCTAAATCATTGAAATTGGGAAATAATATAGGGATAACCATTGTATATTCCCCACAGAAGTGGTTTTTGTTTTAATTTCAGTTAAGGAAGTTGAAAGTTGGTATGAATATCTGTAGTAGAACTGGGATAATAAATGATGAGTTAACCTATAGGCATAATGTTTGATTTCTTTCTTTTTTTTTTTTAAGAATAAAATGTTGGATTCAATCATTTACCCGTGTATATAAATAATGAAATCATGGATGAGGGTTTCTAGACTTTTATGGGTTGAAAATCGTGCCTTCCCATGTTACTGAATTATTTAAGTAATGAAAATGAATTCAGCTAAGCCTTAGACCCAAGTCTAATCTAAAACAATTGCTGTAAATAAAATTCCTAAAATATGATTATACATTTTTGTAGAGTTTTGAATTTATAATTTTTTAAAAGAGCCAAAGATATCAAAAAGAGATATGAATGCTTTAGTTTTAATTCAAAAGAGACAAAGCTATTCAGCTTTCTTGTTCATTAAACAAAATGACTGATGTACATATTTTCTTTATAGTTGGTTAAAGGCTTGTCCAAACAGAAACATTGGAATGCCCAGTTAATATCTAAGACTTCCAGCTCTGGAGCTGTTACTGACCAAGAATGTAGTAAAAGTAAAACTCTTGGAGGAGTCAGCCAAGAAGCATTTGATCTTATGATTACAGGTACAAAAGAATATGTATATATGCAGCTTTTATCTTAAAAACTTAAATCATAATAAGGGTAAATATTATTTGTTGTTATGAATTCTGCCTACAGCTTTTTAATCTATTAAAATATTTTGCTTTAATGTTTTTGATAATTTAAAATTTCTTATGGTTGGAAATATATAAAATGTAAATTTGGACAGGTCCTATGGTTTGGTAAGATCCATATATGGGTGAAATATTAAAGGAAAGGATAGTGAATAATATGGCAGCTTTGATATTGGACATGTAAGACTTAGAAATAGTCTCTTCAGAAGAAAAGTGTCTAGAGAATGAACTTGTGGAGAGGAGCTTGAAGAAAAGATACCAGGAGAAGGATATAAGGGAACAATAAGAGGAGTGAAGATGAGTGAGAAGCATGTGCCTGTGCGAATTCCTGGTTTTAATGGAATGGCAGTGGGATTCAGAAAAGGAAGCTAGTGATGTATAAGTATTATGGAAGGTGATTACTTCTATTCTAATAATGAGTCATTGGATATTATTACTGAGGAAAAAATTTGAGACCTGGAGAAGTTAATGGTTTTACCCAAGAATAAAGTGATATTTGGGCTCATTTTGAGTTGCCTGCATGACAGTGGGGGAAAAAATAAGTAGATGGTGGGTTTTTTAGGCAAAATTAAGAAAGGTTGATTGCATACAAATAAGAAGTTCTAATAATAATGTAAAATAAGCAACAGGATTTGTGACACTCATCTGATTTGGCTAAAATTAATGAAGATTGATAGGAAGTAATAACTAAAGTTAAATATGGAAATAAACAACTCAGCTATATATCATATTGCTATCATAATCACATAGAAAAAAATTAATCCATATAACTTGAGCACAGAACTCTTGACTATACACCCTCAGTGGGATATATTGTGAGGGCTAAAAGAACTACAAAGACATCTTGAATTTAATTTTTGTTGTTAGTGGTATTGCTATAGTAGCAGTTATGGGGGAAATTTGAGTATATTTTAGGATTGAGCAAATGGATAATATATTGACGTGGTTGGGTTCATGGTATGGTGAAGGGAGATACAATATGTAATGGGGAAGGAAAGGAAGAACTCTTTTGTGGAACTGGAATTGGGAGTGTTGGTATGAACTGATTTTTTTTTTTTTTTAAAGAATCTACCTCTGCCAGTGAAAGAGCCCAGAAACAATGGCACCTAAATAACAAGAAGCACAATCACATCCAGTTCTTGGTTTGTAAACAGTACTCTCCACTAAAGCTCCCTGGAGAAATGGCTGCTTCCAGGACTGGGGCAAGCTCACTATAGAGTGAGCTTGTAATCTCTTGTGTTAGAAAACACAAGAAATCTCTTGTGTTAGAAAACCAACAACTGATGCAGAGGTTAAACGGATAAGGAGACTGCTTTAAAGGATCCCCTTGGCTAAATTAAGGAAAGTTTGAGCATCAAAATGAATGATGACAAAAATGGATTATAATACACTGAATTAGAAAAAAGTACATGAGTCCCTTCTGGTAATTTTCTTCTGAATTGGGGTAGGGGATGTTCTTTGACTGAATAACGCCAATTACTGAATATAGAAGGAACTACATAAATGGAAAATCACTACTTTTTCATCCACCATAGAAACAGTAGATTTAAGAAATATTAGTGGAGCTAAAACTGGATGAAAGGTTGTTAGGGAACTGGATATAAACACCACAGACTAAAAGTTTTACTCCATAGATCATTTACTTGTTACTGAAGGAAAAAAGTGTCTTCACAAGGGAGAAATCATCTTAAACAGTTGAGTATACCATCTAGGATTGTGACAGATGAGTGTGCTCTTCTTCAGTGGTGCACTGGGAAGGAAACACGGTGTTTACAAGTGTCCTTGCCAACATCTATAGCTTGAACCTAATAATGAAAATGGACAAATCCAAATTTAAGGGCACTGGAAAAATAACTGATCTGGACTTCTCACAAATGTCACTGTTAAATGACGACACATAGCAAATGCAGCAACAACCTTTAACAGTCTAGGTGCAAGTTACATGTGTACTGTACTTGTGTTGGAATTGTTTTAAAAGATTGAAAATCTTCAAAATGTTGGGAAAAATTAGAGAAAATACTGATTTGGCTTTCTAACTTTAATGTTTTTTAAAAATGGTATTACTAAGTACTAAGACTAAATTGTTTTTTAATAGACAAACGTTACTGGGTTTTTACAGCAGTATATATAAACAGTAGTGATTTTCAAAGTTACACTGTAAAACATTCATTTATTTTAGAAAATCCATCCCCTCAATATTGGAAAGAAGTGGCGGAAAAACGGAGGAAGGCTCTCTATGAGGCACTTAAGGAAAATGAGAAAGTATGTACTGGATATAATTTGTGACATTTTTAAACATTCCGGGATCATTTTTCTTCTGCTGTCTAAGGTATTTTACTAGAGCAATATAAACCAGATGTAATGTTGGCCTAATAAAGGTTTAATTAGGCAGAACTGTTACACAACAAGAAGCCTGTTGTGTTGAGAGCCAAGGACAGCACCTTTGTTAGGAACTCTGCCCTAAATGTGTCTGTCATTTGTATACTTGGAGCCATATAACTTGGTTTACAGCATTGCAAATCTGTGAGATACTGAACCATTTTGATTTATAGCTTCATAAGGAGATTGAACAAAAGGACAGTGAAATTGCCCGCCTGAAGGAGGAGAATAAGGAACTGGCAGAAGTAGCAGAACATGTTCAGTATATGGCAGAGATGATACAGGTAGGCGTCTTACCCTTCTCCTGACTCAGAGCCGTCTGTTTTCCTATCAAGTCCAGGTAGTGTGAGCAGAAAGTGTTCTAGGATCAGATCTCCCGGTTTGAGTCCTAGCCCCTGCCTCGCGCCATTAAGGTAGAGTTAAGCAGGTTGCTCATCCTGTCAGGGCTGCATTTTCCTCATCTATAAAATGGGAGTAATAGTGCCTACTTTCTAGGCTTCCTGTGAGGATAATGAGTTATGATGGGGAGAAAATGGAGAGAACTGCCTGTATACAGTGAGAACCCAATAACTGTTAGATGCTGTTGTTTATTATTATGAAACAAAAGAACACCTGTTTTCTTGTAGAAATATAAAAAGGAATTATATCTGAAAAATATAGGGAATTTATTATATTTCACAGGTGTCAAATTTTCAGACAGGCTTTTTTTTTTTTCATTTTTATTGAAGTATGGTTGGTTTATAGTGTTGTGTTAGTTTCAGGCACACAGCAGAGTGAATCAGTTACACACATATATATACACGCAGACATACACAGTTTTAATTTTAGCTGTAATGCCAATGAGACATGATGGGCACTTACAAACCTGGTATTTATAATTGGTGTACTGAATAGCTTTGTTCATCTTATCTGACTTTTTTTTTAATTTAGAAGTAACTAATGTGTTTATAAGTATTACCCTGATGACTGTTAACTTTACCAGTCTTAAAAACTAGGTCTTAAATTTATTCATGTCTGCAAAAAATCATCTTGTGGTTAGGAAGGAAGTTTTTCAAATCAAAACTTTTCTTGTACTGAATTTCTGCCTAACATTTTAGAATAAGGTTTTCATTTGGAAGCGCTGTAGTAGCTCTCTTAACTGCCGAGGGAGTATTGGTCCAAAGCAGATAGGAAACCTGGTTCCTTACTGTAGTTTGAGAAGTACTGGTTTGAATTGTATTCTGAAAGCATCTCAGTACTTAAAAATAAGCAAATTTGTAAACACTGACTTTGCAGAAATAGGATCTACTATGGTTAGCACTTCGATATAACACATGCCTACTTGTAAGTGAATTTAGTAGAGACATTATGAAATGAAACTTATTACAACAGTGAGGGTTCCTTATATCAGCATAGTAATAATGGACTTGGATTGCAAAGTTCTTAAAAGAAATTATTGGTTTATTCTTTAAAAGAGGCTGAGTCATGAACCTCTGGACAACCTTGAATCACCGTATAGTCAGGAATTTGATCCTGAACAGGCAACTGCTGAGGATTCTGAGTGAAGTAGAAGACTCAGAAATTGGTGGTACATGTGCTGAAGAAGTTGTCTCTTCCTCTACAGATGTAAAACCGAGTATATGAAATTCAGTAACTGCCAAAGTTTACCTCCGCTGTAGTTCTTTGTAGCAGAACAAATAACTTTATAATGAAAACTTGTTATCAGACTTTCTTGTTTGTAACCTGGAACCCTGTTATTGTATTAAAATACAAATACTATGTATTTTTAATCTATGGTGTTTTGTGTAAATAGCATTTTCTCAGTTGTCAGACATGACCTGTGTATATAATAAATAAACTTCATCCTGTTGAGCTCTGTGTGTATCTTGGAAGAATGAAGTATAAAGAGTCTGTGTGGAAAATTTGTCTATTCCTGTGCTTTTTGTTTGGTTTCCTTTTCTGTCCTGCTAACTAGCTTGGAAGAAACCAAGGGAAAATGACTTCTCCCTCTTTAGACTGAGATAGCTAGGTTTCCCCATATATATATACATATATATATGTATATAATCATATACAACCTGGTTGCATCTCAAGCTCACTGGAGGGAAATTTGATTTCCAGACTCCAGGCCCCGGTAATAGGACCAAGTAGAAGTGTGAACATCTAGAGGTCCCAAAGCTCCCGGGTGAATCTGACTAGCCACCGGACGGCTCAACAGGCTGGTGGGATCCTGCTCTTCTTGGGAGGGTAAAATGCTGGGGGGGTGCTGCTGGCCTAGAAAAGCAGAGGGTGGAGCAGATAAAGAAATGCAGGAATAACAGGGTTCTGAAACTTTCTGTTCACACATTTCACATAGTGGTGTAGACAAAGTGTGTATATTGAAGTAAGAGGGTGAAATGAGGGATGTTTTGTAAAAAGAAAAGGACAAAAGGGAAATTGAGAAGTATACAGCATTGGGATTGAGTAAGTTCTGTGGCCAGCATACAAGCAACTTTGTGTAAATTGACAATAAAGAGCAATATCAAGCTTTTAAGGATTACTTTAGGCATGTTATTCTTCTAGAACTTCAATTTTCTTATCTCTAATATTGAGGCAAATTCCACCCCTGTGTTTGTGAGGACTAAAAATTTTAAATAATGGAAACTTATTAACCTATAGCAACATTGTCCAATAAAGTTTTCTGGGATGCTGGAACTGAGTTGTCCAGTATAATACCCAGGTAGCCTTGAGTACCAAATATAGCTATATGAATGAGGAACTAACATTTTAATTTAATTTTAATTTATATTTTAAAGAGCCATGTGAGGTCAGTGGCTGCTGTATTAGTGCAGCTCTATATATTTTAGATTTGTTCTATTAGCCCAAAGAGAGAATTGAGGAAGAATAGATAAATTTTTCATTGTTTTTTTACCACAATAAAAATAATTTTTAAAAAGAATTAAGGATATTCTTGATTAGAGGGAGAGGGGACTCAGAGGAGTTTAGAATGAGTGGTAAAGAGGAGAGCTAAGTAGAATAGGATGACTTGGCAAATAGTATTTCTGGAAAATGTCAAAAATGGATTGCTAGGATTTGGTAGCAGGGAGCAAAAGAGGGAACTGAGGATTTTAAAATTTAATGTCAGAGCTAAAACTGTTAATCTTCTAGAAGAAAGTAGGAAATTTTAGTGATCTCAGATTTGGTAAAGATTTCTCCAAAAGGACACATCACTAATTATACAGTAAGTCAGGTTGCATAAAAATAAAAAATTTCTCTTTGAAATTTTTGAATGCAAAGACAAGCCACAGACTGGAAAAAAATACTTGTAAAACATACCCAACAAAAGATTTCTATCTATAAAGAACTTAAAACTCATTAAGTAGATAGACCACCTTTTCTTTAAGTGGAGGAAGGGTTGGCCCCTTGGAGAGCATATGTACAGATGGCAAGCAAGCATGGGGAGAGATGGCGTTGTTAGTCACCAGGGACGTGCGAGTGAAACTGCAGTGAGATAGTGTCACGTGTGCATCAGAATGGCTCACGTGTGAATAAAACTTCACAGTACTGAGAGTTAAGGATATGAAACAATTGGGACTCTGGCAGTGCTGGTGGCAATATTAAATGCCACAGGTACTGTTGAACTGTGCAACAGGTCCTTAAAAATTAATCATATACATTCTATATGATCCGGCCATTCTACCCTTACCTGAGGGAAATGAAAGCATAAGTCCTTTATAAAGATTAGCAAATAAGGCCCTTGTGCTCGAATTGCTATCTAGCATTTGCTTCTAAGAGAATCCTTACAAGGGACGACAAAGAGAAAAAACCATTTGTTACAATTTTGGTAAGCTAGTGTAAAATCACAGCTTAGCATAAAAATGCCTCAAGGCCCAAATCTGAACCTGTTTTTCATCAGAGACCCAGCATTATTTGACTCTGAATTACAAAAGCATTTGGAAAACGTAATTTCTGTGACGCAGTTTCTAAATGGGGCTTCTGATTTCCAACCCTATAAACTGAGTTCTAGTTTGAGAAACTGAGTTACACAATTCACAAAGTCCACAAAGGATGAAAAGGTTCAGTGACTCAGCAGCAGAACACAGCTTTTCCTGTTTCAAGTTTTGAGACAGTTTCCCCAGGGAACCTCATGAATCCACATGATGTGAATAGCATTCCTAACAACATTCCTGTAATAAAGATCATGGACCTACACTTTGTCCAGGCCCCTCAGTGAAAGGTGGAAGCATGACACTGAGTTTAGTCAAGGCATGTCTGAAAGACGAAGGTATTCCGTTCAGTCTCTTGATGGCTCCAATTTAAGCTAGAGGCAAATATTAGGGTGGTTAGAGACACAAACGGAGAAGGCAATGGTAACCTACTCCAGTACTCTTGCCTGGAATGCCATGGATGGAGGAGCCTGGTAGGCTGCAGTCCATGGGGTCGCTAGGAGTCGGACGCGACTGAGTGACTTCACTTTCACTTTTCACTTTCATGCATTGGAGAAGGAAATGGCAACCCACTCCAGTGTTCTTGCCTGGAGAATCCCAGGGATGGTGGAGCCTGGTGGGCTGCCGTCTATGGGGTCGCACAGAGTTGGACACAACTGAAGCGACTTAGCAGCAGCAGAGACAAAAAGCTACAAATCCTTTAAGCGCTTTTTCATAAATATTTTTTGTAACAAAGCCTTTGATGAGGCTGGACAGTACGGAAGTGCAAGTTTTCTTTTACATATTTTCTAACAAAATACGGACGGTGAAAATCCAAGAGGCGAGCTTTAGGCTGTACTTTGGGTGTCTGTACACATAATACTCCATCTCTTTCCAGAGCTGGATCAATGGAGGTGAGCACTGCTCCCATGAAGTGTGAGTTCCCCTGAACTGGTCAGCCTGATGTGCAGTAAGATCATGTCTGAAAGCCAAACATGGCCTCAGCCAAGGATGTGGCACCTTAAAGGCTGGCACTGAAACAACGCAAGGATGCATGCGAGTAGGGCGACAGCATCCACTACAGATCAACAGCATCCATCTACATCCACTGGAGCATCTGTTGTGGCTGTGAGTTGGGTTTGGGTTTGGCATTTCTGGGTGCCTTAGCTAAATGTCATTAATAACCACACCCACCAAACACACCACTGCTTCTAACAGTTACATAGGTAATGTATCTTCCAGTGTATTCTCATTTTATAAACTTAATTTTTATGAGGTTATTTCAACAGGGGCACTTTTCATAAGTTTGGTTAATCACAGTAATGTTGAAAATGAATATACAGTTTTTCAACCACCTAAAAGAAAACGCTGAAGAATAACGTTACCAGCTCTTGTTATTTATTTCAGTTTTCCAGGGTAATACAGTGGGGTGCAGGCAGGGGCATCAGGTAGGTGGATTTAGAGAAATTAATGCCTGTGAAAACCAATGAGGAAATATAGCACCTCTGCAAAATTCTCGGGCCATCCAGACCAATTCTCACTGGCCAGTATTTGCAAGTGATATTTCAGAGAACTGCAGTGTTTAAGCTCCTGCATACAAGGCAAGTTATTGCATGTCATGACAGAGAGAACATAGCAAGCCCAGAATTTAACCAGGAGGCTGCTGTTTGTTTCACTTGTCATAGTAGACTCAGATGTGTCATTAAAAAGATCAATGAGAATAGGAATAAACTGCAAATGTTTGGCTCTTCTCTGGTTGACAGGGTTTAAGTAACACCAAGATGCGACACTTTGGAGCAGCAGGATCTTTATTTTTGGTACCATCTCGTAATTTTGCAACAAGTGAGCTACTTCTTTCATGTACTCAGCTGCAAAATTTCCAGCAGTGGGTCCTCCTGTAAAACAAAGCATTTGCATTTCCAGAAGTATTTGATATGTCTAGTAGCTAGTAACATGAGTGCTCCTGTGTTACACTCAGTTCTCCTCTCCCCCACCACCCCAAACTCCACGTGCTGCTCTGAAGTTGAGAACGTGTACGTTGATCAGCGTGGGGTTACATGAAGAGCACTGGGAGGTCCCTCCTGCTCAGAGCTCTTCCCTGGTCCCTTCATTGGCACCTGTCAGTATTGCAAGATGAATAAAGCCTGGCTATGTTCACCTTGCAGATCTCCCTCACGGTTTCATTCCCAAATCTTGGTCTTCAGTGCTTGAAGAAGTACCAGAACATTAGCGCAAACAAAGGAAAAACCAACAGGCTGAGCTGCAAGGTCAGGGTCTAAGTGGCAAGAGAGGTTTTTCCCAAGCTGTCCCTCATTGTTCTGTTCTCCTTAACGTGTTTCTCAGCCCGGCTCTTGCAGATCTGGGGCCAACCTGGTCCTTGACTCCAGTCCCATCCTATACCTGAACCCCAGATCTTCCTAGTTCAAATCTTGAACTCTGAGAAGGTCATAGATAAGAAGGCCCTGATGAAGACAGTTTAGATGGTGAGGAGCAGCTGGCACAGTGGTCTGGATTCTAGCCACTGGAGTTTTGACCTGGCTTGGATTTCTCTTATTTGTACTACCACAGTTTCATGGTTTTAAGAATATTCTCTGATGTAAAGTGTTAGTGAAAAGCTGGCATGAGCCCTTTTCGTGGTTCCCCACATGTAATTAAAGGATGCTGATCCCTTTATAATTAGCTAACTCTTACCCCCAATGCTGACCACAGCTCTGTAGTGAACTGAGCCTGCCTCATTAGTGGTTACGATTTATCCTCCCGCACATGGGTATTCTCCTGAGTTTCTGTCTTCTCTCTGGTCCTGTGCTAGTGGTTCTTAATCATTCTGGCACCTTAGGACCCATTGATCTTTGTAAACAGTAAATGTTTTCTCTCATGGACACCATTCTATGGAAGTAGTCTATCAAACGGCATCAAAATAATTCATTTTCCCATTTAAAAAATAATCTACCAATGACACTAACAGCTATCAACAACAGCTTCTAATTAGGAGATGTGTTATTGAGGGCTGTCTATAAATTTTTTTTACACATCCTGACATTTATTAGAAAAAAAAAGTGAAGAGAGTTTGGATTTGACAGAACAGTGTGTCTTTAAATGGTTTGTGTTAGTTGCTCAGTTGTGTCCGACTCTTTGCTACCCCATGGACTGTAGCACACCAGGCTCCTCTGTCCATGGGATTCTTCAGGCAAGAAAACGAGTGGGTTGCCATTCCCTTCTCTAGATCTTCCCAACCCAGGGATAGAACCCAGGTCTCCTGCATTGCAAGCAGATTCTTTACCATCTGAGCCACAAGGGCCCTTAAATATAATTTCAACCCTTACCGCTTAATTTTCTAGCCAAGTGTACATTAATAGCTGTTTTTCACTAATGTACCTATTGACCTTCCTGGTATTAATAAGTGTTTTAAGAGCCCAAAGTTCTGATTTTTCTAAACTATTGCCTGTGTAATGCATTTTTTGCAAGATAAAATATAAAATATTAAGTAGTTTTTCCCTGTAAAAGGATTGACAAATCAATTCAGAATAGTCTTTGATTTTTTTTATGATATTAAAAAAATTTATAGGCAATTTCAGTGTATATGTGTGTATATAATTTTAATGAATAAAAATTAGAAAGTACCTAATTAGTCATATCTGATGGACACATTCTTTTAAAACATGAGAGCCTTGTGTGTTAGTTGCTCAGTCGTGTCCGACTCTTTGTGACGCCATGGACTGTTCAGCCTGCCAGGCTCTTCTGTCCATGCGATTTTCCAGGCAAGGATACCGGAGTGAGTTGCCATTTCTTTCTCCAGGGATCTTCCCAACCCAGGGATCAAACCTGAGTCTCCTGCATTGCAGACAGATGCTTTACCATCTGAGCTACTAGGGAAGCTAGTAGCTCAGATGGGAGATCCTTGAGGAGAAAGTAATTAGTAATCATCTGGTGGTACAAAGATGAAAGGCTAATAATTTAGGCAAAGGAAATGTTATCAGACCCTTAAGATGAGTGCTAGGAGCCTCACTGACAGTGCTAGAACAGGCAGAAAGGCTGTGGAACACCTCCATCAGTACCGCTGGTTCAATCAGTACCTGTAAAGGCCAGCAGTCCGATTCTATAGGCAGCTTGAGCTCTCTGTTCAAGGGCTAGAGAATTATCCGTCAAAATATTGCCAAGCGTCAGAATTTTTTCTTTATGAAAAATACTCTCAGCTGGAGGGATGTATTCTTCCTCGTTGTTACTGCAGAAGCCCTTAACGACACTCCAGCATTTCTGGAGGCGGTGATATAGCCCCGCGAAGCACTGAAGAACCTGAGGCCAAAACTGCACAAAATAAGCCTGCGTCTTTGCCATTGTGTGAAAAGGCCAAGGGCGCCCCAGTCACGTCCCTGGCAGGAAGAGAAGTGAACAGTCAAGAACTCTGGAACTCATCACTTAGCAACACCGTGGAATTGAATACACAAATCCGGGGCGGGGGGTTGGGGGCAGGTGGGGGCAGACATGTATGCTGAACTTTCTTCAGCCTGGTGTTGAGGCCTTCTGCACTTTGCACTAAACCAAGCTTACATTCACTTCTCTGGTGCACAGAATCTCACCTCAAGCCAAACTGGTTCCCCCTAACACACACTCAGTGAGGTCCTGTCTTTGTGCCCTGTGTAGGCGATGTCTATTAGGAACTTGCTCATTCTGCTTTGACTGTTCCAACGTGTCAAACTTTCCACTCATCTTTCATAGTATTATGCCAATTTTGCTTACTTGCTACATAGAGTTTTTCTCTACATAGATTTTCTATGTTGATCCTATTTTGCTGAGAAAATAGAAGCAGTCAAAAAAGAACTTCCAGGACTTCCCTGGTCGTCCGGTGGTTAAGAATCTGCCTGCCCATGCAGGGGACACAGGTTCCATCCCTGGTCCGGGAAGATTCCACATGCCCTGTGGCAACTACCCCACATGCTACAACTACTGAGCCCAAGACCAGGAGTCGCAAGGACGAGAAGCCTGCGCACCACAACTAGAGAAAGACCATGCAGCAACAAAACCCAGGGCAGCCCCCCAAAAAGGGGACTTACATCAGTCCTCGCCATCATATCCACCCTCTGACCTGTGTGTGTCCATATCCTCTGGCTTTCCTCCTGTTATGCTCCCTCTTTTTATGCAGATTTCAACCAATCCTCCTCACTCCATTCAAGGAGATTGTTCACAATCCTTCTTTTGCATCTCAATTTTTCCATCTCAACTGGGACCTTTGCATCATCAACAAGCATACTGTACCTTTTCTCATTTAAAAAAAACTGAAACAACTCTCTTGACTACATATAGCCTCTTCCACTGGTTATTCATTTTTCTGCTCCTCCTTATACAAAAACTCTTCAAAGAGCTGCCATACTTGCCCTTTGAACATTCTTTGAACTTCTCTTAAATGTACTCCAAATTGGATTTCAACCCTATAGCTCCACTGAAGTTGCTCATCAGGGTCACTGGGGACCTTCCCTCTGCTGAATTCAATTCTCAGTCCTCAGCATTTGTCACTCACTGCTCCTCGGAACACTTTTCTCACTTGGTTTCTAAGATGTCATATTCCTTTAACTTTTCCCCACGGGCCATCTTCCTTTTCCTTTGCTGTCTCCCCCTCTTCTTTATGACTTCTGAATATTGGAGTGGCCTGAGGCTCAGTCCTTGTACCTCCTCTTGTTTTTTTATCTATAATTCCTAGATGAAATAAACCAGATGAAATAAACCATTCACATGCTGAAGACTCCCAATTTTTTTTTTTAAACTGGATTTCTCACCTGTACTCTAAACACAAGTATTTTCAATCACCAAGATGGTATTTCCATTTCCATGCCTAAGAGGCTTCCCCGACTTAACAGACCCTCAAAGCAGAATTCTTGGTCTTTCTCTCCAAACCTGCTGCTTCTCAGTTCCCCTGTCTTGGAAGATGGCATTCCATCTTTCCAGTTTTTCAGACTGAAATTTTTGGATCCACCCTTGGCTTTTGTCTGTTTCATATCTCAGTTCCAACTTACCAACAGATCCTACTGGCTGTACTTTGAGGTAGAAATTTGGATGCCTGTCCAAATCTGGGACATTCTACAAAATGTACTTGTCTGTATTCTTCAAATATTGTAAGGTGGGGAAGTTTAAAGGGTGGGGGCACAACTGTTCCAGACTAAAAGAACCTAAAGAGGAGGGTCACCATAGGATCCAGCAATCTCCCTTCTAGCCATGTATCTGGAGAAAACTAATTTGAAAAGATATATACACCCCAATATTCATAGCAGCACTATTTGCAATAACCAACACATGAAATCAACCTCAATATTCATCTACAAATGAATGGATAAAGAAGATGAAGTACATATATAATGGAATACTGCTGCTGCTGCTGCTGCTAAGTCGCTCCAGTCGTGTTCGACTCTGTGCGACCCCACAGACGGCAGCCCACCAGGCTCCCCTGCCCCTGGGATTCTCCAGGCAAGAACACTGGAGTGGGTTCCCATTTCCTTCTCCAATGCATGAAAGTGAAAAGTGAAAGTGAAGTCACTCAGTTGTGTCCGACTCTTCACGACCCCATGGACTGCAGCCCACCAGGCTCCTCTGTCCATGGGATTTTCCAGGCAAGAGTACTGGAGTGGGGTGCCATTGCCTTCTCTGAATGGAATACTACTCAGCTACAAAAAGAGTGAAATAATGCCATTTGCAACAACATGAATGGACAAAGAGATTATCATACTAAGTAAAGTAAGTCTTACAGAGAAAGACAAATATCATATGATAGCACTTATATGTGGAATCTAAAATATGATACAAATGAACTTATTTACAAAACAGAAGCAGGCTCACAGACATAGAAAACAAACTAACTATGGTTATCAAAGGGAGAGTTGGGAGAGGGATAAGTTAGGAATTTGGGATTAGCAGATAAAAACTATTATAAATAAATGTAATAGATAAACCACACAGTCCTACTATACAGTATTGGGAACTACAATATCTTATAATAAACCATAATGGGAAAGAATTTTAAAAAGAATACTTTTATATCTATATGAGTCACTTTGCTCTGATTCAGAAGCTACACAACAGTGTAAATCAATTAAAAAAGAACCTGAAGAGGCATGACAATTCAACATGGAAGCCATGGTTGGAACCCATGGTTGCAAACATGTATCCATGTATGTGCATGTATGTGCGTGAGCATATGTGTATGTGTGTATATTCTATAAAGGCTACGACTGGGACAACTGAGGAAACACAGAGCCTGCATTATCCAATATGGTAGCCACTAGCCACATATGGCTACAGAGTACCCGAAATGTGACCCATCTGAATTGTGATGTGCTGTAATTATAAAATATATACTCTATTTCAAAGTATGAGAAAAAGAATGCAAAATATTTTATTAATAACTTTTATATTGATTACAAGTTGAAAGATTTTGGATATATTAGGTTAAGTAAAACATATTATTAGAATCAGCTTCCCCTGTTCTTGTTACTTCATGTGGCTACTAGAAAATCTAAAACATCAAGCACGGTCCCTTTTTAAGGCCTTCGCATTTACCGTTGTATCTGCCTGGAGTGTTCTTCCCAGGGGTATCCACACATCCACATGACTCACCTGTCAGTTCCTCAGATGATCCTCGAAAGTCATTTTCTCTTAGGCCTTCCCTGACCACACTGATCTTTGCCCTATCCCATTTCCCATCCCCAGCCTTGGCCTTGGGCAATTACATTCCTTTTCTCCGTCTTTTTTTTTTTTTTGGCCACAATGCAAGGCTTGTGGGATCTTAGTTCTGGGCTCCGGGCAGTGGAGAGGCGGAGTGCTAACCACTGAGCAGCCAGGGAGTTCCCTCCTTTTCTCTGTCTTATTGTCTTCTTTTTCCAGGATATGAGCCCTGTGAGGGCAGGAATTTTTATGTCTCGCAGCAACGAGACCAGCACAGCCAAAAAATAAATACATAAATTTAAAATATACCAATAGCAACTTAGACAAAATGGGGCGGGACAGGAATGTGTTCCAGATGAAAGAATCAGATAAAATGTAGCTCTGTTTTTCCTCCAATTAGCATTACAACAAATCTGAGAAGTAAATATCATTCTCATGTATGGATGAAGGAATTTCAAGACAAGAATAAATTCAAGTTGAGAATCAAGTGTAGTGGGTTGTGTAAATACCAACTCAACAAGAACAAGTGAAAAAATACTGCAGACTCTGAACATGAAACTAGTAATTCAAAAATAATTTTTATTTTTAACTTACATGATTGAAAGAATGACGAATGGAAATGCCACAAAACTAAAAGCACCCCTTTCGACCAAAAACAAAATGCAGAAGTGAATACAAAAGGTATAGAATTATTCATGCAATACTCGAAAAAATAAAAAACCCAAACAACAAAACAATTCTGTGACATTTGTGATTTGACTATTTAAAAAAATCACTTCAACCATTTGACAGGGACTACAGACTATACATACTAACTGTAGGCTGTACAATGTACCTTTAAAAGGGAAGATATGCATATATATATAATATTTATAAATTTACAAATTTATATATACATTATAACTTCACAGTTGAAAGAACTTACCTACCAGGAAGTCTGATAAACAATTTACACTTTAAACGAAATAAGAATTGTTTTTGAAGGTCTTGCTAAAATGTAAATATTTCAAATAACATCTAAATGATTATACAAGCACATTCAGAGAATAGTAGATATTTCACAGTTTAAATTACACTCACACATATTATTTTGATATCTTGGCATATCCCACCTTATATACTCTTAAGAGGAAGAAAAGTTATTTAATAAGAGCTACTAAACAGACTTGTATTTTATTTAAAGGACTTACTACCCTGATATGAAAGCAATGACAGGAGCTGTTTTAACTATTTGGCCAAGGGTTCTTATCCAGTGATGAATGATTTCTCTAGGGCAGTAACCATTCAGGGCATTCTTCTTCCTTACCTTATAGTACTTTCTATAAAAGCAAAGACCACTGTTATTGATCCTCTGTTTTCACCTCACTGTTGTCATTTAGTCACCAAGTCGTGTCTGACTCTTCGACCCCATGGACTGTAGCCTGCCAGGCTCCTCTGACCATGGGGTTTCCCAGGCAAGAATAGTAGAACGGGTTGCCATTTCCTTCTCCAGGGGATCTTCCCAACCCAGGGATGAACATGCATCTCCTGCCTTGACAGGCACATTCTTGACCATGAGCCTCCAGGGAAGCCCCTTTTACCCCATTAGGATTCCTCCAACTTCTATGTTCTTCTTCTTCAAGGAGCATCATAACTTTCTGAAAACTTCTGGTTTTGATCTGCCTTAGCAGCTAAATACTTCTATTATAAAAAGTATCATTTTAAAAATGGCTCTTATTAAAAAAAAAAAAGCTTAAGTTTTGAGTATCGTCTTAAAAATGAGTATGGTATAATCTTAATAAGGTAATTTTTAATGATCTACCCATCTTTTTTTTTTTTTAATTCATCTTTTTTTTACATACTGGAAACATGCCTTTGGATTTTTCACAATAGAGAAACAAAAGAAATTGTGGCAGCTTGAAAAAATGAAAATAAAAAATCTTATAATGTGTTCTTTTACCAGGTTCTGCAGGCAAACTTGTATTTGAAGAAATCCTTTTATTTTTTTTTTGCTTTGCATTTAAGGTAAAATTAGGTACCTAAAGGGGCCACTCAACCCTGAGAACACAACAGAGGAAAAACTGCAAGGCATAGGATATTTATCAAAGTATCGTGTGACTATTTCAAGCTTATAGAAGAACTTCCAAAAAAGTACAAAGATGGCTGTTTTAAAATTCCATACGTACTAGATAAGACAGACTCTTCTACTAAGTTTTGTCAGCTGCAGTCAATGACGTAATCTACTGAAATATACATAGCCCTATTCTATTGGCCAAAGGAAAAGTAGATAAGCACTGTGAAACTGGACTTTGGATTCCTTCTAAAACATTTTAAATTTTCAGACAACCTCAACAGCTTCCAGCTAAGTCACAGCACCATCTTGATTAACAGGGCCATTTATTAAGACAGCTGTTAGAGTCAGCTCGTAATTAAAAGGCCGTGGCAACTTCACTTGCAAGACGACCTCCAACTTTTACACAGTCTCGAGGAAATTTGTCCAACTGTTCATATGCCAGCCGCCCATCTTCTCCTGGATACAGAACACCAAAAATAAATACCAGTTTGAACTTAACATTTTTATTCATCACTCAGAATAATAAATTAATACCAGTTGGTATTAACTGATCAGTCCCTCATACTGTGTGTGTGTGTGTGTGTGTGTGTGTAAGTGGTTGAGCAGATAGCCTATAGGAGAAAACCTCCTCAAACAAGGCACATGAAACTTCTTACCATTACCTTTGTGTCAGAAATAAGCAATCGTGTTACAAAAAAACAAAAGCAAAAAGCTCACCAAGAGATAAGAGAGTTTCTGAGGCCACATTTCTGATTTCTTCAGTATCAGACTGACACAATGTCACGAGCATTTTAATGCTTTCAGTAGCCTACAAGGAGAAAAGAGTTAAAACAGTGTTCTGACATTTAGGTGTGGGACTATATGAGACTTAGCATTTTCACAGCTGGTGGGGACTTAAAAAACCACCCAGGTCTTCCCAAACCCAGCTGAGTATCAGGATCACTCTGGGAGCTCTTATAAAAGTACAGATTCCTGATGCTACTCAGACACATCAGATTAGAACCTCCTGGATGGAGCTCAGGATGTGCGTTTGTGGGAACGCTGATGACCAGGGAAGCTCCTCATTTCACAGTGGACTACAGGCCGAGAGAAGGAAATGACCAGTCCGCTTTTCCAGAATAGAATCCACTTTGCCTACTTCTTTTTGCTGTATCTCATTCCTTCCAAAACTGTTCCAATTTAAGAATTCCTAATTTTAGTTTATATATTAAAATAGAGACAAGTAAAGGTCAAGGATGGGAATTCATCTATTTGTTTCTTCCACAAACATTTACTGAGCACTCTGTGAACCAGGCAGTTCACAGGGCCTGGGAGACTCAGCCATGAACATGACATGGTCCTGACCCTTAAGAGTTTACAGTCCGGTGGAAAAACAGATGGTGAAATAAGTTAACTAATTATTATGATGGATGACAGTCTGAGTCAGGGTGCTGGGGCTAAACGTGACTGGGAGATGCAGAGTGGTCTGATCAGGAAAGTCTTCCTGGAGGAAGTGTGGCTTAGAGGAGTTGGTCAAGTTTGGGCATGTGGTAAAGATGTGTGTGTGTGTGTGTGTGTGTGTGTGTGTCTGTGTACGCAGTGTTTGGGGGTGTGGAGAAGGAAATACAGGGCCCAAATCAAGGGGAGGCTTATAAGCCATATTAACAGTTTTGGATATCATTCTAAGATCATGGAAAGTCATGTAAGAGGTTTAAATAGGACTTGTTTTTTAATTCTGAGCTTTCTAACTACAGAGGAGAGGATGAACTACAGGGAGGCAGAGAAACTGGTGGGAACGTGGCTGGAACATGTGAATAGAATGCAGATGAAGAGGAGACAGATTCCCACTACCAAGGAAGTGGGATGTGCAGGATGAGGAGGCTGGCTGGAGGTGGAGGCTGAGGGCAAGGGCAGGTCACTGATGGCTCCTAGGTTTCTGGCCTGAGCTCCTGCGAAGAAGTTGAACAATCCACTCATACACCAGAGACAAGAAGTAGGGGTGAGATGGGTGGAGTCTGAGACTTCCTAGAGAAGATACCTCAGAGCAAGCTGGATCAGAGATGGAAGGGATGACATGGACTGGAAACATGCGGAGTTGTTAGCATAGGCATGACCATGGCAGGGAGGACGCATGGAAGGAGAAGAGAGCCCACCAGAGTGCCCATGAGCGCCGGTGTTGAAGGCCATAGATAAGAGAGGGCCTGCTGTGAATAAGGAGAAGGCAGTGGCACCCCACCCCAGTACTCTTGCCTGGAAAATCCCATGGATGGAGGAGCCTGGTAGGCTGCAGTCCATGGGGTTGCTAAGAGTCGGACGCGACTGAGTGACGTCACTTTCACTTTTCACTTTCATTCATTGGAGAAGGAAATGGCAACCCACTCCAGTGTTCTTGCCTGGAGAATCCCAGGGACGGTGGAGCCTGGTGGGCTGCCATCTATGGGGTCGCACAGAGTCGGACACGACTGAAGCGCCTTAGCAGCAGCAGCAGCAGCTATGAATAAAATGCTCTTCCAGTGATTTTGAAGAGTTGATAACAAATAACACATTATATGGTTTTCTTTCTTGGCAGAAAGTGAGGCTTATGGAGTGGCCCTGGTGGTGCTGGGCACCGGAGGACAACAGACAGAAGCAAGCACGGGTGTTTCTTTGGGTTCGTGTGGCCCAGTGAGACAGATGGGGGAACTACAACTGCATTTGAGAACCCTGACTTCTCAAGCTTGTTTCCAGTATGGTACTAAGAAAGAAATATGTCGGATGTCTGTTTGCTGCCATTCATTTAAAAAAACATTTTTTTTCTCTTGACACGTTAACGAGAGTTGACTGGTTGGGTCTGTGCTGTGTTTTTACATCATGCTATTTGGAGCCCCTCTCAAGAGCTGGGGGGCTGGGGGTGGTTTAGAAAGAGGTCTTTGCTTTAGGAGGAAAGAGAGCTGCTGCTAAGTCGCTTCAGTCGTGTCCGACTCTGTGCGACCCCAGAGACGGCAGCCCGTCAGGCTCCCCCATCCCTGGGATTCTCCAGGCAAGAACACTGGAGTGGGTTGCCATTTCCTTCTTCAGTGCATGAAAGTGAAAAGTGGAAGTGAAGTCACTCTGTCGTGTCCTACTCTTAGTGACGCTCAGTCGTGTCTGACTCTTAGCGACCCCATGGACTGCAGCCCACCAGGCTCCTCCGTCCATGGGATTAAAGTGGGGAGGATTGCTGCTCCCAGACTGTGGACACGCTGGAGTTTAAAACTGTAGCTTTTAAACCTTCACAGCATGCAAATCCACAAAAACTGGTGCCGATCACGTATCCTTCTGTCTTACTTTACATTAACTCTGTGTCGCAGCCATCATCGCTGACCTGTCACTAACAGGACAGCACCCAAAAGCACAGCAACCACTTGGGCCTGGCCACCTCAAGGTAATTTTTTGACCCAGTAACAAGGAAGGCAAATTTTCCCAGAAATGTTTTTCTTCACAGGTCATTAACTTTTTCCTTTGAGGTGTTAATCCCTTTCTTCATGTCCCATTAGGTCTGCAGGTCCCCGCACACATCCAAGATTTTAGCAGACCTCAAGGTGTGGCCTTTTCATTCTGTTCTCAAGGATGATTAATCTTATATTTTGTGATTAAGGTCAGTCAGACATTAAATCTTGACTACTAAAAGGCAAGCTCCTTAAAACACTGGCAATTCTCAGCCCTCTGATACAATGAAGATGGACGAGCTGCTTAGTAAAAGAGTTGCCAGGGAAGGATTTGAAAGTTTATTGGCACATTGGATTTTAGTACTTTTTTGCCAATTTTATTTATCTCTGCTGTATTTCTGTACACAAGAAAAATTGATGAAATCAGCATGTCATCTCTTTTTTGGCATGAAAGACACTTTTTTAATAGTGGCCCTGAGGCAAATCGATTCCTGTGAGCTACTGAAAAAGGGAATTGTTTTCCAAAAAGTATTGACTTTAACAAAACCAAGTCACATTTAGGTACTATTTGAAGACAAAAAGGATTTCCCAACTAATTAATATACAGGGTAAAGGAGAGGAGAAAGGCTGCTAAAGCAGGTACTTCCAAATATGGAAAGAAAGCTGTCTATGCACCTGGCTTAGTGTCAAAGCCAAAGTCAGCTCAAAGCTGACCTGCCAGGGGCTCCAAGGCTGGGCCTTACCTTCAGGCTTTTCAGGGCCAGGCAAGCTGCCTTCTGGAGCCGGAAGTCAGTCTTTGTTAGGGCTTCACAGTAGTAGAGCAGGGCCTGAAAGAGAAGGAAGGACGCCATGAAGACATTTTGATTTGTTTGTACTTTCAGGCTTCCCTAGGGGCTCAGTTGGTAAAGAATCTGCTTGCAATGCAGGAGACCCAGGTTCAATCCCTGGGTTGGGAAGATCTCCTGGAGAAAGGAATGGCAACCCACTCCAGTATTCTTGCCTGGAGAATTCCATGGACAAAGGAGCCAGGCTGCCTACAGTTCATGAGATCCGCAAAGAGTCAGACATGACTGTGTGACTAACTTTCACTTTTTTTTCAGACGTATGTATCATTTTTACTCCTTGAGATAAGCTACAGGTAAAAAGACATTTTGCACTACCCTCAGAGGAGGAAAAAAAAAATCCATTAAAATTCACGTTGATTAAAAGAGCTTGATCTTTTTATCCAGTTCATTCATGCCTTCTATTCTATGACTGGCATTGCAAAATACATGGTCTCTTATGTCTTGCTCTTTCAGTGTGGGTGAGCGTATTTGGCCCACAGAAGAGCATTTTGAGCAAACTCTCCTAAAAGACTGGAACTTTGTAGGAAAGAACAATATGAAGTGCATGTTCTCGGGCCAAAATGTATTAGAATGGAATATCTTCCCAGGAGTACATCCCACCACACACTAACTTAGATAATTAGATAATGCCTTAGAAAGTTTCAGCAAACTCTTCTCCGAGTTCAACAGCAGACCCATCCCAAGTACAAGAAGGGCCAACTTTTATTTTCTTTAACTGATCTGAAAGTCGATGGGATGTGGGTTTTAGGATGACTGTTCAGGTTGCAAAGGGCTCTCAGGTTGTAAAGGGCCTGCTTGTACTAGGCCCCAAAGTACTTGAACTGCATATGCTTATTACACTTGGATGACTGTTGAATTGAAGCCGAGAGAGGTAAACTGTCTCCTCCCTAGCAACAGGAGGGATGGCTTTTAAAGTAAAAAGTATTCTAGCACTTTGACCCAATAGTTTGATGACATAACTGCAAACTATTCATAAAACATATGTGTGTGTGAACACGCATATGTATGTTCATCATAATATTTTTCAGAGTTGGAAACTACACAAATGCTCATCAATATGCAATACAAAAATAACAGGTTATTTATATACTGAGATGCCACTGAAGTATAAATAGAATAAAGTAGATCAATACGTCCTGACATGGAAAGAAAATAACCATGATACATTACATTTAAAAAATCATTTGTGAAATAGGATAGTGTGGTCTCATTTAAGAAAAAATAATTATATATGTTAGCATATACATAGAAAAGATCTGAAGGAATGTTCACTAAGTGATGAATAGTTTTCTCTGGGACTTACAGGACCTTAACTATTTTCAGTATATTTTTATGGTTTAAATAATTTTACAGAGTGTATATCAGTAATAAGAGGAAAAGGGACTTCCCTGGTGGTCCAGTGGTTAAGAATCTGCCTTCCAATGCAGGGATGTTGGTTCAATCCCTGCTTGGGGAACTAAGATCCCACATGCAGTAGGACAACCAGAGAAGCCCCTGAGCTGCAACGATGGAGCCTGAGAGCTCTCAGAGCCAGTACTCCACAACCAAAGGAGTCCGCTGCACCGCAACAGAGAAGGCCCATGTGCCACACAGCTTTTTTTTTTAATTTTAAAAAACAGGAGAAAGAAAATTATTTTTACAAAGGAAGAGATGACACAATATTAACAGTAAATGGCATAAACTTAAACAAGCTTCTGCCTTGCCGTCCATCATTTCATGCCCTACCTTTTCCCTGAAATGCTCGCTTCTGGAGGCGGCTGTCAAGTAAAGCGTCACCGCCTCACTAGCTCCACTGTCCTCCCCAGTCAGGAGCAGAGCCAGCGTCCTGAGTACTTCCTCCTGCGGGGCTGGGAAGCTGCCGGGGGCAAGGTCACTCATGGCCTGGAGCAGTTTCTCATCTCTCAGTGACTGCAGAGTCTGAACCACCGAAACTGGAGAGAGAGAAGAAAACAGAAGTCACCTTCTGTTGGTAAAGTAGCATGCTTATTACAGATACAAGTAAGGTTCAGGGATTACTTAATAAAAGACCCAAGAATATATGAAAAATTAGCATATGAGAAAGGCGATGTTTCTGATTAGTGATGGTGGAGGAAGATTTTCTTCCTGTGATGGCAATTACCGTGCTGAACATGGTGTCTCGGGGTTTAAGGACCGAGCCTGAACCCAGGTCAGGGTCAGAAGCATTTCCGCCACTAGCACTGCGCCAACCTACCTACTCCCAAGAACACACCTGGTTCCTCTCGCCTCACCCTCCTGCCGCCCATTGTCAAGCGTGGGTGGAGAAACAGCACAAACTTGGGAACCAGAAACCAGCCCCTCACAGCCTGGCTCCACTCCTGGAGAGGCTTTCACTCAGGGCAGAAGCTGGTTCTCTTCCTCATAATTGGAGTGCCCCACGAGAAGGCAATGGCAAGCTTCACTGCTCCTCCCTGTGTTGCTGTGTTTTCTTCAATCCCTGAAGATGAAGCCTTAGATTTGTTTTTTCGTCTCTCCCTCCTTTCCGTTCCCAATGTGTCACCCCATTGGCTTCTTTGGAACCTCACTTCTGCTTAGTATTATGAAAGCGCCACCAAAAAGGCACTATAAAATAACATTGCCTGTAGGCTCAATCCTACAAATGGCAAATACATTAATGATAGACAAAAACTTCAGCAGGGTCTTCAGTCATTTATCAGCTTCCTGTTAATGGTACACCCCTGTTGAGCGAAAAGGGTATGCTCAGCAAACCCCTGTTTCATTGTCAAAGGGCTCACTCATGTTAAAAACGTCCAGGAGCCGTCTAAAACACAAATCTTAGCCCAGATGTTGAAAACTATGATTGAAGAGACCAAAATTATCCCAGATTGAGCCCCCCACAGTGTGAGCAAAGAACACGTCCTACCTTGCTTGGCCAGCTGGTTCAGGTAACTCTCCAGGTCACTCACGCCGTGGCTTGTAAAGTAACTGTAATACTGGAAAACAGTGATGACTTCGGAGGACAGGCTGGCGGGAAGCAGGGGCTCAGCTCGGTCCAGGATTTGGGACACCAGGGTGTGAAACACTATTTGGAAGGGGAAGATACGAAGCAGTTTTTAAGAAACACAATCAATCATTCATTCATCCCTCATTCGTCTTTCTATTGAGGTACACGAAGGAGTGAAGTCTGTAAAGGGAGTTCAGTGTACAGCATATCTACATACCCATGTAACTATCATTTGGATCAAGAGATCACTGGGATGCCATTACGTTCTCCTGTGCCTCCTCCCAGTATGCTCCAACCATAGGGACTCAAACTTCTATCAACTATCAATAATAGTCAAACTTCTATCAGTACATTGGCTTTATCTGTTTTTGAACTTCATATAAATAAAACTATATAGTATGTACTTTTTGAATCTAGCTCCTTTTGTTCAAACATTACGTGAGGTTCATCCAAATTATTGCTTGCAGCAGTAAATTTAGCCTTTTTGAAAACTGCTGTGTAATATTACCATTTATTCCTTCTCCTGTTGATGGGCATTTGAATTGTTTCCATTTTTGGTTCCTGTGAATAAGGCTGCTTTGAACCTTCTTATACATGTCCTCTTAAAAAATGAGGATAAGCTCGTATTTCTTTTGACATATTTAGGAGTGGAATTGCTGGATCATAGGATAGGAGTATACATATTCAGTTTCTATACAAACTGTCGAGCAGTTTTTCCCAAGTGGTTATACCATTTGACACTCCTGTATTGGTGACTTTTTAATGAGAAAAGGATACATTAGTCAATAGTAGTACAGACATACGGTCCTTTTCAAAGTCACTGCTGATATTTGGAACTAAAACATGTTCCCTGTCTTTCCTTTCTTTGCTTTTTCTGAGTAGATGATGTTTTCTCTGGAGGGGAAGCCTCTCTTCTGGGCTAGCTGCGGCGGGGAGTCTTGAGGGGACTGCACCAGCGCTTAGTACTTTCAACCCAAAAGACGGAAATATTTCTCTCATTCCTGTTGCCCTGTACCTGGGTCTGCAAGCCCGGGGTAGTCTCTGTTGACGGTTCTGGCAAAGCTGGCCTCTAGCTGCTTAATCACTCTGTCCGCGGAGCTGTGGTAGACCCCAATCGGGGTGCAGCATTTGGTCCAGAAGGACAGCAAAGACAGCTTTTTGTGAAATTCCGGTATGGCTGGAATAGAAGAGCAACCCCCCATCCCACGACTCAGTGAAACAGATGCAGATGCAGAGATGGACCTGGGTGGGGTGGGGCAGGCATCACCATGGGCCTTTCTTTTTTTTTTAAGACCGGTTTTTAATCAGAACTACAGGATTCCCCTGTTGTTGGCAGGTGGTCCTGAGGGCAAAGAAGTGCAGATGAGGAGCTCATCCAGCCTGGGCACTAAAGAAAATGCGGCAAAAGCAAACTGTTTGCTTTCCATGATAGAAAACAGCAGGTTTACCCTTGGGAGAAAGTCTAATCCCCTCATCTCCTGTAACTTAGCAAATAAAATTGTACAGGATCAGGGAATCAAACCCCAGGAGATTTTCTGCAGCAGGGGGACAGAGCAGAGGCTGACTGAGAGCTTTTCACCCTTCTCAGGTGGCTCTCTGACTGAAATGACTGAAGAGCCTTGTGCCACAGTCAGCATTTCACTCCAGGGGCTCTGATCAAGCCGAGGGGCTGGAGGAGGAGCGGACAGGAGCCTGAATGTCTTGCCGCTTTTCACATCTCTCAGAGACCTGTCAAGGTCACCTGCTCTTGGGAGGACCAGAAGCAGGAGGCAGAAACGTATAGAAAGAACCTACAGGGAATTTCAAGCTTAGTTGGAGATAATCCAGAAGATCCTGGTTTCCCACTCTTTCCACTATCTGACGGGGAAAAAAAGACACAAATCCTTGTCTCTAGGAACTAGTCCTGTAGCCAGACCACACAAGTTCAAAGGCATCTCTCCTGTGTCAAGTTTTCTATTTAAAACTCTGAAACAGGGATTCTCTTGAAGGCCTTTGACTCCTCGTATTTCTGCCTTTCACAGTAGGTTTGGGAGCATCTTGCCTTTGACCATCAACCGCTATGGGGGTTGTCTCAGCCAGCTCCACTGCACAGGGGCAATCCTGATCACCTGTCCCCAGGGGGAGCCACACCAGCAGAGGAGGAGGGGTTCTGCCTATACACTAGAGTCTGCCTCCTGGAGGTGGAGGCCCCCTAGAAAAAGCTAGGCATCTGCTGCTTTGACTCCAAAAGCTGAAGCATGATGTTAATTATGACACACTCATGTGGCAACCTTCCTGTACTCTACAGCCCAAGAGTGCTTCTCTGCCATCCTAACAAAGCCATGAATAGATGCAGGTGGGGACTGGGGCGGGGTGGGGTGGGTGGAAGGCTCGTGGTGCTACTGTTTGTAAGAACCTGGTGGTGTCACTGCAGGGGCTCACCTTCAATGACAGAACTGATGTTTCCAATGTTCTCATCGCTGACGGCCGAGAGCTTCTCCATCACCTGGATTTGCCTGGAAAGCTTCTCTAAGAGGTTGCTGGCCACAAATGGGGTTTTGCTTGAAAGAACAATTTGCTGATAAAACAAACAAAACCACTGGGTCAATTATTATTGTCACTAGAGCTCAGCCTCATCCTTCTGAATGAAGAGGGGATGTTAAACTCATACACCTTTCTGTTCCAGTATAGTCTTCCTTATTCCAGGCGGGTTACAACATCTGATGAAATCAGACATGTTTTTGTTGCTTTCAACTTTTCTCATGCCTGGGCAAATTCTAGAGTTTTCTCAGTAGTAGGGCTGCAAGGTTATTATAAAGTTGCCTTTCTGTATGTACTGTCAATCCATAAGACCTCTTTGAAACTTGAAGAGCATATTTGGTTGCCACTGGTGTGGAAGCAGAAAAAAGGTTTGTTTTATAAGTGCAGTTATTTTTCATGGCCTGGATTCATATCACTGTTTTCAAGCTGAAAATTAAGAGCATGTTGTATAATAATCATAATTACAACAAAAGTTTATCTCATTAATGAGTGCTTCCTACATACCAGGCATTGGTCTGGGCCCTATACATGAATTAGCTCATGTTATTTTGCACAACAACCCAGCTGAGGCTACTCAGAAGTGGGTACTTTTGATTTTCCAGTTAACTGATGAGGAAACTGAGGTAGAGAGAGGTTAAGCAACCTGTCCAAGAGCACATTAATGGCAAGTGATTTCATTTGTGTGCAGGTCATGAGAAGAAAGAGGGACCTGAGAGGAGAAAGGACAGAAATCAGTCACTGTCTGAAGGTTCTAGTCCTTTCTATGTCTCTGTCCCCTTCACTTGGCAGGCATGGCTGCAGGATGCAGACCTGTACCATCATCCTGTATGGTCTCAATCATTTGGGCTCTAAAGCAAAATGAATTTTTCAAATTCAGAAGTCAAGCCATTATATACAAATGCCTTTCATGTAAAAAAAAAATTGAGTAGAAAAGAACTGCTCTTTTTAAACATAATTATAGCTATTATAATTCTTATGGAGGACTTCCCTGCTGGCTCAGATGGTTAAAGCGTCTGTCTACCATGCGGGAGACCCGGGGTCGATCCCTGGGTTGGGAAGATAACTTGGAGAAGGAAATGGCAATCCACTCCAGTACTATTGCCTGGAAAATCCCATGGACAGAGGAGCCTGGTAGGCTATAGTCCATGGGGTCGCAAAGAGTCAGACACGACTGAGTGACTTCACATTAATTCTTATGGAATACCCATTTTTATCTCTGCAATTATATACCAAGTGAATAAGCAAGCTTACTGATTCAGGTTGTTATCGTTCAGTTGCTCAGCCATGTCCGACTCTGCAACCCCATGGACTGCAGCACACCAGGCTTCCCTGGCTTTCACCATCTCCCAGAGCTTGCTCAAACGCATGTCCTTTGAATCAGTGATGCCATCCAAGCATCTTGTGAATTAGAAATCAGGTTTCTACCTTGATTTCTACTTTATTCTACATCTCCTTTATTCTACACCTTTATGTCTATCTCTTTTGTTTTTCTTTTCTCTTTTTAAAGATCTAATTGGCTTTATTAAACGATTCATGAGTTGGGCAGTGTCCCATGTACCAGGTAGTAACGGTCTGGGTGGGACCACTCCCTCTTGTTTTTTCTAGTATTGCTGTTCCCCACAGAAGAGTTGAATTTGTTACAGCCATGGCCTTACTGTAGAGAGAAACACTGCACTGACTCTTGCACGCCAATTAGTCTTTGAGCGAACACATACATCCCTTCATGGAACAGAATTCTCCCATGTTTCACGAAGTAATGGCTTTACATCTGAAAGGTGAATAGGGAGTTTGCTCAGCAGAGTCTCAGGCTCACCAAGGACAAAGGGCTGTGAACACCATCTCATTCCAATGCTTGGTGAACAGAGAATAGCTGTAAGTCAACAACAATCCTTGTTCATCTTGGTCGAAAAAATGTGCACCGTCTGCCAGACTGGCTGTCAGTACCTGGCTTGTAAATTAAACACTCAACAAAAGAGATCCACTGGGGTACTGGCCAACCTAGTGCAAGAGTCATAACGGCCTACCAGCTTCCCACAGCATGTGAGTGTCTGAGGCGGCTTTGAGGCTCTCTATTCATGGAGAAGCAGATTCTTCTACATCTCATCATGAGTGTGTTATTGAAAAAGCAATGTTAACCCATTCCCAGCCTCCCTGGGTCCTTCCTCCCCACCCTGCCTCAGGCTTCCAATTGAACACATGCTCTTAAAAGCATGATTTCTCCTCTTTTTGTGCTCTTCCTGCCTGGCCCAGCCCCTTACAACCATTATACATTTGCTTTCATTTTCTGTTTCTGATTCCCACACACTGAGGCAAGGTGAGAGAAGAACAAGATTGGGAAAAGACCAACCACTGGGAGAGGAGGAAGCATTCATGCAGATGCTTGGGGGAAAGTGCTTTGTTTGACAGCTGAAACCCTTGTTGCAACAAAAGAATGTCAAAATAGTTATTCCACTGCAGACGGTGACTGCAGCCATGAAATTAAAAGACACTTGTTCCTTGGAAGAAAAGCTATGATAAACCTAGACAGCATATTAAACAGCAGAGACATTACTTTGCCGACAAATGTCCATCTAGTCAAAGCTATGGTTTTTCCAGTAGTGGTGTACGGATATGAGAGAGGGATCATGAAAAAGGCTGAGCACCAAAGAACTGATGCTTTTGAATTGTGGTGGTGGAGAGGACCCTTCAGAGTCCCTTGGACTGCAAGGAGATTGAACCAGTCAGTCCTAAAGGAAATGAACCCTGAATATTCACTGGAAGAACTAATGCTGAAGCCGAAGCTCTAACACTTTGGCCACCTGATGCGAACAGCCGACTCACTGGAAAAGACCCAGATGCTGGGAAAGACTGAGGGCAAGAAAAGAAGGGGGTGACAGAGGATGAGATGGTTAGATGGCATCACTGATTCAATGGACATGAGTTTGAGCAAACTCTAGGAGAAAGTGAAGTATGGGGAAGCCTGGCATGCTCCATGGGGTAGCAAAGAGTTGGACATGACTGAGTGAACAGCAACAACTGTGCAAAATCTTAAGTGGTAAACCAGCCTGATATGAGAAGAAAAATGAGTCCCAGAGTGTCCCAGAACGAAAATGAACTGGTGAGGATAATGCCTGTAAAATAGTCTTTCTCATTGCTGTTGCTGCTACTGCTGCTAAGTCGCTTCAGTTGTGTCCGACTCTGTGCGACCCCATAGACGTCAGCCCACCAGGCTCCCCCATCCCTGGGATTCTCCAGGCAAGAACACTGGAGTGGGTTGCCATTTCCTTCTCCAATGCATGAAAGTGAAAAGTGAAAGTGAAGTTGCTCAGTCATGTCTGACCCTTAGCGAACCCATGAACTGCAGCCTACCAGGCTCCTCCGTCCATTGGATTCTCCAGGCAAGAGTACTGGAGTGGGTTGCCATTGCTAATTAGTACTTATTCACAATCTGGGAAACTGTGATTATATTCTGTAGCATTTTGCCTTTAGCTGTCCAAGTGATGGAAAACTAACTAATGTGTTGGGTTTATGTTAACATAAGTTCAGTAATACTGGCTTTCAAAGTCCATTCATAGATGGCAGAATGCAAATTCCTGTTTTTAAAAAATCATAGGACTTCCCTGGTGGTTCAGTGGTTAATACTCTTCGCTTCCACTGCAGGGGGCATAAGTTCCATCCCTGGTCAGGGAACTAAGATCCCATATGCTGTGAAGTGTGACCAAATAGTTAAAATTAAAAAATCACATTACTCTCACCTATTATCAAATAATTTGCAAGTGAGAGCCTACTACATGTCACTTACTACCTGTTAAGGTCTGAAGATCTAGACTTTTAATTTCTAAAAATTTATTTTATTTTTTTGGCCATGCTATGTGGCATGTGGGATCTTAGTTCCACGTCCAGGATGGAATTCACACCCTCTGCAGTGGAAGTGTATAGTCTTAACCAGGACACCCAGGGTTGAAGGAAGATGGCCATGCAATTTAGTTTTTGAGTTCAAATCAAAGCAGATGAGATAGGGCACGTTCAGGGAGGTTTGGCCGTAGATGATTATTCTCACATTCCTGAATTCTCCTTTTCCTGGGAAAACTGAAAAAAAAGGAAGCACACATTCTTGGCGAATCAACAACCTGGGCTCTAAAAACCTGGTTCAGTCGCCAGTCCTACCTGGACGAGCTGGGTGCAGTACTGGAGGTGCCTGATGATGGTGAGGTCCAGGCTTTCATTCCCCGTGGTCAGCGGGAGAGGGCTTCCTGCCACACTAGTCCCAACTCCCGTGTCCTCAGTCAGGGCCTCGCTGAGATGCCCCCTGGCTTCTGGGTGAACCGATCTGTAACTGTTGAAGCAGGAAGGGGAGCGAAACGTTAGCTGTTTCTTTCTGCACGGAGACCACAGGTCAAAACTCAACATGGCTTGTGTCAGGCCCCCACAGCACCCACTGAAAAGTCTTGCATTTCCTACCTTAAAAAATCGAGATACCCTTCAAATACTACTTTATCACTAAGCCTGGTCACCAATTTGCCTAATATTAAAAAGATCCTACAAATAGATTGCTTCCAGAGTTCTCTGTTTGCTTCTCAAGCACAATGAACTATTCATACAGTCGTCTCACCAAGAAGTCTTCTGAAATGTGACCTCATTTGGGGGCATATTTGTGCTCTGTTGATGGGGTGATTTGCCAAATTTCTGGGATAAAACTGTCCTCTGTATTTGTGGTTTCCCAAGAGCAATACCATTAAAATAATCAGTCAAGGCTTTTTCCTGGCCTTGAATCAACTGCCACTTGAAGAAAAAGAGAAAGCAAAGCCACTGGGAAGAAAACATGATGTTCGCAAAAAGGGGCATTTGCATCACTTTGTTCTGCCTTGCAAGCTTTGTGTAAACACTGCTGAAATAGCTAAAGTTGTATCATGATGGGCACTTACATTTAAAGATAAGTGTGTTGCATTTATTATCTAATTTTATTCTTAAAATGAATCTGTGCAGTGGGGAGAGAGGGAGAGAAGAGTCTCATTTCACCCACGGAAGGAATGGCCAGCAGAGAATGTTAACCTCAGCATCCTAGTTCACACAGCTAGGTGATTTTGGGGTTCTAGTTTCATGGGCCCTAGTCTCCATAATTTAAAAAGATCATGCACCAGAGTTTAAAAGCATTGAATGCTTTACTCTGATTCACACTGGGTTTCCAAGAGGAAAACATTCAGCTTGTAGTCAATCCGCATTTAAAACATACACACACACACACACACACACACATTTACCCTAAACATCTGATAACACACAGTAAGACTGATCAAATTAGACATCTTTAATAGGAATGTTCTGTAGAATTTACGAAGGCTATGATATTTTTGTTCTTAAAATGCTTATATTAAGAAAAACCTTGATCTATTATGTAATAGCTTCAGCTAACAAGTATACAAGAAGAGGTTTGATTTAAGAAGCATTTCACAAATGCAATTAAGTTAGAAAATCTCAGTGTAGAATGCAGAAAGATAACTTAAACATGACATTCATTTCATAAATCCTCTTTGTTATACTCCCAGTTTGCTCAAGGGACAAATTCTATTTCTCCCTTTTTCTTTTCCTGGTTTCATTTGGGCAGAAGAAACCCTCCAGGAATAACACAACTTCAAAATATTAACACCACTCAGAGAGGTTTGTGAAGGTTGAACAGTCATAGCTTGTTGTAATTTGAAAACCTGTGCATATAACATGTCAAAAGAAAATATGGATGGAAATCCACCTTTTCCTTTGGGAAAATGTTTTTGCATTTTTTTTTTTCCAGCAAATTGATGGAGCTATGTTCACTGTGCTTACAGAATGGACCCCAGGCTCTAGCTCTAAGCATGTGGTTTGGTACAACAAAGCCCAGGAAGAAAGTGATAATATTTCATCTTTATCCTCCCTTCCCACTGCCCTGATTCATCTCCATCCTAGAGAAGGCCACATTCTCCACCCAGAGGCCTGTAGATCCACTGGCAGATATCAGTTATTAGTCATCCCTTTCTACATTCTAAGGAAAATATGTGCAGTGGGTTTTAAGCCTGGCTTTAAAACAGGCACTGATGAGCTTAATCAACTGCAAAGATCCAATAGCCAAAAGGAATAGACAGATAAGGGATTGGAAAAGCAAGGTCTAACAAAATGAAGAAATTAGGAATAAGATGCAAATCAAGGAGAACCAGGTCAAGACTGACCATCCAGTAAGAGTTCTCCAGAAACATAGTATGTGGAGTTAATTTGAAATTCATTACACTGGGCCCAAGCTGTACACACTGAAACCTACAAGATGGATATGTACACATCCATACTTAATAAGTGTGCACATAGTTGTACAAAAATTTCCCTTTCATTTATAAAAAAGAAAATTTCATTTTATATAGGACAGTGAAAAGGATCTGTAAACCAATTCAGATAGAGAGTTTTATCTTCCTGAAGATGTGTATCAGGTCCTATCTGGTAGCAATAAAGAACTGCTGTACCAGCAATAACAGTACAAATAGAAGCAGATGCTGACTTCAAGACTTACCTATTTTTCTCAGTCTCAGTGTCTGAAAATACTGAGTCAGCACCTCCTCCAACATTACAAACCTCATCACCATCCTCCTCCTCGTCAAAATCAGAGGTGTTCAGGAAATCAAAGCTTTCTAAAGCACTTTCAACAGTAAGACTTAAACTGGAAGACCTGCTTCGGCTTACTGCTGGCTTGCACTGCAAAGGCAGAAGGTACCAAGGAGAATATCAACATATTCGGAAGGAGAAACACAACCAAGACACCCAATGGGAGATGCGACACTTTCTTTTTTTTCAAGCTTTTATTTTTATTTTTTTGTTGGCATTAAAAAAATTCATTTAAAAATCTTCTTCTAAAAAAGTACAACCGTGGATAAAGTGACACAGTATTTGGGATTTGTTCCAAAACAATCCAGAGGGAAGGAAGCAAGTAGAGGAAGACAAGTTTGGCCACGAATTGAGCATTGTGGAAGTGTGCTGATGGCCACATTGGGATCCATTATTTGATTCTTTCTATTCCTGTTTGAAATATTTATAATCAAAAGTTTTAAAAATATTACAATCAGAAAGTCTTGGGAAACAGAATGGCTATTCTCTCTCTTAATAGTGCTCAACCCCAAATAAAATTCAACTGGCAGCCAAATCTAAAGGGTCAATGCTAACTACTAACCAATCTCTTAACTCCAAGTGGCAACGTAGTCCATGCCCTGAGACAGGGCGAGCTAACTAGGGGACCTGTCCTAAAGGATTCACAAAACAAATCCCAGAAACAGAAAATTACTCAGATTCACTAATGCACACTCTCTAAGTAGATTTAAATACTAATTTTACATTCACAGCATGTAATTTTCCTTTGAGCATCGAGGAGAAAATAAACGGCACGAGCATGACAAGGAGTAGCCATGCTTCCTTTACAACTTTGTCTTGAAGGAACAACTTCCATCTCTTCCCTGTCTGGGCCCTGGAATTATGTGAGCAAATCCATTCTATGGCCTGGAGAATTCTGTATTTCTGGACATTAAACAGAAACATTACAAACAGGGTAATGCCCATTGCCTTGGGCACAGAGATGGGGAGAAGTTCTTCCAAATAGTCAAAAGGATGTTGGGAGGGATCGAACAGGACAAATCCTGCGAGTAAAAGGAGCTAAATGTCCTCCATCCAGTTAGGTGGCACTCCCTGCTGACTTCGTTACACGGGGTCGGAAGGGCCTGGCAGGAGTCTGAGTCTTTTAAATCAGTTGTTTCATTCGCCCTCAGTGATCTCCGTCCAAGAGGCAGCACCATTTAGTTTCTGATCCTCAAGGTGTTTAGCATCCTAGGAGTGTGAAGGAGGAAAAAAAGAGAATGCTTTGCCAGCAGATGCTTTTATCCTGGCTGGAGACAAAGCCACTTGCCCCAGACCTTGACTCTAATGCCATTTTCCATCTCAGAGAGAGAGGAGGAGCCATTCCCAACTCAGCCCACTTCCAGGGTCTTCTTTCCTAAGCTAGATCGCAGAACCTGATGGTGCACAGTATGGATGTGTTTAAATACGATCAAAAGAAAGAAAGGGGGGAAGTTAAGAATTTTAGGACAGTTTTGGAACAAGATTTTGGAATAAAAATCTTGAAAGAAACTGACAGCCACCAGGTTTTTAGAAGACTAATGGATGACTTGCTCAGTGCTTCCTGGTGGACTGAGCACCCTAGAGGCCTGGAAATGGGGGCTGCCATCACCTCTAGCTTTCTTTGGGGCATTTATTTTAGGTGGATTGTGTCTTGGCTCTTCACATTTAACACCCTTCTGCCCACTAAGCAAAGCTGGTCAACTGTGCAGATAAGAACTTGTTGAAGGGATCAGAGAAGTTTTCACTGGGATATTAGACAAACAGCCTCCATCCAAGAGTCCTGAGCTCATGCTCTGGAGTCACGTTTCATGGGAAGCAGATTCAGAGTGCCCTTCCCTGCTGCTAAGAGGCTATACCTACAGCAGAATCAATCTGTCATGAGCAACAGAGGACGTGGAGAGTCAGAGCCTGAATTCTCCTCTGCCCTGGGCAGACATGCCCTCCAGAGCCAGGTCAGCATGACCGCAACTGTCAGAATAGCCTTGGGAAGGTAGTTCCAGATGCCATGGGGAAGGCCACATTTTCAAACCGTCATATCGAGGGATGCAACAGACTTCTGTGGGCTGACTCTCCGCTTGCCCCTGGCACTGTATTTTCAAGCTAATCTTATAGAACAGGTCCCCAAAGAACTGCTCTTTCAAGAGAAAGGATCCAAGTTCTCTTCTTTATGGCACTAGACGTCAGCGTGGCAAAGCAAAGAATACAAGAGCTGGCAGCGGGTTTTAGGACGGAAGTTCCAGTTCTGTCCTCTTGTGCCATGTTTTTAAAAATTTAATCTGTATTAAATTTCATGTACCAAGTGGAGGCAGATACATTCTGGGGTAGCAATAATGACCTCATTATGAGGCTCTCCTGACCAAGAGGAAATCACCTTTCTGAATCCTCTCTTCCCATGTCTATCCTGAGTGGTCTAATTGGGAACGAGAGAGGAAGATACCGATAGTGGAGTCAGGGTCCTCTGGCTTCTAGATTATTTGTGACTGATTAATCTGGGATTCTATTTCACTGATTTGGGCCAACTGCTGAGAAGGGAATCCTCTAGGAGGTAGTGCCTGGGGCAGGGAGAGATGCCCGTGGTCCTCACATCCTGGCTGCCCAACTCTGTCTTCAACCAGGGAAGGGCCTTCCTGCTTCCTGGAAATTCCAAGAGGGACCCTCTCCAGTACTATCTCAATGAGATATGATGCTCAAAAGGCCACCATTCATTTCACATTTGGGATCTGAATGATGAACTCTGGGGCTGAGGGAGTCTAGATATTCTCTGCCGCTGCTGCTGCTGCTGCTGCTAAGTCGCTTCAGTCGTGTCTGACTCTGTGCAACCCCATATACGGCAGCCCACCAGGCTCCCCTGTCCCTGGGATTCTCTAGGCAAGAACACTGGAGTGGGTTGCCATTTCCTTCTCCAATGCATGAAAGTGAAAAGTGAAAGGGAAGTCGCTCAGTCGGGTCCGACCCTCAGCGACCCCATGGACTGCAGCCTACCAGGCTCCTCCATCCATGGGATTTTCCAGGCAAGAGTACTGGAGTGGGGTGCCATTGCCTTCTCCGAGATATTCTCTAGAGCTGTTACTTTAACTCCCAGTCATTCTCCTAAAGTTGATCCGTTGTCAGGAAAATAAAAATTAATATATGCTACTAGTATTAAATGGCAACCCACTCCAGTATTCTTGCCTGGGAAATCCCACAGACAGAGGAGCCTGAGGAGTTACAGTCCATGGGGTTGCAAAAACTGTCAAATATGACTTAGCACCTAAACAACAACTAGTATTAAAAAATAAATGCCATTTGGTGGTGGTTTAGGGGCTTCCCTGGTAGTTCAGTCGGTAAAGAATCCGCCTGCGATGCAGGAGACCCAGGTTCGATCCCTGGGTCAGGAAGATCCCCTGAAGAAGGAAATGGCAACCCACTCCAGTTTTCTTGCCTAGAGAATCCCATGGACAGAGGAGCCCGGTACTCTACAGCCCTTGGGGTTACAAAGAGTCAGACACGACTCAGCAACTAAACAACAACTAGTATTAAAAAATCAATGTCATTTACATATTGATTATCTACTGATCCTGTGATAGGGAAGGATAAAAAAAAAAGATAGGCTATTTTAAATAGAATGTTGGCTTAAGAGATTGTCTCGGAAACTAATCCAATTTCCCTGAAAAGGTACTTACTTTTAGAATATCATCCAGGTGCATGACTTCTTGGTTCAGATCCTGAAACTCTTTATACTGCTCTTTGTGTGGTTCTAACGCAAGGAAAAGCCCATTAAAGGCGTCCTCTAGGCTTCCATCCAGGAAAGACCTACAGCCTTCCGACTCTGCACTGACCGAGCCCTCCGAGAGCAGCCTCTCCGTGGCCGCCGGCACCTCTGCCGAGGTGAGCCTCTTGACCAGCTGCTTCGTGATGTTTCCTTCAAAAGTGTCCAGCTCCACGGGCTTGAGTTCAGAGGGCTCTTGCAGAAGGGCCTCTTGCAAAAGGGCCTCTGCAACTCCCTTCTGCAGGAACAGGCGCTCCGGCCTGGCACCGGTGGCCACTGGGCAGCCCTCGGGCTTCCCCAGCCCCTGGGTCTCTCCCTCGGGGTGGGGCCGGGGCTCTGAGCCTTCTCTCGAGGAGCTGCTGCAAGAGGCCGAGCTGGAGTCCTTTAAGCCCTCGTTCTGGGAGGACTGACTGCCTGGGGGCAGCTCTGTGGAGGTGATAGTGATTTCTGGATTTGCAGCGCACACGCCAGGGAGAGAGTCGGCTGGGCCGGGGGCAAGGGTGCAGTCCCCGTTGGGCAGGTCGCTGAAGCTGAGGGACAGTGGCATTTTCTCCTCGGCTGCCTTCCCGTTTTCAAAAATGTCATCAGGTAGATTTGACTGTAGATAAAAGGCAAATTATTATGATTTTGGAAACAAGGGATGTGTTTGGCCTTGTTCATTTCCAGACAAAATGTAAGACAATTAAAATAAGACCTTTCACGATATTAACATTGTATTTGTTGAGTGTGTGTGTGTGTGTGTGTGTGTGTATCTGCAAGCATGGCAAAACAAAACAAGCCTTTAAAAACTCTATTTCCATTGTTGAATCTATGTAAAAGTTCACTGTACTGGTCTCAGGTTTGACATTTTTGAAACGAAAAAGTTGGAGGCAGGGCAACGGTGCTTGTTTCCTAAATCCCAGGATCTCACAATATCTGGCAGCCATAGTTAAGAACGCCACCGGTTCTTTTTTTTTTTTTGGCACTGATCTTAAAGGGCTTTCCAGCATTCATGCTATTTCATTCAAAAGATGTGATGCTTTGTTCTGCTTCATTTCTCATAAATTATTTTTTGAAAATCTCTACCCACAAATCCCAAGCCCTGGAAAATGTTTTATTAATTCAGTAACCATGCCACAAATAATTCAAGGCCAGAAATATGTTTGCAGAGCTTCTATAAAAAGAAAAAGACTGATGAACTAAATAACTGTGTCCCAGCGCTGCAAACCCCAGAGCTCCCAGGGTGTCTGGAAGCCCCGGGTGCTCTGCCGGACAGCCCCAGCTCTGTGATCCGTGAAGCAGAACTCAGAAGACAGAGGTCAGAAATACCCAGGTAACCAAGATAACTCATTTATGCAGGCATTAACAATCTCCAGGTCATCTTTCCTGACACTGTGGTCTGCATGGTGTTGAAGTGCCAAACACTGTTCAGTGGGGAAAGTTTTCTAGTTATTTGAGATCGACTCCTTCAAAATGAATACTTTCTCTTGGATTCCAGATTTGATTGTTTAAATAAATACAAGTACCTAGTTTAATTCATATAAAACAGTGAGGGACTTTCCTGGTGGTGCAGTGGTTAGGACTTTGTGCTTCCACAGCAAGAGGCACAGGTTTGATCCCCAGTCGGGGAACTACGGTCCCACATGCCATGTGGCGCTGACAAAAAATTTAAAAATTTAAAAACAACAACAATTGATCACGACAGTGCTGGGAATACACCCAGGAAACAAAAATATTGCAGCAAGTGAAGTGGGGAACAGATAGAAAGCGGCTCCCTGTTCTCCTCCAGCAGCGTCCCTGGTCCAAACACCTGCAGTTTCAACCCAAACTCTCCACTCTCGTCTGGTTGGAACCTCAGGATGTGTCACTGGGACCCTCAAGTGACCTCTGCAGGCTCACTTTCTTTGTGTCTAAAACGGAGAATGTTTTCCTGGATTAGTGATTACTGAAAAGTGCTCCTCAGAGTCTGGGGGGCGGGGCGGGATGGGAAGGGGGTGGAGGGAGCTGCAGGGACCGTTGGGGGGCTGCCGCTGCTCCCCCTATTACCGCCAGTTCCTTCATTTCAGTTTCCTTCCTCTTCTATCTGTACCCCCCTCTCATCCCCCGCAAACAGGCTTTATGCCTCTAGGGAGATATGAAAGAGGAAGCTTCTGGGGAGAGATGGCAGAAGGCTGAGTCCTGCTCCCGGCACTTCCTCCATAGGGTCCCCTGGGCATCTCACAGAACCCCTGGTCCTCTGAGCTGTCCGGCCCAGCCTCAACTCGCCTTCAGAACACACACTGCCAGCAGCTCTGAGGGAGGCAGAGGCCCTGGCTTAGTAAGGAGTAGGGGGGCCTGGGTGATCTCTATTCTTATTTAAACTCCAAACTCCACTTCAGCCATTTCTCTGCAGCCTCACATTCCCAAGCCCATATTTGCTTGGACTTCAGCAGCAAAGGTCGAGTTAGACTGAGCTGCCTGCCGAAGGGGCTGTACCAGCTGCCAAGGGGCCGAGCCTACAAACAGGCACATGAGGGCTGGCATGTTGTAACTGACGGGTGATGTGGGCGCTGGAGCAAGGGGGCGGCTGCAGCCTGGGAGAGAGACAACCTGGAACTCAGCCCTAGAAGACAGAGAAGAAAGGAAGGAGGGGGAGGAAGTGTGTTCTAGAAGGAACAACAGTCTGCGGGAGATCCTGAGAGGGAGGGTGCATGGGGAGGTGGGGCGTTGGGCAGAGAATGAAGCCTGGAGAGATGGGAGGTGGGCCTGGAGAGCCGGGCCAGAAGGGAACTGGCTGCTCTGAGGAGTCTGTGTTCATCAAGTTCAAAAGGCTATAGGAAGCCATCACATTATTTTTTCTAATCTTGCTCTTGTTTAAATGATGTGACTAAAATCACTGCCAACTCCCCAGCCCTCTGACTCGCACTGTATGAGCATGAATATACACTTGGGGTTGGTAGTTACTTTATCAGCTGGTGTCTGCTTTAAATTTTATTGGAGTTTAGCCTCATCCATTATACATGTGTGTTTTTTTTGAATTCATTGAATAAGAGGTTATTATTATTATTATTATTAACCAGAAGACTTTTAACCCTTTCCTCTCTGGACATTCAAAGATTACTTTATATGTCTGTAAAGGGCAGAACATTCCATGGATGTATGTACATATGTGTATGTGTATTCTCCTGCAACATAAAGGGCAACACATATCATGTAGGCAACTTATTACATCTTTGAAAATTAGAGTCTCTTTTACTATGACTGTATAAAAGGCACCAAGGCTAAGAACCTCTTTCAATAAAAGAGCTCTAGGAAAACTGGTTTAAATCTTTCTGACTTCCTCAAATGCCAGTTTTTGAAGGCTACAACTGTAAAGATTGATATTAGTGATACATTAGCTTAACTTGTGAACGAGAACCTTCTTTGACTTCATGTGTAACTGTGTTTTTTAAAATGACAATCTTGTTACCATGGATATCTTTGCCACAGTGGAGAAAATTCACAGCACAAAAGTAGAGATCATGGGAAGGGAAGGACAGATGGCCTTTCTCACAAAGGTGCATGCAAGCCCAAACTTCCCACCCTGGGGTCAGGAGACCTGTAACCGTTAGCCAGTGAGCATGAGAGCGAAGATAAAACAAGAGGCATGCCAAAGCATACATGCCACCAGCCCCCAAAGGCAAGCACGTCACACCCCAGCGGGCCACCCACACTCACATAAAACTCTAGCACGGCCTTGGGTCTCAGCCTGAGGGAGGGCAGGTCACTGAAAGAGCGGCTGCGCTGCAGCTTGGCAAAGAAAGAGTCTTGCAAGGCACTCAAGACAGACAGCCTTGGCTTGTCTGGTGAAGGATGCAACCATCTCTTCAGAAGACAAAGCAAGATGGGGAGTTAGTGGAAAGTAGCAGGTTACTATGTTTCTGTCAGCTCTTAAGCAAGCGTTTCTGATTAAAACAAGGGGCCCTTATTTACATCTACGTCTTTAAAAGGCTGACCTCAGAGAATGGATGGAAAAGCTGACATGCGTTGATCAAAGTAACAGGTAAGTGGGGGTGGGGAGCAGAGCAGGGACACAGCGGGTTGACCACCTGGGTGCCGGTGGCCACAGGCATCTAGGCATGTGCTTCCCTTAGTCACCCCTGGCTTAGGGTGAACTTGAAGATGACATCACAGTTGGCCCTCCCCTCTGTATCCGAGGGTTATGCATCCATGGAAAAGAAATTCCCGAAAGTTCCAAAAAGAAAAACTTCAATTTGCCAATTTGCTGGCAACTATTTACATAGCATTTACACTGTATTCACAACTATTTATGTGTCATTTGCATTACATTAAGTATCACAGGTAATCTAGAGATGATCTAGCGTATACGGGAGGATGTGAAGGTTATGTGCAAACACTGCCATTTCATATCAAGGACTGATTGGAGCATCCTCAGATTTTGCTATCAAAGGGGAGTTCCCAGAATGAACCCCCGAGGATACAGAGGGATGACTGCATTAGGAATTATAGAGACTCCCTAACACTGTACGTTAAGCATTTCAGAGGCTGGCTCCAAGCACTGCCTCATGTTCATCATCTGTCTTCCAGAAAGCACACAGGACTTACGAAGAAGGAGTGATCTTTGAAGGTGGGCGTTTCCGGGGTACCCTGGCTGTACATGGACATTCTTCTCTGGAGGGCGGCCACCTTGTTCCCAGCGCCTGAGGATGGGGTCATGTCCTCCACGTCAAACGGACTGCAAAACAACAGGACCCCATGAACATGCTTGTTAAAATCACCCATCATCACCGGACCTCAGGCCAAGGAAGCACCTCATTATACTAATGTAAACTCAGCCAGTGGGAACTGGGCTTGTTGCTTGTTCAGTCACTAAGTCATGTCTGACTCTGTGACCCCTTGGACTGTAGCCGGCGAGGCTCCTCTGTCCAGGCAAGAATACTGGAGTAGGCTGCCTTTCCCTTCTCCAGGAATTATCCCAACCCAGGGATAGAACCCGTGTCTCCTGTGTTGGCAGGCAGATTCTTTACCACTGAGCCACCAGGGAAGCTGGAGAGCTGGGCTGGTTTTGGCCAAATTGGTCTGTTACCAAAAAAACCATGATTTAAAAAAAGTGGAGCAGAAAAAGAAGTCTAGACTCACCCAAGGGACCACAGATTACCATCACAGCTTTAAGCAAAATTTATGTGCACACCTGGATACCAGTTAAATCTGCTTCTTCATTCATATTAGAGACATAAACATAAAGAATCTGCCTGTGATGCAGGAGCCACAGGAGATGTGGGTTTGATCTCTAGGTCAGGAAGATCCCCTGGAGGAGGGCACGTCAACCCACTCCAGTATTCTTGCCTGGAGAATCCCAGGGATAGAGGAGCCTGGAAGGTTACAGTCCACAGAGTCCCAAAGAGTTGGACACGAATGAAGTGACTTAGCATAACACAAGATGTTGAAGAAGTCTGTAAAAATTCCTGGAGTTTTGCAAGGACAGATGCTTTAATGATACAGGAGAGTACTAGATTATTGTTTGGTTCTGAGGAAAACACTCCTGTTCGTTTCAGTTCACCCAGTGCCTGCTGCGTGGCTGAGAGGACAACAGTCTGTTCACAATGGTGCCATTAGTCATCCCGCCATGGGCTCATCCAGCAGGAGCCTGCATTTGAGATGTCAGTCGTTACCAATGACGAGGAGAGACAGGCTAGGCAAATCATGTGGACACTGTTTCAGTGACAAGGTTACACGTCTTTGCTGCTTCCACGTCTGACCCTCTGTATCGTAAAGGGGCCCGGACGTTAATATTCGACAGGCCCTCATTACTTGGTAACAGGGGTGTAAGATCAACTATTGTGAGCAGCCAGTGTTTCATAACTTAGCAAGACCTTTCCCATGGGATGACTTCAGAAAACCACTTTTTATCTGGAGGATAATTGCTTTACAATGTTGTGTTGGTTTCGGCCATACAACAACGTGTATCAATCAGCCATAAGTATACATATGGCCCCTCTCTCGAGCCTCCCTGCCACCCCCCAACCCCTCTTAGCAGAAAACCACTTTTAAGTTCCTTACTTTGACAAAAGATTTCTCTTGCCCTTTGGAAATATTCTATTTCAGCATTTAGAGTGTGGAGAGACCAAGGATATCCAAAGCTTTCCAAAGTACTGTATGATGTCTGAGATAAAGAGGGTTAAGCAATTAAGACACCACAGCAAGCCTCAGGATCTTTCTGCAGACATACTGTCTCATACTGAACCGTTTCTTTCCTTCACATCAGTTGACTTGAGAGATACATTTCTTTATATACGTTCAAGGATTGAGAAGGAGGGATGGAGGCAGGATAAAATGTTTAAAAACAGAAAGTCAAAGAGGAGAGTAGTGATGTGATATTAACATGTGTGAACACAGAGCAACCTGTTAAAGAGATTCCTGGGCCCTGGGGTGGGGCCTGAGAGGTGGCGTTCAGGCCAAGCTCCTTGGTGATTCTGATGGTCCACGCACCACCCTGGGAACAGCACGAGCCTGTGACACGTATTTTTATTGTGATGATATAAAAAAGGGCAACTTACTACCAGGTGATTTCCAGGTTGAGTTTGATGGTGCCAAGGTCATTGATGTCCACAGCCACCACCTGAGGTCGGGCTGCAAACAGCTCTTTGGTCTCACAGGTCACGCTGCCGACCAGGAGGTGAGTCGCCAGCCCTTTGAGTTCTGTGACCTGGTGAGAGAGGGAAGGGAGAAAGGCCTTAGAGGACAGCGCTGGAGGAAGGCACCCCTCTCCTTTGTTTTTCTTGGCCGGCGCAGGCATTTCAGAATCATATCTGAAGCTGGGGGTGGGTGTTTCCCAAGCCCGTCTCACATTTGCACTGCCCGCTCTGACACAAGGGTGGGTCTGGGGATGTGCTACAAGCACAGACAGCGGTCTGGGGGGTGGAGGGGCAGCAGGCAGACGTCTCAGGGACAGGTCTCCATGACAGACTATTCAGCTGCGGCAGCAGCAAAGACAGCACACAGCAGTGCCGACCCCGTACCTTGATGGAAATGAACCCGACTATCAGCGGCAGGAACACCATTTCTTCTCCGTCCCAGCTCTGTTTGCCGTTTACCTCTATCCTGCCTTTCAGTTTCCACCTCTGTCGGCCATACTTCATGAAAATCTGGGGAGAAGATGCCAAAGGGTCCTCAGGTTCCACTGCCCTCACCCGCCTCCCCTCCAAACACCAGGATGGGAAAGGCAGGTAAAAACCGCTCCTCCCCTTCTCCAGCATCCTCATGCCCTGTCCTGACTGTCCCTTCTTCCAAATTCTCGGGGTGGGGGTGGGTGGAGCAGAGGAACCGCGGGGAAAGACTTTCAAAAGGGAGTAAGTTCTGCTTCTCTAGGACCGGGTGCGGAGGGCTTAAAGGTTATTGTATCAAGCCCTTCAGCTCACTCAGGTCAACAAGCTCTTTCTCTCCTTAGTTCTGCTTCAGTAGAACAACGACTGGATTAATTCTGCACACTCCCCAGCCCCTTCAGAGAGACAAGGAGCCAACAGCTAAAATCTACTCAGCGGCCAGAAGCAAGAAATAAGACATCCTCCTTCTGGGAAAGGGAGATGGAGCTGGACAAGGATTTTGAAACCTGACACACTCTGGGGAGAGGGTGTGCAGACTCCCCTTGGTCAGACAGCTTTACTGGTTAGAGGAAGATACATTCCCCCAACCTCCCACCAAGATGAACGATTAGAGAAGGTTCTGGAGGTGACGGTTAGATGAAATAATTATGGAGGTTCCCTTTTGAAAAGGAAAAAGATAAAAAGCGTTTTTTACTTTATGGAGTATACTTTTTATAAAGAAAGATCTAGATTTCACTATTCTTCACTCCTGATACTTACAAGAAGTCATAATCCTGGATTAGATCTTAGGTCAGGAAAAAAGCTGCTATCGAGTACAATATTGGGACATGGAAAAACATGACTGTAGATCTCATATCTAACGACACGAGCTAAGGGATCAATGCTAAGTCTGCTCATGTCAAGAACTGGACAACATTTATATGAGAGAATGTCTTCCTATATTCAGGAAAATAATTTACGGGTGAAGGGTCATGATATCTGTGCATTGATCTACAATGGTTCAGAAAAATAACAACAGCAATATTAATCATAATAAAGCAAATGTGGCATAATATTAAAAATCAATGTCTAGATGACCCATATATGAGAGGTCTTATACTAATCTCTAAACTTTCTTATGGGCCCAAATTTATTTTTCAAAATTAAAAAAAAAATACAAATAAAAAGACAATTAAAGAGGCAAAATAATGACAACTGACTCTTGTCTCTCAAGTCCAACACCCAGTCTGACACCATACTTACTTCATATTGATCTCCAGGACAGAGGCGAGCAAAGCCAGCAAGACCTGTAAGCAAGCAGTTTGGATCAGAGACACAGAGTCAATTTCTCTTCTTTACAAACCTTCACTGGCACATTTATAAAACTCAAAGTGTCAGGCCTTTGTGAAAACTCATGTAATATCTTCTGGGGACCCTCTGTGGGCACAGCTATTGTTGGGAATTCAATCTATCTCAGTGAGAGAGGACATTCCTTGCTGGGATGATGGGAGAGGTGCTCGCCAGGCAGATAAGGCTGTCTCTTCTATGAAGAGCCGCGTTAAGTCGTGAGGCTGTGAGATAGATGAATGTGCTTTCCACCAGTTCCATGGGTGATATCAGGGTTGAGATAGATAGAGAAGGTCCATGGAGGCCTCAAAAAGCACCTGCTGTTACCACTCTCTGTCAGTAGATGGCAGCAACTTATCATTTCCTCACACCTCTCCATCCACAGAATCACTCCATTGAGGACCCGTTTCTACTAACCAGTAGAACATTAACAAGCCTCTTAAAAAGATTTACTGAAATAAGAGCAGAATTAAAGAAGCCAATTTTCACTAATAGTTTTCTGGAGGATTAGTCTTTTATTTTTAGTGCTTCTGAAGCAAAGCACAATCAACTTGTTTTTATAAATCCAAATTGGCTGGATATGCCGACTTCAATAAAATCCTAAGCACTCTCTAAAAACCTCTACAGACTATTCAGAATTCATCAACTGCCTGTTTACCTACCTGTGCAATTACAGTGGAGGCCTGGTTAAAAAACAAAACAAAACAAAACAAAACAAAAACCTAAACAACTGATCTGATATCCTTGCTGGATAAAGGACAGTAAAGGTGAAAATCCTTTGAAGGTTTTTTTTTTTCTCCTTTTCAAAATCACCAGAAATTTTGTATTGGAAGAACTTATCCAAATGGGAGAAAGCTACTTGGTACAGATGTTTTTGAGCTTCTCAGCTCATGTTATTAAAGCAAAATTTTTTTGGAATTGCTTGTAGTTGCATCACACTGATACTGTGATTATCACCACATTGTGGCACGTGGCAGTAGGTAGGTAAAAACAGGCCTGGGATTATGCTATGCTCCTTCAAGTCCTATCTGCTTATGTAAGCCATTACGGTACTGACGGTACTGACGGCATAACTGAAACAGCTGCATTTACTGCGTAGCAAGAATCCTTTCAACCTGGCCAGGTTCCTTTCAGACTCTGGTCTGAGGCCTGTTTGGACTTTCAGTTGGGGAAAGCTTCGTGTTCCTCAGTGGTTTGGGGACGAACGTGGCACTGTCTACAGAGCTTTCACGATGACCACTCCAAAACCCACCACAGGGGTCAGCACCAGGGAAGGACATGGGAGGTGGGGGGCTGAGGGGCCTTTTATCTCCATGGTGCGTCTTCCTGCCTCTTGCGGATGCTTTACTGTAAACTCGACTGACTGATGAAACAGTTCTCCCACAACCTCCTTCAGAAGCCCCAGATACTACAGTGAGCAGTTGCCCATCCTGCTTTTCCTTTGCTCAAGGGCCATTCTGCCAGAAGAACGCATCCCTTTTTTTTCTAGTTCTACAAGGATCTACAAGGATCTTCTTTTCCAAAGATAAAAAGGATCACACATGTTGGCTGGCAGCACGTACACAGAGAAAAGGCTGGTTGGAAATCCATGACAATTTTAACAAAATTTAGCACTGGGGGGGAGCCGTTCTGAAGCTAAGGAAGTCACACTTTCTACTCCAAGGAAAACAGCCAAATAGCTGAATAGCTGGGAGCTCCCATTACAGGCCTGACGGATTTATGCTGAGACATAAATAATGCAGATTTACTGGCTCCCTTATAGATGTCCCCTCTCCTGGGCTGGGCCTGCCCTGAAAGCTGCAAGGGCCAGGACAGACTTTTTGACATACACACTGCTTGGAACTTAATTTGAAGTAGGTAATAACTGGGAGAAGAAGTTGATTTCGGTAAAGGACCAGATCTTTTCATGTGCACATTGGTGGATGGCTCTGCACCCTCCTCTTTAGCCTGGTACTGGACCAAGGATCCCCACAACTCTCCTCCCAAGGTCCTCTCCTGCTTGCTCAGTTGCTCAGCCATATCCAACTCTGTGTGACTCTATGGACCGTCACCCGCCAGACTCCTCTGTCTATAGGATTCTCCAGGCAAGAATACTGAAGTGGGTTGCCATACCCTCCTCCAGGGAAATCTTCCTGACTGAGGAATCAAACCTGAGTCTCTCATGCCTCCCGGCATCGGAAGGCAGGTTCTTTACCACTAGTGCCACCTGGGAAGCCCAAGGTCCTCTCATTCTAACCAAAAGTTACGTCCGGGAAGCCTTTCTCTTCCCTGCTTCTGTCCCCCTTCTCACCCCTCCCCCCAGCCTTCTAAGCAATTGGCCATATTATTGGTTAGGCAGGTTGTTTATTCCACTGAATTAGACTGGACTGGCTCATGCATCCATTTTCTCCAGTAGACTGTGTGGAGGTCAAGGCCAGGGACCGTTTACCAGGATGCAGCTGGCCAACAGCAGGAGCTCAGCAAGCATTTGATCAATTGCTTTTACCACCAGCACCTACCCCACCCCCGCCAAAAGCCCCACAGAATGATTTTGTTATTGTGTGTTGGGGTGGGGTGAAAAGGGAAGTGGGAAAGGGTGTGGCAGGAAGAAGTTGAGTTAGCAGGTCTGAGAATGTTATGAAATATTCTCAGTTTATGTCACTATGTATGTTGGGAGCGGTAATTTTTTCTTACTAGAATTAATAACAGATAAAGTAGCTAAATGCAAAGATGCAAGATTTCTTGGCAGCGCAAGTGACTGGCTTCCTTTTATCAAGAGAAAAAGGAAGATTTTCATGGGGATATTGCCCTTGAAAGGCTTCATAGAAATAGTTCACGTTTTCATGTTAGATTAGGAAAGCGGAAGTGAGCTTGCAGGTTTGACTGATCCCTGAACCCAGATAGAAGCCAGGGAAGCTCATTGGGTAGGTGGAGAGAACAAAGTCAAGGATAGTGATGGAAGAGCAGGAGCCAGCAGAAAGTTCAGTCCGTCCATCACGATAACTCGTCATAACGCAGATTTGTTCTTCAGCTGGGCAGCCAGTTCCCCAGTGGATGGCAGGGTCCCCACAGCGTCCTCACTTCACCACCAGGCCTGAGGTCCAGATCTGGTGGGTGGGATCCCCTTTCTCCCACACCTCTCCTGGAATGCCTGTGTGCTGGGTGGAGGATGACCATCCCATAGAGAAAAGAACATTCTTTGAGCAATCTTTTATCCTATCTGCTCAACTTTGTTAGAACTTCCCACCTCCAGGGCTTCCCTGATGGTTCAGTGGTTAAGACTTTGCGCTTCTGTTCCAGGGAGCGTGAGTTTGATCCCTAGCTGGGGAACTAAGATCCCACATGCCAACCCAGGAGTGCACTGCAGCAAAAAAAAAAAAAAAAAAAAGTACTGTGTGACTCTGGGGACAAGTCACTTAACCCTGTTCCCCATGGCAGAAATGGGAAAATTACCATCCCACCCCAAATTGGTGCATTTGATAACAGTGTCAGAAACAGGGGATATATGGTACTGCCTGTGTTAACAGTGAGAAGATGGGTGTGACAGGAATTTCTCTCAGCTGTGAGACCCTAGATTGTGCTAGCCTGCGTGGCTAGTGTCTCGAGAGTTGGGGGAAGGAGAGAGAAGTGTTCTCTGTGAAACGCTGACCCAGGACAGTGGTTTTCCAGAAGCAGGCTGCTGATAGAATCATCCTGAAGATGAAAAATACACACACTCCAGGGCCCCGCCCTGACATGCTGAGAGGCGGGCAGAGCCCGAGTGGTTTTAGAACCACTGACTCTGGTGAGGACTCAAAATGGAGAGGATGGACTGAAAAATCTGAAAAAGCACAGATGCCACATGTCAGCAGTGAAGTAAGTGTGGAGACTTCATACTGAATAACAGCCTGACTGGCAATGGGATTTGCTGGAGAGAAGAACAAAGCCACGTGGGCAGCTGAGGGTCAAGGTCGTGTGGACTGGCAGGTATACTCATACAGAGAAGCTCTCCAGGCATCGAACTTGACAGAAAAATCTCTCTCCTGATAGGTGACTCATTGGAAAATGAAGCTCTCCTGTTGAACGCTTTTTTAAAAAAGCTCCCCTTTCCTACTCCCTTGATGGCAAAAAGTAGGCAAGAGGGTGATTAAATCCCCACTAGCAACCCAGAGGTGCAGCTGCTAAGACACCTCAGCAAAGGAAAGGCGCACACACCAGCCATTTTCCCCGCGGTGAGTGGGCAAATGGCCCAGACTCAGAAGGAAGAAGGACCTGCTGGGAGGGCTGCTCGTTTGAGAGCCCTGCCGGCACTGGGCTGTTAGCCTGACACTTGGGGGATGCTCTGTTTCCTAACACTAGAGCTTCTTTTTGTCTTGAAGATGCTAGTGGTGCAAATAGACACTGCTTCTAGGGTAGAACTTTCTGGAGTCAGTACCAGAAAGGCGGTGGGAAAATGCACAGTCCTCTGGGAGGGTTAACACTAAAAAGCATTTAAAAATAAAGAACTTGGTAGGTCATTTACAGGAAAGTAGAGCATAAACGAACAAACTTAATGACACCAAGAAGCCAAAAGACAAGTCTAGAATGTGGGATATTCTGTACAACAGTGGCTTCAACATAGTAAGTCAATGGTAAGAAAAAACAAAACAAAACAGAGTGGGGTCTGTTTTAGATAAAAAGGAAACTAAAAACAGATACTTGATGACCAATGATAATGTATGGACCTAGTATGGATCCTGATTTGAACAAACCAACTATACAACTCATGTTTAAGATGACTGGGCCATTTGCCAGTGGAACGGATTCGTAACAAAGGCATGTTCATTTTATTAAAAGTGATAATACTTGGCATGTGGTGATGTAAGATGCCCTATTGTTTTTCCCCCGACAGCACCACGCAGCTTGTGGGATCTTAGTTCCCTGAGCAGGGATTGAACCTGGGCCCTCGGCGCTGAGAGCGCAGAGTCCCAGCCACTGGACCACCAGAGAGGTCCCAAGATGTCCCTGTTCTTTAAGAGAGGCATATTGCAGTCTACAGGGGGAGACTCCCACATATGAGTTTTATTTCATCAAAGGAAAAACAAAGACAAAGAACCAGATGAAGCAAAGGCGGCAAAACCTTGCCAATTATTAAATCGAGGTGATGCGTCAATGGGGGTTCCTTGTAATATTCTCTCCATGTTTGTGTATGTTTGAGATCTTGTTATAGTAAATATTAAAGTGTGTAGGCAAGGCTCAGGATGAAGGTTCTGGAGCATCAATAAATTAAGTGGGGAGGGCTGAGAGAGGGTGGCCTAGAATCTTTGCAAGGACAATAGAGTGTGTGATGTGACACTTGGAGGAGCTCTACAGAGCTGATGCCTGCCTCTCTAAACAGGGGGGAGGATACCTTTCATCTTGATGGAGAACTCCCCCAGCTGCTTCTCCAGCTCCGCTTCAATGGCGCACATGTTCTAGAAAGAACACAGGGGACCAGCGTTAGAACTAAGCTTCTCTCAAAGCACACCATGTTCTCACAGGGGTGGACAACCACTGCTCAAACCGGGGGCATTTACCTGTTTGCAATGAGTTACATGACCCTGCTCATGGAGCAATCTTGACCAAATGTTTTACCTAAGCCTAAATGAGCCTTCTAGTGTGTGGGAAATTTAGAGCACAGGAGACCAAGTTAACTTATAAACAGTCAGATAGATCTGGAATGTGCAAGATTCTAAAAGAACTGGCCTGGATTATATAAAAAGGCAGTAGTACTATGGGATAGAAATTCTAGTTAAAAGAGATTAAAGAGACATAACAACCAAATGTAATGTGTTAACTCTGATTCCATCATGATTTGAAAGTAAATAAAGTAAAAGAGTTATGAAAGACATTATTGGACCAAATAAGAGAAATCTGAAAATGTACAGGATGTTAGATCATTCTATTCAGTGACTGGTAATTAATATTCTTAGTTGTGATAATGGTGTGTGGTTATGCAAAGATAACATGTGTTACACAGGTTCTCATTAAAGCATCCGTGCTAAAATATTTATGGGGTGAAATGTCACATTATTTACCACTTACTATCGAATGACTTAGTAAAAAGGGGAAAAAATGGAGCATAAGCAAGAGAAGGAAAGCAAATATGGCAAAACATTAGCAACTGGTAAGTCTAAATAAAGTAATGACGGTTGACATACTAGTCTTTACTTTTCTGTAGGTTTGAAAATTTTCTTTACAATAATTTGGAGTCAAAAGAGCTGAGAAGTTCAACTGTACTCCAAGCGAGTGAGGCAGGATTCCTGCTGCCGTGCCAGGAGGCCCCCAAAATGATTCTTGGGTTTGACAAACGTCCTCTCCTCATCTAATGTTGAGGGAACAGTGGAGACAAAGGAGCGACACCATCTCTGCCTGTGGTTAGATGTCTAACCACCCAGCCTACTTCCTCAGTGTCTGAGGACCTAAATAACAGAGCAGCTACAGTTAGAAATCAAGAGAAAAGCGCTGTGGCCAGGGGCTGCCCCCATGGAGGCCCTCCTGCAGTGGCCAGTTTAAGCTTCGGGTGGTAGCTCAGCTGGTAAAGAATCCACCTGCAATGCAGGAGACCCCGGTTCAATTCCTGGGTCGGGAAGATCTGCTGGAGAAGGGATAGGCTACCCACTCCAGTATTCTTGGGCTTCCCTAGTGGCTCAGATGGTAAAGAATCTGCCTGCAATGCAGGTGACCTGGGTTTGATCCCTGGGTTGGAAGATCCCTGGGAGAACAGCATGGCAACTCACTTGAGTATTCGTGCCTGGAGAATCCCATGGACAGAAGAGCCTGCTGGGCTACAGTCCATGGGGTTGCAAAGACTCGGACACGATAGAGCGGTAAGCACAGCACACAGCCGTCACCTCTGATGTTCTAAGCAGAAGGCCCTGTGCCAGCCTCCTGCGTGTGCCCCCCGCCCCCCTGCCCCACACAGACACCCTGGGGCAGCATCTGCAGGCTCCTCCCCCATCACATTTTGGGGGCTCGGGCCTGTGGTCTGGGCAGATCAATGAGCATGGACAGGGGCTGCTTCCATATGCTATCTTTTTTTAAAAACTTTTTATTTTGTATTGGGGTACAGCCGATTAACAATGTTGTGAGAGTTTTAGGTGGCCAGTGAAGGGATTCAGCCATACATACACATGTATTCGTTCTCCCGCAAACTCCCCTCCCATCCTGGCTGAGGGGTTGCTTCCATTTGGATTTTGTTTGCAGAGGGCTTCAGGATTGACTTGCAAGCTAGGGGTTCTGACTCTTAGACGTCAGTACCTCAAATAGCTCAGCAAAGCTGGGGAAAACTTCCTGAGGTTGAACTCTGTGCAGCTGGAAAGTTTTGAAAACAAAGTCTCAGTTTTGTAAACCAATTTTCTTCCTCTGAGCACTGGGTGTCTCTGGGAAGGAATGGATTACTGTTTCTAGAAATCTATCAACGATGTTATCATACATGTCAGTACTGTGACCAGAGTCTTTAGGAAACTTGGTGGGGGCAGGGGACAGCTAGTTTAACAGTTGAGGACACCCACAGTCAGAATTGTCTTCTGTCTCCCCTAGGCAGCCCTGGATGAACACTGCGGCCATTGCAAAAGGCTCCCAGAACCATCAATTCCTAAACCCTCTTTGTGATAAAATCCCTGTTTTTTGTCGTTATGTGAAGACACAAATCCACCTGATGTCAGGTGAGGTAGGAAGCTACCGATGTCCTGGCCTTCCTTCTCCTCTTGCTGAAATTATACTACACAACAACCTTGAATTTGTGAGCCAATATGATGTCGTGTCTTGGCACCTGACCAGGGGCGGTTATTTCTTTTTTTTTTTTTCTTAGAGCTTTTTATTTTATACTGGGGTATAACCAACTAACAATAATAGTGATAGTTTCAGGTAGACAGCAAAGGGATTCAGCCATACACATACAAGTATCCACTGTCTCCCGAACTCCCTTCCCATCCAGGCTGTCACATAACACTGAGCAGGGTTCCATGGGTGGGTGTTTCTGAAACACCCTACAAAAGTTTTGGGACAGGCACAGGCTGCTGCTCTGTCTTCAGCGTGTGTACTGAGAATGGCCACTCTCACTGGCAACTGCTCTTTTGACTTCAGAGATGTGTGGAAATGAGGTGTCCTGAACTAGGGCTGCTTCTAAGCCAGAGAGTCTTAGCCTGTGCTCCATCAACTTGGATGGGGGAAAAAAGAAAAAGTCACGTTGCTATTTCCACTAACCTCTAACTGAAATCTAGTATGTCTGTATATCATGAATGGAGAAAACAAGCCACAGCCGTACGACTGGGACCTAGTAAAAGTCTACATTCATGTCACATCAATTGTTGCAGGCATCTTGAGAAATCATTTCAATACTTGCAAATTTCAATAGTTATTGGAGCCGTTGCTAAATCTTATAGTTTGATGTGTTCATAAAGCAGCAGTCTTGTACTGTACTACACATTTGGTTTCAAAAATATTTTGATCACTGTGCTGACAATACTGAATTAACTATATTTCAATATCATTTGTTTCCTTTGAATTCCTATGGGCTTTATTTCATGCATTCAAAAAAGCATTCTCCCAAAAAGGGAACTTAGGTGAAGAAGCCCTGCTTTAAGCCATGAAAAAAGACAAAGTTGGTTCAGACAAGAGGCAGGGCTGGAGGGTTACACAGGAAATGATCCTGCGGCAAGTCATCTAAAACGTCCCTCCTGTCCAAGGGCTGAGACAGATGCTCACACCGGGAACTGTCCAGTAGACCCTCATCAGGCTGATGACTTCATTCATGACATTGGATCTCTGGACAAAGACACATGGGACAGTGAGAAGGTTTTAATAATTCAGTCATTTCATCTCAGACACTGCTATCAGGTGACCCCTGGAGGAGCGAAGACCTCTCTGTGTTGTATGTCTGGGCCCCAGAGACCGTCAGAAAGCAGGAAAGCGTGCTTCTGTTCATGACTCTTTTTCTTCCCTCCTTTACAATAGAACGGAAATTTCTTACAATAAAATAATCATAGGCAGGAGGTTAGTGAACCCAACATCCAGGGCGGCCATCTTAACCACAAGGTCTGTTCAGTTTGCAGGGATAAAGCTAGAGAATCTGGAAGTGCATTTCAATGAGCAGAACCAGCACATTTGTGGCTCATTCATTTGCTGACATTTTTAACATGCCTTTGTAATCTACTTGTGCATAGAATGTACACATAAAGAAGTGTACACTTGTCCTGTGAACAGCTTCACAGCATTTAAAATCCTGTGGATTTGCACGTCCATGAACAACAACACCAGGAGGGGTGTGCCTGACAGGTGAAGCTCACAGACCAAGAAAGTAACTTGCTCTGGAGTTTATAGAAGGTGCTGAATCAAAATACCACGAATGATACCACCCAAGAGACATTTTAAAAAACTACACTGATGGCCTCAAGAAAATGCAAGACATGCAAACAGCAAAACTTCTCTCTCTAAAGAGTAGAATGAGCTTGCAGGGTGCCTGGTTCTAGGGATGTTTGCGTGCTTAGTCGCTTCAGTCATGTTCGACTTTTTGCGACCCTATGGACTGTAGCCGGCCAGGCTCCTCTGTCCATGGGATTCTCCAGGCAAGAATACTGGAGTGGGTTGCCATGCCCTCCTCCATGGGATCTTCCCAACCCAGGGATGGAACGTGTGTCTCTTACATCTCCTGCATTGGCAGGTGGGTTCGTTACCACGAGCACCACCTGGGCAGCCCTGTGGTTCCTGACAATTCAATTCAGGTCAGGCCAGGTGGAGTTCAGCAGCCGAGCAGGCTGGCACATACCTCTGTGTATTCTTTGTAGCTCCGGTTGATCTCTGCCAGGCTCTCGCGGGCAGCTTTGCTGGCAGGTGACGTTGCAAAGGCTTGCTTCATTTTACTGGCACCATCTTGGAGGCGTCTTTGGATACAATAAGCTTCATAGAGTTCATCTACCTGCCAGAATCAAAACAAAACAAGAACACGATCAATATTTATCCCACTTGAAGGAAGTGACACAGGCCATTGCCAAGAGTTCAAGATACTTTATGTTTCTGAACTCAAAAGGAGACTCTTGTAGAAGTGCCATCCTTTCTAGACAGACCCATCATTTTTGTTTCAGCCACTCAGTTCCATTTTCTATTTCAAACAAGATTTTACTCTGAGCTTTCTTTTCAAACGGCATGGAATGAAAATGAACTTAACATTGGTGGACGGCGTGAGATAAGGTTTAGATAATGAGGACAGGAGTCTTTTACACGAGGAACAAACACTGGAAGAGTGTGTACAGTATCACACTGATGCGAAGACCTTGCATTTACTGGGCTCTTATCACTTTATTTTAAGAGTGTCGCCAGGTGATAGTCACACATCCAGATTTAGAATTCTTTTTAAAAAGAACGTGAGACTATTTATCGAAAATGATTTTTGTAAAGATGTGGCTCAACAAAAGACAGAAAACAATGGCAAGTTATTCTTAAAATTAGAGTGAAGCATGATTGTCAAAACTTATCAAACAGAACATAAGAACTGTGACATCTTTGGCATGTAAATTATACCACAATTAAAAACATAAATGGGAAGAATGGAAATGAACATTTCTCTGCAATACCTCTACGCTTAGGCTTCTAAATAATAATATACTCTTTGCAAGTGGTTATTGATCATACTCATTAGATAAGCCTGACAGTCACTTGATACTTCTCAGGCAGTAATTCTCAATCGATCCAGCGTGATTGTGATAGTCAAGGGACATCTGGCAACATCTGGAGACATTTTCCAATGTCACATCTGGGAGGTGCTGCTAGCATCTAGTGGGTAGAGGCCAGGGATGCTGCTAAACATCACAGAGGACAGCCCCTACAGCAAAGAATTATCCCCAAATGTCAACAGTGCCTACACTGAGAAAACCTCAAGTTATTCCAGATATTGATCTCTACAGTCTCTTGTAATATTTTCAGTTATCAACACACCAACCTCAGTTAACTATAGGAATTTTCATGCAGATTAAAAAGCATGATATCACTAAATATTCTATGTTCTGGGAGGCAGTTATCTACCTAGGACTACTTGAATTTTTCATTTCCGTACAAACTTTGTTCTATCTAAAAGGAGGCTATAGCTGTGGATTCAGAAGGAGGTGGAGATGAATATGATGGATTTCAGCATTTAAGATTCCCCTTTTATGCCGAAGGCAAACTTTTGGCTGATCACTAAAAAGCATTACTACTACTACCTGTTAATGGTATAATTTTCCATAGTGGCTCTCTCTATACAGATGTCAGTGATGCTTAGCCGAGTACATGAATGTTAAGAGACTGAAGATGATTCTCCTGGTTAAAGGATTCTTTGCTGCTCTTCGACAATTCACCCCATTTTTCTGAGAGGAATCGTCAAAACTCTGGAAGGAACAACAGTCTTTCATCTTTGGGGTTGGTGGAATTGTCCCTGAATAAGAGGGAGGTATAGGACCCAAGGGATGGTGGCACATCTGCTGATAAGACCCTTTGGCTGGTGAGTGGCATTGAGGGTGGTTTCCATACATTCAAACTTGGTGAGCTTGTTAAAATGTTGATGCCCAGGCCTCACTCTGAGACGCTGATTTAGTAGCTTAGCGATGGGTGAGGAGTTTGAAAATTTAAATAAACGGTGCAGATTGTCTGATGTGGCTGGTCCCCTGGAGACTTAGAAACACAGGAGCTGATATCTCTTCTAGTGCAGGCCTGGCTGCCTCATCTGTGTGGCCTCCTGGGGGACTGGCCCTTCAGCCTCTTTCCCAAAGTCGCTGAGACTGTAATCCTCTCAATAAGGAAACTGCTCACTGGACCACTGGTATAGCCCTAATGATTAGTATACTACTTTACATTTAAAGAATAGTTTATTCTTGTTTTCATTTATTTTAAAAATATTTTTATTTATTTTTAATTTTTTTTTTATATTGGAGTATCATTGACTAACAATGTTAGTTTCAGGTGTACAGCGAAGTGATTCAGTTATACATATTTATTGTCATTTAAATATTAGTCTATCCTAGCTAAATGGAGTTAACCTTTCACATAAAGGATAACTAAGCAGGGGTTTAGTTATCTTTGGGGTTGGTGGATTTAGGTGGTTGCACTCACCTAAGCAGAAGCTGCAGACAAGAATTTGTCTTACCTATAAGTTAGCAGTGTGTGTGTGTGTGTGTGTGTGTGTGTGTTAGTCACTCAGTTGTGTCTGACTCTTTGCGACCTCACAGACTGTAGCCTGCCAGGCTCCTCTGTCCATGAGATTCTCCAGGCAAGAATACTGGAGTGGACTGCCATCCCTTTCTCCAGAGGATCTTCCCAACCTAGGGATCAAACCCTGGTCTCCTGCACTGCAGGCGGATTCTTTACCGTTTGAGCTACAGGGAAGTCCTGTAAGTTAGCAGTGGCTCTCATCAAATAAATGGAGTCAATAAAATATAACTTGTTAGGATTTGTTAGGCATCCATGCATAAGATGCCACAGATAGGGGGTTACTAACCTTTAATAACCACTAAGATTGTTATATCTTACAATGATGGATATAAGATGGATAAACACACTTTTTCCTAATACTAATTCTGTTTTCTTGCTATTTTCCCAACTAAACAGTAATTTCAAAGCTCACCTGCCACATAAATATCTTCTAATGGATGTCATTGTTTTACTTATTGAGTTGAACAGAAATAGGAGCAATTTCAGATTTACCAAGGTAATAAATATCTTTCAAAGTAGGAATGTACAAAGGCAGTATCATATAAACGTTTAGACATATAAATCATCACAGAATTCTAAACTGGAAAGGATTCTTAGGATCATCTAGATTGACTACGTGCAACTCCAGGCTCACTACACAGAGTGGGAAGTCAAGGTCCACCTGGATGATACAGCCCAGGGAGTATGTGCAGAGATGGAAGTGAACCTGAGACTTCTGACTCCTAGTAGAGAGAACAGCTAAAACCTCCAGTCTCCACACTTGGAAGATGAGTGGGTGCCTCTGATGGGTGCAGATGAGAACAGGAATTGCTGATAGTGTGATTCAGCTGCTTTCAAACGGAAATTGTTTCTAGGTTATGCCAATACTGCCAACAGTGTCCAGAATGACGGCGGATAGTCCCACTCCATGCTAGGGTGGTGGGACAATCAGTCAACTATTTGTAGGGTTCAGGGCTGGATATCAGGGACCCTGACAAACTGGAGTACACAGAGGGAAGCAGTGAGGATGAAAAGGAACTTGGAAACCAAGCCATGTGAAGAAGGGTGGAAGAAACTTAAGTAAGCATGAGAAGGATTGAGGGAGCTATACTACAGCTGTGGTTAAGTATTTTAAAGGCTTTGATAAAGAAGATTATGGGGGTTCCTTCTTTATCAAGGAAGGATACAGAACCGTTATATGTGGGACGCAAGTGTAAAGTTAAGCAAGTGTGAAGATTTTTGTAGAGTCAGTCTGGTGCAATCTTATCTCTGACCAGACCACACTGAAGCTGTATTCTACACTAGTCACTGGGCACACTGCACAGGAAACACTTACTAAATATCTGCTGAACTGAAGCAGAGTAAAAAATGTGCTAGTTCATCAGGCTCTCCATTCTTATTTTTTTCCTCCAACTGTACTGCCTGTTAGTGGATTTAACTGCTAATCAGGCTAGGAATCAATTGGATAAGAAATTCTCCATGGACTAGATGCTACGTTCAGGCCAAAGGTATACTGATTAGTGACCGAGAACTGAAAAACAGGCAAAGACAAGAGGAATGTCAATTACCTTACTGATGTGAAACTCCAGGCGTCTCATGTATCTTTCGATTGTTTTAATTTGCTGGAATTAAAAGAAGAAGTTTGAAACAGTACAGACATTTACAGTTTCACTGATTAGACACGTGTAGCTATTTATTGAAGATTTTAATTTTACCACTTCATTTATTTTTGGCTGTGCTGGGTCTTTGCTGCTGCCGGGACTTGCCCCTGGTTGCAGCAAGTGGGGGCTATTCTCTAGTCGCGGTGCACGGGCTTCTCCTTGCGGTGGCTTCTCGCTGCAGAGCATGGGCTCTAGGGTGCTCAGACTTCAGGAGTTGCAGTTCCCAGGCTTTAGAGCACAAGCTCAATATCTGTGCTGCACAGGCTTAGTTGCTCCACCGCATGTGGGGTGTTTCTGGACCAGGGATCCCAGGGATGGAACTTGTGTCCCCCGCATTGGCAGGTGGATTCTTTATCACTGAGCCACCAGGGAAGTCCTGTGTGGCTATCTTTATTATCTCATACTCAAAAATGCCAGAAATTGTTAACTATTTCCCCTTTCTTCCTATCTCTGTTACTACTTTAAAAGATTCTCTAGTATCAACTTAGTATTTTTTAAAAATACTGAATACACACGCTGAAAGATGAACTTGAGCTAGCTTTTAGAATCCTTATTTTTAACATCAAGGGAGGCCAAAGAAATTGAACTTCCTGGATTTCTGGCAGGACAGTATCATACTGGAGTATACTTAAATTCCTTCATAATGACATTTTATCAGTTCAAAGATGAACTCACCCCCATTTTAATGTTTCTGAAACTAGGGTGCATTTTACAACTGCTGCAGTCTGTGCCTGCCTCAAGATAATCATAGTTAGTTATGTGTCACCTCTTCCATTTGAGTTATAAACATTAAATTTAATTACCCTTTAAAATATTTGCACACAGATTATACTAGGATTCAGCATCAAAGGTCTCAAATATACAGAAAGGCATGGAAAGAGACAACATTGCATATAACTTTAAAAAATATGTACATATAAGAGTTTGTCACTAAATGTAAAGTACACTTTTTAAGTGAAAAGAAAGAAATGTGTCACAGTTTAACTGGAATCACTCTTTTTCTTAGTGGCACATAAGATAATGATGTATTTTCCAATCAAAGATTTCTTCCATTTGATGAAATATGATAGTTCCCGTTTAGAGAGAACACAGGTATGGACCTTTAAACACTTGGAAAATTCTTAAACTTAGTAGCACACTGAGAAACCCTGAAACCAGGTGGCATTTTTACAAAAGTGACCTTAAACACATTATTGAGTCTGTAGATCATAGTACTTACATCATTCTCATTAGATAAAAGCATGAACTCTTTCTCTAGGACCTTAGCTGGACCTAAGAGGAGATTGCTGACTTCTCAAGGATGAAGGGTTTCTTCCCCCCCAGCAATGCCCTGAACACAGAACAATAACTTACTTTGTCTAGGTCATACAGCACACCCTAAAATTAAAAAAA